>NW_024498685.1:4963105-5280097 GCF_017590055.1 Onychostruthus taczanowskii
GCAGGACTAATCATGTTCAAGAAAGCCATTTTAAGCTTGCAGAAGTCAAGGGGTTTTTTTCCCTTTAGTCAGATTCAAAACCTTTTGAATTCAGTAGGAATCTTTGCAATCAATTACTTAGGGAAGAGATTCTGATAAGGCCTTTAAGTAACTTAAGATCCCCTTCTGGACTAATTTTTCTTCCTCTTAACTTATACACTTCTACCAATATCTGTGTTAACTGACCAAGAATTTCAAAAACAATTACTGAATTTGAGCATCCAAATTTAGCACACTGGTGATAGACTTTACTGTCACAAGGCACCTCAGAAGGTGCCACTCTCCTTCTCCCCATATGACTCTCTTTTCAAGGAATCTCAACATGGTGACTTAAATTAAAGCAACCTATTCATGAGTCATGTACCATCGTTACTTCTTTTATAAAGGGAAAATCCTATCTACTCTTCAAAACCTATTTAAAAATCCATCCCATGTTATCCTGAAGATTCCACAATCTGTTAAGTGTTATACATATTTGATAACAACAAATTAACTTTACCTGTTCAGCAAAAAATGAGATGACTGTAAATAGAATAAGTGTTATTAGAACACAGTGGGTCCAGAATTTGAGCTTGTCTCTATATGCCCTCCTGGACAAAGAAAGAAGGAAACAGAAAAACAGCTTCATATATCATAAATGCAAATATTTAAAGAGTTTCCACAATACATGCAAAGAAAGTTTTTTCCAGTTTTTAAAGGGTTACTAAAAAGAGGATGTAGGCTCTCTCCTCACAAAGAGCCACATAGAGAGGACAAGCTACAAGCTGGACTGGGAGAGGTTTTATCTTGATATAAGGAAATCTTCTTTACAGTCAAAACAATCATTTTTGCAGCAGTTTCCCCAGAGACAGGGTAGAGTCTGCACCACTGGAAGCTTCCAAGATATGACTGCTTGGGGTTCTAGATCATGGGGTCTTTTAGGTTAGAAAAGACCTCAAAGATTGAGTCCAATGTTAAGATAACACTGCCAAGTCCAGGCCTAAACTACATCCCCAAGTGCCACATCTACTTGTGGCAACTGTGGATTTGCAGTCACACTTTATCCTTTTTGACCCAACTGCAATTCCCTCACATGCTACAGTAGCCAGGACACTTGAGAGCTGGCAGGAGACAGTCTCATCAAAAGTACCTATTCCCATGAAATGTTGGACCAGATGATCTTTCGAGGTCCCTGCCAACCTAGGCTGTCCTGTGATTCTGAAAACACTTTGATTTCCACCAGCATTTGAACCTGCCTTAACACACCCTGCTAGAATCATCTTTGGCTATAAACAAGACAAAATAAATATCTTTTTGAAACTACAAAAAGACTTGATGGAGGGTCTCTAAAGGGAGCCAACACTGTTTCCTCCTCCAGCACAAATTTTAAAGCTAAAGGGCCCCTGCTCCCTCTGCCATTAATACAGCTGGTCTTGTAGCACTACAGTCACGCCTACAATCCTTCTGATTCCTTCTGGAGTTCCTCCAATGCTTTCTATTTTCTTTTTAACAGCTATTTCTCACGATTTGCTGATCAGCAACAGGTTTACTTATATTAGTCTTGTGTCATTTTTGTCACTGTATCTGTCAATGTTTTGCTTGTCTTCTCAAGTCAACTACTCCAATTTCTTCAGTTGTTATTTATGAAATGGCAAGCGATAAACACACACAAAAATTTCACATATTATACAAAAATGATACACACATATTTCGTTTCTGATTTTTATCCAGATGGTTATTGCTATGTGACAGATTGAAAAAAATCACTTAGTCAGAAATGCAATAGTGGTTTGGGTTTTTTTTTTTTTTAAGTTTAAAGAAAGCTAGAATTCCTATTTTATTTAAAAAAAAAAAAAACCACAAAAAACAAAGGAACAAACCAACAGCTTTTGTTTGCAGTAGGTTAGGAACAATTGATAAAATATTGATGACTATTTAAGCACTGGAAAAACCCAAATCCTGCAGGCCTCATATTTTATTCCATACAAATCTCACCACACTATTTTCACTGTTAACACTTTCATGACAATACTGGGGGAAAACCAGTTTGTTAGTAGCATCTTAGGTAATTATATATTACTGCACTACAGTAACTTGAAAAGAACTTATGGAACATACCATTCTTGGAGTTCATGCATGTGAAGGAAACGATTCCGATATTCTCTTGGCAGTTCAAACTGGGAAGGGATGGGAAACATCGACTCATAAAAATCTCTAAGCACTGCTTTTACTGTTTGTGCATCCTTATGACTGTGATCAATATTGTCATTTAGGCAAACAAATTTTCTAGGAAACAAGATGACATTGTTAGAATATTTCTTTGATAGTATGGGAAAGGTATTACCAAACCAATAACACAAACAATCCTTTAAAACAAAATTGAAACCATACCATTTTAAAAACAAACAGACATATTTTTTATTGTTGCATTATTTAAAATTAATTTAATTCTAAGAGCAGGAGGACTGACAGCAAGTCAAAACCTCAGCAGAACCCAGTGACAGGCCACATTTCTAGTTAGGTAATGCTGCCATCTAATGGGCACTAGAGTGTGCACCATCCCAGAGCCATTGAACACAGCATTACCATCTGGGTAAGGATTTTTATACTTTTGAATTATCTCGAGTAAAGTCTCTTAAATAACAAAGTGAGCTTCATTGTAGGAGGAAAACATACTAAATTATTAATATTTTAGTGTGAATGCTGAATTCTTTAGAGAAAATCAATATAACTATATTAGATTGTATAAGAGAGGGCAAAGCTTGGTCCCTAAGCTTTGGTTTACTGAGAACATTATATAAATTGGTCTGTCAAATCATAGACCCAAAGCTAGACTTGTATGACCAACCAAAATACAAAAAACCAATAATTTGGATAGAATTTACATGGAAATCACTGTGATCAAATAAGCACGCTCCCAATAATGTCTCCTGCAGACAGCTATTTCTCATGTAAAAAACATGGAACTAAATTACTGCAAATAATTGAAACTAAAGCAGCAGCTAGTGTGCTAGACTGCTATGTACTCTTGGCCACTCTGATCTGGTGCTTGACAACAAAAATTCCCCTTCCCACATTTGGCCAAGGCTACGTGCTTTATTTATATTGTGAGATACAAGACGCTACATTTTCCCCAGAGGCAGAAATCATATCTGATGCCATATGCCTTGTCACTGCTAACCTTTGTAAATAAGCAGTTCTGGTCAGCTGTATTCTCTATAGTATGGTGTGCTTCCCCAAAGAGCAAAGTTCAGACTTCTACAGGAATCTGGAAACAAGCAGAGCTCTGGAGCTTGTCTATCAGCCCACACAGGGAGTTAGCACTGAATGGCAAGGTACTGCATCTGGCATAATTGGTAACCTTGCTCTAGACAATTACGTGCAGGGCATAACCAGGCATTCAAATTGCCACATCTGAGAAGATAAAATATGGCTCTCCAAAAGCGAGCAGGCTGTATCCCCTGTATCAAGTAATACTATGCAAAGCAGCTGGTTATGGCAATCATGGCTACACTCTAAGCATTTTGGGAGTTAACTCTGGACTATCCCTGACCTCGTCCCTTGGACTGGCAGCTCATTAGCCCTGGGAATGCAGTAGCTGTATTCCTAGAATGTATATTCCTGTTTAGCTTCATGGAAAAAAAGATACAGACTGAGAGATTGCTACACACAGAAAAGTACAGGATTGATGAGGATATTAGCCCATTTCTAATGCAAGGACTGTTTAAATTCACCCAAAAGGAACCAAACATTACATTTTTTTGGATATTCCAGAATTAACGCCTAGACAATTAATGCTGACTTTACCTTAAGGGTGTAAACCAAACATTCCTGGGAGATCAGTAAGTGAATGACACTTTTAGTCCATTCCAAGACAAGCACTAAAAACCTGCTTTTAGAGACTGGTTATAACTACTGATTTGTATGCAAGTAAAACATGGCAAAGAGAAGGAAATGGCATGCCTACATAACTGTGCCAGCTCTCCTTTGTTAACAAGTGCAGTACTGCACTGTTCTTTGCAGGAACAGGGCCCAGGTAATCGACTCCTCCTCACTTTGTGAACACTGAAGGTGAGAAACTTACATTACTCAGGCCTCTCTGAGCCTAGCAAGATTTGAAATCACCCCTACCTTTAAAAAAAAAACAACTTGTAGCCAGCAGACTAAGAAATAGAGAAGGAAAAGGAAGCAGCAGGATGAGTTAGAGCATTGCCTACTTTTCTTTTAAAATGGATCATTGTGGCTACTGGAATGCAGGAGTTATGTAGCCAGAAGGCACTCTTTGAAAGAACAGCAATAGATACAAACCACCTTCAGCTGTAAAATGCCTCAAGGCTACCATTTCCCTTTCTCAACAAAGAACCCAGCAAAAATGTTGAGAGGAAAGCAGAAATCTACTCTTTATCCACAAATACAAATTATGCTATAGCTTTACAGGCAGCTGAGATTACCTAACAGCTTTCTGTGACCAAAAGAGGAGGCTTCACTTTCCCTGGCCCAGGGTGCCTGGTTCTACTTTCCTCCTTGCACTGCCTTTTGACACTTGTCAGACCTCTTCTTGCAGCCAAACTCATTAAACTGGCAGAAAACTCTGGTTTTCTGAAGACAGAAGCAAGATTCTTTCCATGTAGTAAAAAAGCTTGAAAGCACAATGAATATGCAAAACTGATTTAGTAACAAAAATCTACACCTAATTCCTAGTATAAAATACCTGCATAAAGCAGGCAAAAAAGTTCTTCCTTTAAAATAAAATTCCCTGCAATATAAACTGTATGCCCTCTAGAATGGCAAAAATGAAAGCTTCAAAAATAGCTGAAGTTTTTAAGTTTTCAAACATTTTAGGTAAATAAAAACGTAACAAATTATTGAGATAGCCCCTGGCATAAGAGAGAGACTAGTCAGCTTCAGTCAAACAGAAAAAATCAGAAGTACTTTTGGTTCAAATTTGATTTACCCGTAACACACAGTTTAGAAATACAATAAATTATCTTTTAAATACAAAAAAAAGTTTAAAGAGTCAAATCAGAAAATTAAAATCATCTCAACTTCACACAAATCACAAAACAGGGTACCTGGGATTTTTTCGTATGTCATCCAGCTGACCAACTACGTGAGAAACATTTGTGCGAATCATTTTGAAGGCAATTTCCTCTTCTCCCATGATTTCAAACCTTGTCAAAATAATATTTATACATTAATAAAACAGACTAAAGTCTGGTTCAATAAATATCAATCTTGTATTTAACATTATTGAGCAATATTTCTAACCTGACTGGCCAACCTTCATAAAAATTTGCCATTTGCTTTCTATCAATACATTTAAATTTTTCAGCTAATGCTCTTGCACAGAACCACTTCTCTGTAGATTTATTAGATAGGTGGTTACCTATCAATCAATCATAGATCTGAATTCTAAAAGAAAGCATATAATTTGACTCCAGGTAAACAGTCTTACTAGTGGTAGATACCACACTTATATTTTTCACTTCACTTATCTTAATATAAGAAAGTATCCTGAAGGCTTCTTCAAGTCTCACCTGAGACCTCCTCCACTTAAAAAGCTCATGCCACTGTCACTCCTCCATTTCACAGGAAACATACAAGGTAGTTAAAACTAAAATGCTTTTTTCTGTTCTTTTCTTTTTTTTAAGCTTCAGTAGAAGGAAGGATGAATTAGATTTACAACTTCTAGGTACAGGAAGGCTGTTTCCTTCTTATATGCCACTTGAACTGTATTCACTCTCTAGCCATCCAAACATACTCTGGCTTACTGTTGTACAACAAACATGAGGAAATGGCCCAAGATGACTCAAGTAACATGGAAGTATTTAGTCCACTAAGCAAACTATGAAAAAACCCACATCACTCTGCATGATGAAACATACATAAGTTAACAACAATATGTTTCTTTAGTTACACTGTTAAAATAAGTTGAGCTAAGACTTGTTAGCACACACAAGCAATCTTGGGTTAAGTGTGTATGTATCCCTTCTCCTATGGCTTTACAACACTAAGCATCTGTCTTCACACGACTGCCACAACATACCTGTATTTGTTTTTGTCCTTGTAAGCCTTACGAATCCTGTCAGTCACAGGTTTGCAATTAGTCACTAGGTTTTTGGTTACTGGAGGCTGGAAGAAAACACTGTTTAGATTATGGGTTACTGAAGATAACAGTGTTATAAAGGTGTACTTTGTAAGAAAACTTGTATTACAGCTAGAGTGGCTTGCATACTTGACTCTCCTGGAATCAAAAGCAATAGCTTTTTTATCAACTGTGGAGGGAAAAAACAAAAAAATACTGGTGCATAACATCACAATTTCCTATTTTACAAATTATTTTTGGCAAAAACATTGCAACTTCATTCTTAGTAAAATACTCAAAAATTCTAACTAACTTGACAGCTGTCTGATATTTCTCTGACAAAGGCCACCAGTAAAACTGACCAGGCAATCTCTTTACAACAGAGATTTTTGGATTTTAGTGCTTTTTGAATACATGGGTTATAATTCAGACAAAGACTTATTGGGAAGTTCTAGTCAGAGAGGTATTGGGCTTACTGTCTTTTTGGTTCACAACAGTAAATTTTCTTAACAAGGATGACACTCTTTTTAAATCCCCATTATAACAACATCCTAAATCTCAGCTTTTCTTTGCTTTTAAAGAAAATTAATGGTAGTAAGTAAGGAAGCAGCCTATAAAATTTTCATTTTGTAACACTTACTTAATGTACATACAACGCAGTAATTTCTGTAAATAATTTCCTTCTAGAACTCAAACTAGCTTTTAAAGTAAAGTAAATATATACTCAGTAAAGAAAGTAAGCATATTTTAAGAACAATGTTTCTTACCAGATTTGGATCATAATATGCTTCCTGAGTTGGAGGAATAACATGAATCTGAGTGATGTTGGCAGGGAGAGCCTTAGAGCAATTTATCAGCATTTGTTCTAGACCTGTCAAATCCTAACAGAAAGAAAGAACAGAAAAAAAAACATTTAAAATCCTACTGATTTTCTCACTGACATAGTTCTAAAACTGTAGGGTGCACAAATGCATTTAATGTTAACTACATAAGTTCCCATGCTACTGTCCACAGAAGAAGACCTAATATTCAGCAGACCCCATTTCAGTAACTGCTAAGTCAGTGGGACTCTCTATGAAGTAAAGCAAATGCTCAGTACAGAGTTTCATTGAGACCAGATAAGGTACGACTTCATGTCATTTTCATTTAAAATTAACAGCACACCTTTACTAATAATTTCAGGACAGTACAGAGTTCCCGAATCAACACTGGCACATTAAATCCCAAATCAAGAAAACAAACAGAAGCGTTAACTGCAAGGACAGGAAGACTTTCTGATTAAGGTACAGGCCAGGAATGCACTAAAGCAGGGCTGTGTTCTGACTATGCCATCGATTTTGAGCCCTGCATCACAAACAAACTGTTTCATTGGTTTGTGTAATTGCCTCTGTAAAGAAAAACCAGCACGCTTTCTTCTCTACATGTATGTTTCAGAATGCAAGACCTACAAAAACCATGTCTCTGTTTATGAGGTTGCTAAAAGAACAGAAGCATGAGTCTTTTTACATTATCCATACTATTTACTAGTACGACTTCCTTGCTATCCTTTTTCTCAGTTCTTTCTTTAGGCCACAAGTTCCTCAGGGCAAGAACTATCCTTTACTATGTGCAAAAACTGCAGTAAGCACACATCAGGATCCAACTATTGGCAATGAAATTTTTTTTTGGACAAACTCACACTCTTTTCTTGAACTCAGACAGCAGTGAGCCATTTTCCTGAAACTGCCAGAACTCAGTTTAATCACAGACTCCACAGAAAAAACAACCAAACAATGATAATTAGAACACAATGCTGTATTTTCCAGGTAATATTTTAAAATTGCCAAATGTTACTGATGCTACAAGCAAGGACAAAATTCGACTTGTTTTATTTTAACCATTTTGGACTTTAAAACTGAAGTTGTTCTAAAAGTTAATCAGCAAGGAAAGAGTACCTGCAAACTTAATGGCAGTTCATGGATCCTGGTGGCCAGTGTGCGAATCTCTCGGTCAGACAAGATGCCTGACTGGTCTGTATCAACCTCATCAAAGATCTGAGAAATGTTCAGTGGCTGAACTGCACTCATAAGATAGTAGAAATACGAAAAAGCAAACTGCATATCTTCAGAGTGACGCACTTTGTGAAATGATGTCTTGTCAAACTCCTCAGGAAACCTAGATAAAAATGAAAACTCATTTAGTACCCTAATTTCTTGAAGAAAACGTTCCTTACCTAAAAATAAATTATTATCCAGAATTTTGATAGTGCCTCAAAAATCTTGTTGTATCCCAACTATCATGCTGTAATAAATTTCTTATTTCCTTTTCCAAAATATGATTTTTATGAGTAGCCATTAACACACTGAAAATGACTACAGCAAAGCAACAGAAAGGTAGAATTTCCCACAGTTTTACATTATTCCAAGCAAAACCACACTTACATATCCTGGAGCTCTTGCATAACTGTACGGTCAATCATGTGAGGCATATGAGCAGGGACTTTACGAGATGTAAATCCAAACTTGCTGTTTAACAGCTTATTTACGTATCGAAGAGAATCAGCAAATGTATCTTTCAGCTGCCTTCTGAAATGTTTACCTTCAGTAAAGTATGACATTTGTTTGAGTAATGACTCTTCTTCCTAAAGAGCAGGACAGGCATAAATCTAGGTTACGTTACTGAAAAAGTCAGAAAACACTAGACATGCAGGAAAAATGGTATTTTAGCCAGTTGCCAACTCTTTCCATATCTGAAACTCGGAAGAGAACTTTTTAATATTTTTCTTCATATTTGTTAGACCTTCCTTTGAAAAGAAATAAACTTTTCCTTAAAGCTTTCATACTTTGAGGTAAACTACTCTATAAAGGCTTCCTTAATATTTGTGCTCTGACACCTCACACACACTTAGGGCCCCATTTATCATCAGATTTATTTGCAATACTGCCTTTTTTGCAGATTATTCATCCATATTTGATAAACTGAAATCCTATGAATATAAAGATTCTTCATGCAGAATTCAATCTCAGATGAATAGAAAGAGTCTTTTTAAAACATAGCCCTTTTCCATGTGAAATAGGGCAAAGCAGCTTCTACCAACTGAAGCACAGTATCTTCTAGATCTTTTCACAACTACCAAAATGCTTTGGATGGAAGCAGAGGAAATTTCCTATACATTTTCTTGACACAATATAGATAAGCAGTTTCTTCACAGACTGTCAATTTAATTTTTAGAATTATTTATCATCATACCTATTTTCTGCATTTTTAAAACAAACTGAATCCATAATTGCATAAATCCATAAATTTAACCTTTCTTTATAGTGCTATGTGTCTGAGCAATAGCCCTGTGGCAACATACAGCAAACAAAAAATTAATTTGACCAAGAAAAGGTAGTAGAAAGAGAACAAAAACAGTTATTTGGCTTTCACCACCTAGCTAAGAGAGGCACAGATCATAAACAAGTCACATTTTATGTGAAAAGTATCTTTCAAAAAAAAAAAAAAAAACAGCATTTGGCTCAAAGGCAAAGCACACTTCAAATGTATAAATCATATTAACAATACCCCAATAAATGCAGAAAGATGCAACTATTCCAATAAGGAATGACATTAAGATACTCACATCAAGAAGGTCTTTGAAATACTTCTTTTTCTCCCATGGCAAAAAGCCTTGGTAACTTCCAGCATAAAACTGTAATTTTCTTCCCACTAGTCTCTCCTTCATATTTGCATCCATCTGCTCATGCTCTTTTATTCCTTCCATCCCCCTCTGTGTGTCTTCTCCAGTAACAAAATTCCCAGGATGTTTTGATTTCTGTGTTTCCCTTAATATGAGTGCATTCAGTACTTTTTCTCGAGTTTCATTTTTCTTCCCCATGCTCTGGGAGGGAAGTGTGGCTTTAGGCTGTACTTTATAAATATGTTTATTTGTGCTCATTGTCACAACAGTCCCCTTTGCTCCCATGAGCCTCAAAGGAACTTCTTCCTTTCCTTTTACTCTTTTTATTTTGCCATCATTTACATCTTTATTAGGCTTTTCCCAGCTGCTCTGGGTCTTCTGATCTTCTGAATGATTATGCATGCTCTTTTTTTCCAGGCCTACAATACTCTTTGCTGTGCTTAAAAAGTGGAAAGGTCTCAGGAGAGCAGCCTTGGATAGGTTATATCCTTTCTGAGTTATATCACCATTTAGCAGTTTTAAGTCCAGTTTCTGCAGTGCTAGTTGGACATCTTCAGGAAGAAGAGACACATTTACTGATGGGATTATCAACTCTTCAGATACACTCTCTTTTGTGCCATTTCTACGTCTCCTGACTCTTGGAAAGCGTTTTTCTTCTGGAATATCCTCAAATATCATTTCAGCTTCTGGTACTGAAGTTACACTTTTAAAATCAGAGTCAGATTTTTGCATGGAAGTTGTGTTTTGCTTTGGTTCCTCCCTAGTATCAACTTCAACAGCTATTTGCATTTTAAACTCTTCATCATTTTTATTTAGGAATGTAAGGTTAAAATAGATCACAGTTGTATTCATGCCACTGTGCATGATTAGGTGGATAGTTTTCCATTTGTTAGCAACTGAAGCATGTCGGATAATTGGATTATCACTGTATGAACCATCAATTCCTTTCTTGGCTATTTCACTGAAGCTGAAGTAGGGCAGACATTCACCTTTGGGAATAACATAGTAGGTCTGATTAAGCTGAAGCATCACCTTGTACATCTCTTCAAAGTGATCTGGAAAAGAAAAAAACAAAACCCAAACAAAACAAATTTCTGTCAATTTTCAGCATAACATTTATCTTCCACTCTTTTTTTAACAGTAATATGCCCAGCTACAGTCACGATATTAACAGGGAGACAGCTTTGTGAAAGAACACTTACTCTAGTTTCCAGCTTCTTGCTCACTTATCTTCAGTAATGGATGAATAGAACATACTCAGATATATAATTCTACCAGGCATTCATTCCCATGCTAATTCTAAAAGCCAGTATAATTCATCACTCTTTCAACCTCTACCTGAAGAGCCTAAAGCGTCTTATTATCACATCACTTAAAATTCTGTATCAGTCACAAGCAACTTGCCCCTATTACATTTTTGCCACATTTTAGGACAGTAATGTTACAACAGCTAGAGTTCACTGCTACAGTGCTGCATCTTGATTTGAAATTTTCAAAATCAGATAGGCTGAAAGGAACTTCTCCCTCCCACAGCAGAACACAGATTGTCTGTCACCTCCTAGATGAACAAAACATCACTCCTAGCAATACAATCACCAGGAACACATTTGTCTCAGCTGAAATGCAGGGGAGCCTCTGCTCTTCCAAACAGGAAAAATCTTCTCCTGCATACACCAGACAACACTTTACATCACTTTATTCACTCCTTGCTAATCTTTCATATCCAAATGAACTTCAGACAAGTTCACTTGTGACTGAAAGCAGCCTTTGGCAAGAGCCCAGAGCCAGACTTGAACTCACACTGTCAGCATCAGAGAGGTTCTTGAAACTTCTTAACTGCTACAGGCATCATCAACTCAACTGTCCTTAGTCAGGTAAAGATGCACGTACAGGACATCTCAGCCCAGTCTGAGAGTAATGATGAACCAGGAAAGGTCAGGCAATTCAAGAGAATCCCCACAGGAAGTTGATCAGCAATGCTTTCTACATACCCTGGCCACAGTCACCAGCATCAAATCCACATGAGAGGACATTGCAGGCCTGGTCACAGAATTTGTCTGCTAGCCAGGAATTAGCACAGCCTTGGTTGCAGTATGAAACACCACTTATTCCTGCTCCAAACTGCCATGGTGGGCCATTGCCAACACCTCCAACTGCACCTCCACCAGCAACATAGCGATTACCCCCACTGTTACCTAGAGAAAAGAGAAAAAAACAAACCCACCAGAAGTAAGAATTTCAAATAACTGAAGAAAGGCACATTAAGGCCACCATGTTAAAGCAAGACTGAAGACTAAACAACCATCAATGAAATTAAAAAGGAGCAAGTCCTAACTGGACTTCTGAGAGTTTATGCATCCTATAGATTTTACACTCACTGTAGAAGCTTAGGAATCAAGTGAAAAGGTTATCCAAAGTGTCAACATATTTTGTCATAACTTCAAAAATGCAGGCAGAAAACTGACTTACTACTCCTTGTGCTTATAGTCTTGACTTGGCAGTCTCCTAGAAAGGCATCACTTCCTCAATCCAGAAGTACCACTTTGTTTTATTACACTGCAGTTCTGAAAACTTGATCTAGGAACTAATAGTGCAGCTTCATAATTCATTATATGGATTATGAGTCCAAGTATATAATACTGTATATTAATATATAATAATTTAAATTTCAAAACCCCTTCAATCAGCCAGTCAAACTTGATACCTAAAGAAAGATTATCCTATGCCCTATTATTTCCAGTAATTTTCCATAAAAACTTGTAGTTTGCAAGAAATAAGGTTTTAATGTGTAAGTCAACTTTTTTATTACTAAAGGAGGCAAATTCTGCAGTTATATGAAAAAGACAAATTACAGAATTATTCCTGTACGGAAAAACAAACAGCTCACTTTCCCTAAATTCAACACTGCTGTCTTACCAATGCAATCACCTCCATCCCAATCACATGCTGAGTTATTACAGGCTTTATCACAGTAACCATCTTTAATCCATGAGCCAGGACATCCCTCGGCACAGTTTGGCACAGGCCAAGTCAAGTACACCTGAAACAACATTAGCATTAAACAAGGACTGGCAAATAGAAGTCAACTGAGCTTGTTTCTTTGAATATGGAGACTTTCAATAATGTCTCCCTGTGTGCAGTGCCTTAAGATTTCACAGAGCTCTGTAAATAGAATTTAAACCCCATTGTCCATGAAGTAAATGTTATCCCTTTCAAAGAGAAGGAATAACACCCAAGGCCATACAACAAAGCAGCAACAGGCAGAAATGGAAAATAGGACTTCCCAAATCCACTTCTGCAAACCACACTCCAATTAAAATGAATATCTTCTCTTTTGTCAGATATGAAGGGTGAGCTGAAACTCTAAAATAGCTCTGCAGTTCACTCATTCTCCTGACTCAAAATGTTTCTTCATTACTAACCAGTCATGAGATAAGCAGCACATGTTGAACATAATCCCTGAAGCATCTCATCCTCTATGACTTAAATAATCCTAAGAACTGGCAGGATAAAAAAAAAGTGTGTGTGTGTGTGTTCTTTCAACTGAGGAGGCATTAAAAACCCCACATATTTTCCTTTAGACTTTATTGCTTCAAGATTTTAGCAGCACATTTTCCTACAGTAACACTTGCTGATCGGGTTATCACAAACAACACTGCCCCTAAGCTGACTTCATCATCGTAACTGGGATGGGTGACTAAAGAACAGTATGAATGCTGTAACAACATGGTTTTGCAGCTATATGCCTCTATCCTTAGAGACATAAAACAACTAAAAGCCTCCTAACATCCCCAGGTACTGAAACAGTTATTTTAATGTAGCTTAAACTCATTTTGCCCAACCCTTCTGTATTTGTGTGCAAGTGTGTATCTGCCTGCATAAAATGTTTAATTCATTGGTCTCTGGTGCCTTGTGTACACACTCCTTTAATAGAAAGAATAACACATAAATCCTCAATTCTTTCCTCCATGTCACTTTTGTAGATGAAGCTAATGGACGAAAACCCTGCTGGCAGCCAGAATGTTTATGCATAATTATTGCTAATGTTTCCTCAGCCTGCTTTCCTTGCTTAAATCCCAGTTGTTGACAATGGGTTTGTTGAAAGACTAAATTAGTTTACACTCATAAACCTGGAACAATATCTACTATTTTAGCAAACAACTATATATATTGTGTGTATATATATATATATATATATATATATGATTATATACAAATTGGGCAAAGATATTATGGGTGTATAAACAGAGGCAATTAATGGTAAAGTTTGATATTAGGAATGGTTCAAATGTCATTTGACCTCAGTGTTCCCACAGAAAAGACAATTCTTGCTTGTTTTGAGTATTTCCCACCAAAAAAAAAAAAAAAATTTGCAAGGAAGGAAGTCTGGCAACTGCCAAACACCACATTAGTCTTACCAGTGCTCTGATAGGAAGTAAGAGAATTAGAGAATAACACTGAAACTGAAGTGAATCCTGACAGAGGAACCACTATAACCACCCTAATGTAGGAGTGAACATGAAAAGGTAATCCTACAAACACAGCATACATATGAATACAGAGAACAGCCTTCCACACCCTGAACCTTAGCCAACAGTTCTCTAGTTAAGAACAATGAACCTTTAGAAATAAAAGGGGGAGTTAGTGCTCACCCTTTCAAAGTAGCATTCCTTTGACTTTTATCAACAGAGTAGAAAAAATCTACTTCTGCTAAAATATCTTGTAAAAATGGCTTACCTTTTGACCTTTAGAGTGACTGTAAAAATCATCAGGCCAAACATCCTTCCCAAACATAACATCATCATTGAGATAAATAAACTTCTGAGAAAGGCCACTGATACGATGAATATGACTTTCAATAGCTGGTGAACTGAAGGTAGGCAAGTGACTCACATTCTGAAATATTTCCTAAAACAAGAAAATCCCCAACAACCAAAAACTGTTTCAGTCAGGCACACAAATACTTGATACTTATCTAGTAAAAAAAAAAATAGCAAGCATGAGGATAGACACAAAAGAAAAAAGATATTAAAGCAAAGAAAAAAATACTTTAATATCTCTTTTTTCTCACACAAAAACATTTTCAGTTCTTCTGCCTAACTAAGAAACTGCACCTGATTGCTCACAAAGTCACAAACTTTCACACATTCCTCTTTCAGTGAGCACTGGACCAGGCTCAGAGTACACATTTCTAATTCTCATAATTTCAGGCTGCACAAAATTTCTAGCAAACTGAACCGGTCACAGCATTCAAAAAGTCAGGATTGCTCCATCTTTTGCAAGTAACTTCACCAGCAGACCAAGTTGAATAAATATCTCTTTAGCACTTTTGTTGTGCAGAATTTCTATGGCATGTCCAGATACCAAAATTAATCCTCAATTTGTAATATACTATTAGAGAATTTGGTTTCACTTATTCAGGAAGCTTGACGGATTCCTCTTCTCTTTTCAAATAACATTTTGAGAATGCACAGCTACTTTTTTTTGCAGCCATCTTCCTAGTTCCAGTAATTGTAATCCATCCTGTCTCAACACAAGCTTATTAGGTTATTACTGGTTCTGAGAGACTGTTTATAGATTCTGATTACATTTTCTTTTCCCCAGGTTTTTATAAATAGACTCTGTAAGGAAATTAGACATGGGTATATGTTAGCTGAAGCCTCAATATTTGGAAAAGCGTACTAAATGCAGGGTTGATACGTATTCAGCTATCTGTTCAGCCCAAATATAAGGACATACATAATAAAACCCTGGGTGAGAGAGGGAAGAGGCTGTCACTTCTTCCAAATAAACATAGCCTTTTACTGCAAGAGGATAACTGCACTTCAAATCAAACAGGCTATCTTTGCTGGCCCTTTCACAGTGGTAGTTCTGTTGAATTTTACCTGATGTGTCACTATAGTTATGCGAGGGTTGTCCAGGTTAAGCCAGGAAGGAATCTGCCCGTTGGTGACGATGAAAATGTGCCGCACCCAAGGGGCATGTCTCTCTATCGATCGCAAGGAGTAGCGCAGCTCTTCGTTGTCCTCAAAGCGGCTGGCAGAAACATCCTCATCCTGCTTGGACTACAAAAAGAAAAAACCTTTTCTCAGATTTTAAACAGAACACTAAAGTTCTGATCCAGCTAGGTAAGGACAGTGTGCTTCGGCATATGAGTGCATAAGCACTTCAGGACTTAGAAATTCAGAAATAAAAAGTACGTTGATAATAACTATTATTCTTATAAAGAATCACATTCTTCTAAATTATCACGGTGAACAATACAGTGTTCTGACACCACTGGCTGACCAGCTGGTGCCATGAGGATGTCTGCTGACCATGCTGAAAGAAGTTCTTGAAGAATGAAACAGAAAAAACAACCCCTCCTGCATTTCAAACCAGTAACATCACCTTTCAGAAATCCAGTTTCAACTACATTGCATCATGAGCTGTATATAAATGCCACCTAATATAGATATACTGGAAGTGTCATGATGGAGCCGCTCTTCAATTATCCCCTGCTCTATTATTTTAAAGAATTTAAGCAGGAGAAAATTAATAGAACTTAGCCTAATATTCATTATCAAGTAGCTAAATGTTTCCATATATTTTTATTAAATAGAAAACAGTTCAGTTAAAAACTTATTAGTTAAGTAACAAAATTAGGTTTAGAACACTGGAACATGCTTCTTTTCACTTTTATGAGAGCTTAATGACCTCTCTTAAAACCAACAAGTAAGGCTGCCTAAAAGGAACTTTTCCAAAGCCCAAATGAAACAGAAAACTCAGAAAATAGTTGAATGTTTAATAATTACCATTTTCACTGCAGATTCTACACACTGTACATAAGTTTTCTAGTACGTACAATAATGCAGCTTTCACATTCACAAAAGAGTAATGACTGAAAACATTTTAGCAGCACCAGCAGCTATTGGCTAGGTACCCAATCACAAAATTAATCCTGATTTCAACATGGGGAAATATAAAGTTTCAGCTCAGGGTTGGTATTAACCAGGAAGAACTCCCCAAAAGCTCAGGTCACAGGACACAAAGACAGACTCCAAGCTTTTCAGGAGTGGGCACACTAACCATGCCACTTCATACTTACTGTTAAAAATCAATTCCAGCAGGAGGAAAAACCTAAAGATTACAGAATATCTTCTCTTGAAACAGACACCTTGTTATTTAATTTCCTGTTCTTAAACGAAACATCCTTCATTGTATCAAAAGCATTTAAAGTAAACCTCCTTTCCTTACAGACATCTGTATTTCAGGATTTCAACATTTTTAAAAGAGAATTAGCATTAGCATTTGCTCAGCACAAATGATGATGCAAAGCAAAAAATGTTTAAGAAATAGATTGGGAATGAGGCAATCATGTTTGTTAAAAAAACCCTCTATGTCCCCACACAAGAAGCCTGCTTATCTGCCAGTCAGGATCAGTTAAGCCTTTGAGGACTTTACAACAGTTTTATAAGAATATGTGCAGAGGGCAACATATTTCACTTAGCAGAGAACATGAAAATTTCAATTAAGTATCACACTGTTTGATCCTTCTTTCCCATTGATTTGAGAACTGGACAGTGTTCCTGTGATGTCTTCTTACAAGCTAATAAATATTTGATTCTTCATACTTCCAAGCTTCTGGAAAAAATCCCATGTTCCTTGTCACTGACAAGTTAGCCTCTACTTGCAGTTTTGAAATGTTGTAGCATTTACCTGCTGTAAGAGAATTTACCCACCTGACTGACAGAGCTGAGGTCCCACAGCAAATAAGCAGGATTAAGCGTCAATTCTTTTCCATCTATAGTCATGTTCTTCTTTGCTTGCTTGCTCAGTTCGTGGAAACCCTTGGGATTATTCAGTTGCAAGAGAGCTACACTGGCTTCTGAATAGAGCTGCAACTATACAAGCAAAGAAAACAACTCCAGCAGCACTCTTCCATCTTTTTGTTGTGTTATTTTTACTAGAGTTACTTAGAAGAATGACTAGTAAGCACTGTTTTTAAAGAGCTACAATTTCATAAAAACACAAAAAGAAGTAGTAAAATGGAAACTAAAAACATTAAAAGATACAAAACTGCTTAGTTTTCACTTTGCAAAGTAAATGTCTCTTTACACAATGATCCAGCAACAGTAAACCTTTTCATGTTTTAAATATTCCAGAAGTAAATGAAGAGTAAGTCCCCATCCATTCTCTGTCACTCCAATACCAAAATTCATGTTTTATCAACACTTTCTTATGTGACAGAAAGAATTGTCCTTCCCCCCCCCCCCATCTTAAACAAGGAATGATCTTCCCAGAAAATTAGGGCATTGTCAGAAGTGTGAAACATTCAGAATGGTTTACAAAATTCATGTTTTATCAACACTTTATGTGACAGAATTGTCCTTTTTTTCCCCCCCCCCATCTTAAACAAGGAATGATCTTCCCAGAAAATTAGGGCATTGTCAGAAGTGTGAAACATTCAGAATGGTTTACAGTTAGTTCAACCTACAGCTCCGAAATCTGAGATACAAAGGGCTCCAAAGCTAATCCATGTGGGTCTCCAAGTCCCTAGTGTTGGTTGCCAATTTGCTGCTAAGGTCATTTCTCAGTTGTGGACTGTTTGATCTGTTGGCTGTTTTCATCTCCTGCCACCAGTAAGTCTGTGTATCAGATCTCATAATGCACAGGATCAGGGGCTTGCACTACACACCCTAACAGCGAGTTTAGTTTACAGATCACAGGGACTCAAAGCAGCTCCCTAGGAATATGGCATAACCCAATAAATGCTGTGTTTACCCTACAAAGTAAGATGAGCAGACCCAATCAAGCTAAAAGCAGGACTGCACTTTGATTTTCCAAGTGCATGCATTCACCAGTCTAATTAAGAATAAACACAGTTAATCATTAATATTTATTTGATGCTATGCTTAATTTTTGTTCCTTAAGGCAATATAAGACAACCACATCTACCAAATTTTCAGTGTAAATGCAATTCATAAGCGATCAAATTTGAATAATCATGTTCAAAAAAAGCAAAACCATCACAGTTCCCATTGTAACAACCCTAAGTGGTTTTAATTTTTTATTAAATTTGATCCTTTCTGCTCATTTTAAAACAACACTTGTCCCAGAGTTAGCAGCCCTTCCCTCAGCAAGACCAGCTGTTGCACTTGTGACATTTTAAAGCTGTTGATGCTTTGACTCATATGCTATTTGAGATCTTTCAATCTGACTTATGAGGCCTGTCATTAGAAAAATCTGATAAATCTCAGACCTTCCAGGGAATCATCTGAACTTATGGGTGGAAAGGACGGCTTCAGTAGCTGAATGGCTGAGGTATAGTTACGGACTGCAGGCAGCAACCTCCAAAAATATCAGCATTGAAATGCTGCAGATTGCAAAGCTGCCAGCACTGGCCATGTGCTTTATTTAGCAATACAACAGTGTCACACAGTCCCCTTAGAATCTCTCTCGTAAATCATACATACAACAAACCAAAAATATTACCGTGTTAGAGCTTTGAAAGCATGTGAGAACATTTAGATTCTCTTGAACTTGTTCCCAAAGTTGGCAAAATAAGTACCTGTACTACCAACTCCTACTTAGATTTATTACAAACGCTTACTCCCCACTAACATAGCATATATGCCATAGTTTTAGTAGTATCCAAGCATATACAGGAAGCAGTGGAAAAACATGTTCCATTTCTCAGCATCAGAGTTTAGCTAACCCCCGCACTCAATAGATCATTTTTATTACATCAAAGTGGGTTTTTTTTCCAGTAATAACTTTTAAAGAAACCAGTCTTTTCCTAAGCAGGCTATCAATAAAATTAGACTACAGAGAAGTTATCTGATGAAATAACTAATTAGATTCTAATAAACTTCAAGTTCTGCTCCAAGCATTTTGCTGCTGGTATGTGCAAAATGAACTTGTCTCCTGGCAGATTTTTTAACGTCTCACAGGTATCAACCTCGTCTCTGTAGGGATGGATGCAATCACCCATTCCCTTAAAATATTACTTTCCAGAGAACATCTACATCCTGCCATAACAGGTCAGCAGATCCAAAGGTATTGTCAAAACAGACCAGAAGAACAAGAAGGTAGATGCAGAGAGTCAGTGTGACCAGGTGAGCCTCTGCTAATGCAAGCGGGCTGAGAACACACCTTGCAGGCACACACCCAGACCACCACTGGGACACATTTTTACCACACACTTGAAAACAAGACAGGAAAACTGCATTATCTCCACCAGGGAGCTTGAAATGCATGTTCTCCAGTGTGGAGCCAGCATGTTTCACTCCTAGCTTACTAGACTAGGAGCCAGATGAGCTCAGACACCCCATGCAGAAGTAAACACCTTAATTTCCACTTTTTCAAGGTAAGAGGCCTCAAGAGCATTTTTTTTTTCCTGAGGTGGGACTTAGATTCCTAACCAACTGACTATTAAGGAAATAAGAAACTCCCCTTTTCCCACTCCAGTGTGGATATTGGGAAAACTCATATGCTTACATAGCAAGGGAAAGGAAGCATATGCTGAAAAGTTACAAAAAGCTTTACAAATATAAAACACTCTTGTCTTTACAAATGTCTCATGTAGTCTTTTTGAAATTACATAGTAGGAGGGTCATTTCTGAGTCAAAATTAATGCAATGCCTTAGGGTTTTTTCTACAAAGCTTACTTGCTAGATCTGTGTGATCATAACTCCACCTCCTGGAGCCACCTGTTTGCTCCAGAAACATTGATGAGCAGCAGTAAGGATCCCAAACCACAGATCCTACAGTGAGGACAGAAAACACCCAACATCACTGTGCCTGCAGTTTCCCATGTGGATTTACTTCCATTAATAAGACAAGGTCATTAAGACATCCCTAAGTTTGTAACATAACTTGTCTATATTATGTATGTGTGTGTGCATGTGGATTAAAAGAAATTATATTTTGCAAAGAGGGAGATCTACAAGCTCTTAGTTGTCCTTGAAGCTATCAGGATATTAAATCTTGAAGGAAAAAACCAACTTTCTCTAAAAATGTTGTACACTACTCTGTACAATTTCGGTGAAAAACTGTTAGCATGACAGTCTCAAAAACCCAAAAGCAAACAAATCAAGTTCTTAAACAAATGCAGCTTTTAAGTTACAAGCATCTCTTTAGGCTGGATAATAGTCTCCTTTAGAAATGTAGTTAAGGTTGGGGGCAGGGGGGAGGTGAAAATGAAATACTCAGTTGTTCTTCAAATATAGATCCAAGGTAAGGTCTTAAAGAAACAGCTCAGCAGACATCAGCTGCACAACCAGAGTAACACCTCCATCTAGTGGCTTTCTAACACTCAGTTAAGAACACATGGACAATAAAAAAAGCTGTCAAATATCACTTTCAATTTCATCTGTCATAACACACGACCTACAACAACAAATGTGACTGGGAGACACAACTCTGCCCCTCAACTTTCGTCTTGAAATAAACTTCTCTATCATTACATTACGGTGCAGGTCATAGGTACAAAAAAAAAAAACAGTAGACTCTTAACAGATAGAATTCACCTTCAAAATAGATCCATTATATAATGAATTTTCACATTTTAATCAGCTCTAGTTGAGCTCAGCTGCTTTACTCAGATATTGAGATTTTTAGAAGAACTATCTGGTCTAGATAAATAAGTTCTGGTCTTCCTTGGATTTAAGAAGTTATTGCAACCAAACTAAAGCAATCCAACCAAAAAAGCATTATCAACATTCAACACAAATGCACCAATAACTACACTCCTTCCTTTATCACTTTCCTTCCCTTCTGACAGCAGCATTGTTGAAAGCTTTTATTATCACTTTAATTGTGGTGTTGAAGTAAGACACAGCCACTTAAAGCACACATAAACTCATTAAGCATCAGGAGGCATCTATGAGACCAAAGTCTAGTTCAAGCTCAGGTGCAACTTTCTTCTTCTCCACAAAGCAATTCACATCACTTCAGAGATTCCAGGAATGATAACAAGAGAGGAATTGCTACAAATGTCAGTAGAGACTGTAAACAATCAATGTTTTTTTCTACTTAACTGTAGCATTAACCTAGCATCTCCCTTTGGTAAAAAGAGGAAAACCACACTTGGCTGTGTTTACCATTACTGCCTACCTACCATATCCACTGAAATAAGAACTGACTCTGAGCTCAGAACCTACCAAGGGCTTCTGTGGAAATAACCACATCCACACTTGATGTAAAACCCTGTATGCATGAAAATAAAACAATTCTTGCCTTCACATTCATAAGTTTCTCATAACATATATGAACTGCTGCTATCATAAATAGAGGACTGGTTGGGAAAGAATTCACTGCTCTGACCACACAGGGTATAATAATCCTGATCTAATTACTCTAAAGCATCCACCAGGAAAAGAAACACAGACAGCAAAGATGGCTGGAAAGAAAATCACAGAATATTGTGGATACCTGAGAAAAAATTGTGTTTATACAGATAAACACAATTTATATCTGTATATATAAACAGTATTTATGTCTGCCTAACCAAATTGCAAAAGAGGAGCTCTTAAGAACAATCACAGTGGCAACATTTACACACAGAAAAGGGGAACCCTCACAAATAGATGACACATGACCAATGACAAGTTAAAAAACACAACTAAGGGTAAGAAAAAATCATATAAAGGGAAAATAGGCACAGGATGTCACTTTCATAAAGATACACATGGAGATGGGAAACATATCTAAGACAGCCCAGAGATGCAGCCTTTATGTTCATCTGGACATCAATGAACCATATGAATATCCTCTGTTATTTAACTACTGTGACACTAGAGATGCAAAGTCAGAAGAAAATACCTATTTAAGCTTCAATAAGTGCTTAAAAACTCTCTCTATTAATCTTTTTAGGGCATGTAGCAAGAATGGCACAAATGTGTTTACTTTGCAAGGTTTCTGCCATTAGCAAGGCTCCAAGTCAGCTAACACAAGTTGAGACAAGAAAGAATTCCAGATTGCATTATGCTGGAGTGTGACCAGCCTAGGAAAGGAATTAACAAGATAATTTCTGCAACAGAGTACATGCGTTGTTAGCTCAGCCTACCGAAAGAAAAAAAAAAAACAAAAACAAAACAAAAGAAAAGGGGAAAGGGCCTTGTATTCATTTGAGCACCAAGAATAAGCCACAAAGTGAGTCAGCCCATATCACAGATGTATATCAGACTAATGAAAACAAAATTACTGCCATCCCATTAACCCTGCTAATTCCTTCTCTTCCACAAACTCCTTGGCCTCAGTCCTTTTCACCCCACGAATCACATCTGTCTCCAGTACAAAAACCAGTGATTTTAACAGATTTCTTAAAGTTCCACCTATCCATTAAGCCTTACTGTAACTTTAACAGGTGCCCAAATAGCAGGGGAGAACAGAAGGCACTAAATGGCAATCACACAAGTTGTTTTCTGCTGCCTTGCAGCTGGGTCAGCTGAAGTGCAACTTGTTCAAGACCCTACAGAGCACAGGGCAGAGAGAAATGCAGCGTTCAGTGCTGTTACTGTTAAGAGAGCTAAGAGGAAAGAAAAAATCTAAGAAGCTACAGAAACAAAATTCTGTCACATTAAACAAGCTAGTGATCTAGAATTCTACAGCAAGAAAACAGCCTCCAGCAAATGGTTGAGAGAAACTGATAAGGCTGCCTTTTAATCAGCTGCAGGCTAGCAAATGTAATGCCCAAGAACATGCAGTCACAGAATGGACAATTGGTTTTTGCAGGCAACTCTGAGTCACTATTTGCTACTCTTCACTGCTCAGGGAAGAAACACAAAATACCCCAGATTACTCTCAGAAATATCCTAAGTCTCCAAAGTGGGTGAGATTCCACACCTGAGCCATTCCAAAAGACCAGTACAACTAAGGCACTCTTTCCTACAGAGCCTTACCAGTTTTACTTTAGAGGCCAGGCTCTCTGGCAGTTTTGTTCGTAGCTGGTTTGTTTCTTTGAATGTAGCTGGAAATCCACTAAGAAAGGCCAAGTCTTGCATTAGTACCAAACCTGGAACTTCTTTGTCTGTAGTCTAAAAACAAGAAAACAGGTTATAAAGACCATTTTAAAGGTAGAATAATTCACATAACAATAAGGGTTGCTCTGAAAGCTTTCACTTTTTACCACATGTGAGTTATGAAAAGAGAAATGAATAGCATTCATGAAAATGAATGCTATGAAAAGAGAATAGCACAGAAACTTTCTAAAAATGTACAAAATGTTTAACACATACAAAAGCTAATCAACAGATAGCCAAAGTACATACCAAGTAACCCCTCCATACTATCTGTTTGCTGTTGTCTTTTAACATTCCAGAATGGGCACCTTCAACTAGAATACATAAGATTGCAAATCAAAAACTTCTTCCAGTATAAAGTCACTTCTTTTCTGTATTATAGTAACCAAGAACTACTTTTGCAAATTAAATTTATTCGAGTATTTATAATGTGAAAAGTTGTCTTTACAAATAGTAAATAATTCTCGGTGGTAAAATAAAGAACAGTGGTTGAACTAGGTGTCAGGCACTACATATTAAACAAAATATGAAACTCATACCTGCTCTAAGATGTTAAACACATGAATAATCTTGTTTTACAGTTGCCAATCCTTTGAACAAGGGCAGAACTTACTGGACATTATTCAAACTAGATATCATAGCAATTAAAGGATTTCTAAAAATAAATCTTCCTTAGCCTAAACCCCAGCCTCTTGAGATTATCAGTGCAACACAGATATTCAGATATCAAACCTGTTTTGCAATAGCTTTTTAAAGCACAGAACTCTAATCACCTGTAATCAGTTGTCTGGGAGGTAAGCAAATAGTATCATTAATGTCATCACCAAACAGTTTGAGGGCAAGAGAGACACTGAATGACTTGCTAAAGTCAAACAGAAAATCAGCATCAAAGTCAGTACTGGAGAAAAAAAAAAACCCAAAGCTAATTCACAGCAGCTTAAAAAACTTGCTCTGGAAAACTGGATGGAATCTGACAAAGAGCCTCTTACCATCCTTAGGGCTATCAAAAACAATTACAGTCACATTGGTGGAAGGATTTTTTGGTTTTGCTACAAAGAACATATTGTTAGCAGCTTGTAGAGCAGGGTGAATGGACGGCAGGTCTTTCAGTGTGATGTTGGCAGGCAGAGCAGGATCCAGGATGAGCATGGGCACTTTGATGCAGTGTGTCAGCAAACACTCCAGCTGCTTCTCACTACAGCAAAACACCAAAGGCAAATTTAACACCACTAGAAAACTGAAAATAAAAATCAATCTTGGATGCAATGGGAAAAGTTTTTGTAAAATCTGATTAACTGTAACATTTGCTGTGGTAAGGGGAAGTTATTGACGAGCACACTTATTTTCCTGCAGAAGGCAAATATCTGACTGGTAGTGTTTAGTTCATTCTCGTAACTGTTTTTTCTGAAGTTTCCAAGATTTCCAAGTCTGCCCATGCAAGAGACCTTATAGAAAAATCTCTAAATAACAAAAGGACCAAGCTAAATGACTAGGACAGACCACTGGCAGCAGAGCCACAGGAGGACCCTCCACAGAGGCACTGGACCCTCTACAGACAATTACTTGCAGTGCCACTTATACAAATGGCAGGTGAAAGTATATTGAATTTTTAATGCATATGTACCTGGAGTTTTATAATTCAAAAGCATGAAAAATTTTCATACTCGGAACAAGAGCTAACCCTAAACAGTGACAGGGATGTGTGTTCCAAACTGCAGAAACTGTTATCAGAAGCTCATTCATATATGTCACAATAACAATAATATCACTTGTATTCAAAGCAAATATATTATCATGCCATCAGCTCTAGAAGTGACACAGGAAAGCTTGCAAAGGTTATAGAAAACCAAACCACCCCCCCAGCCAGCATCTGCTTTCAGCTAACAATGAGTAGAATATAATTTATTCCAATTTACACCCAAAAATCCCAAAAACTCACCTCTTCTTTGTTGGTTCTGTTGCATTCTTCCCAAGGATTTCCCTATTACAAAGTTAAAAAAGGGATATTAAATAACACTGAATTGACAGTGTTTCTGTCAATTAGTCTAATTGCAGATTGTTAATTGAGTCAGGGACAAATTGTTAAAGCACCAATTGCCAGATAACAAGCTGCCAAGGCCTTGCCAAGGCAAGTACAGACTGACACATGCCCTTCACTGCTCACATGCAGTGTGGAGCTCAAAAATTCATGGCTGTGCTGAGAATTGTGGCAGCAGGACTCTTTCTGCTAACAGGAATTTATGGGGTTATTATTAGGTTATTAGCTTACTTATTACTATTATTAGGTTATTTAACAAAAGTGAAAAACACTGGTAAGAAACCAGAATGAAGTGACCTGAAACTAGGCTGACTTGATTGTTTTGCCCAACATAAATATTCTGATAAGATCTATGAAACAGCTCTTTTTATAGCAGTGCTCACTGATTTCAAAGGACATGAAAAAAATTATCTACATGGGAGGGAACCAGGTGTCCCTGTAGACAGCAAACATGGTATAGACACCATTCTTATTCGTAAGCTTAATCTCAACTTTCCAAATCAGTATTACATTAAAAAAACACTTGTTTTTTCCTTCCTGAAACAGGAATCATAGCATGAGTGATGACAAAGCTAAACCAACTAATATTAGCTATATGAGCTGCTAGGAAAATATTAGCACAAACTTGAAAGCTTTCTGGAACAGAGACTGTGTATGTTTAAAGCAAATTAATTTAAAGTTCTAATACTTCTGTGTTTAGGTAACAAAAAAAAAGATCAAGAATTTCCCTTGAGATCATTTCTCATTTGAACCTAAACTACAAGACACAGCATGCCAAAATTCAGATCAATCCACTAACTCGTGGACTTCTCATTATTCTGAACTAAATTATTGTAACTCTTAAAATACAGACTTGTCCTTCCATTTAGCATATTTACTGGCCAAAAGAGATTATTTCAGCAGAACTGCTTATCAAAAACTAAATTAATGATTACAAGACATAATCCAAGGTATCTGCAGCAGCTGTGTTTGAAGGCTTAGATCAGTAGTTTTGCAGAACTCTATAGCACAATCTACAACAACAAATGCAGCAATACATGCCTTTGCTTTCACAGATAAAGACCAACTCATATCTTTATAACATGCATAAATTATTTTCCCATTTCTCTGTTTCAGTATTTGTGAGACTAGGAATCTAATTTAGAAACAAGAACTTAAGAAACATATTTCAGACTTTATGAAGCCTGTTATAAAAAGAAATACCAGGAGGATGGGGAGAGAAAAAAAGGATGAAGAGAGGTTATATATTTGAGGAATAGTTTAATTATATTTACAAACTGTTATAGAAATCAATACAAAAGGACATACGTAACACACAGTTTTCCACATAGAATTTTACAAATTCATGATAGGACAGCCTTAATTATTATGCTTATCTTAAACAATTTTCTAATTAGACAGTACTTGACAGCTAAAAGTAGAACTGAAACAAGGTTTTGGGAATAATCAAATGAACAAGTGAGAAAATGAGCTTTTAATTTTCATGTTGAGTAACATGGGAAAAATAACAACAAAGAAAACTAGTACAGCATTAGATTGCTGCTGTCAATTAAAGGGAAAAAATATCCAAGATTATTACCTCATTATTTTCTGTTCTTCCTCCATCTGTTCCCTGACCTGTTGCAATTCTTTGATCAGTTCCACATCTGTGCCGTTCACCCAGGTGTACACCACATCAATTGGCATGGGTAAACAAAGCCTACGTAATTCAAAGGAAAGCTACATGAGCTGTTTAATATTACATTACAAGTGTTTGTGGCATCCTACAATAGCAGTTTCTGTCTAACAAGGGAAATACTTGGTGTTTGGGCTGCAAACAAGACAAAGCAAAAAGACTCTCTTTAGCTATATATATCATGTCTTAATTATACACAAGCCTTTGACAAAACAGCATGGACATCAACTAAAAGGACACAAAGTGGTTTTAACTGTTGAGTAACTAAAGGAAATCCTAGCTTTATGCTCTAAATTTCACTGACTCAGACTCATGGCCCACCTCCTTTAAACCCATCAAATATTTTTCAAGTCAGTACCAAGACCTGGGCACATTCTTAATTCACCAACTACTTCAGACAGGACAGCATGAAGCATAACTTAAATCATACTTACTGTTATTTAATTGCACAGAGCCAGTAAGATCTCAGCAGGAGCAGGTCTCTATCCTAGGAATGTCTCTTAGATTATATTAACAGGGCATTTCATAAAACAACAATCTAATTCGGGTACATGAATTCAGACTCTAGACATGACAGACAAATTAATTCTTGACACAATTGAACATCCTGGAGCTCCTTCTAGAGAGCTACATACTTCCTAGCATGCATAAGGCAGAAGGAAGGAGTTTGGGTACCTTTCTCCTACTTTTTTTATGATAATCTCCTCTCCAAGGCCCACAGCTTTGTGTCAGCAGGTACCCCAGGCTACCACCATGGGTGAATCTGAGTCCCATATAGCAGGAGGATAGCCCAGTTCTTATTTCCAAAGTTCCAGTGTCAAGCTATTTAATACCTTCCTAAACTGTAGATGGCCTAGCAAACATTGGAAAACATCATCCTGTGACCACACGGATCTCAGCATTAGAGAGGTTGGAAGATGTTCTCTCTCCACCCACTGCATCCCTCCAAAAGCATTCAAAGAGAGACCGAGCTTACAGGCAGGTGTTCTGTCCACCTGCCCTTGCACAGCATGCCATGCAGAGAGCTGGCACTCAGCTTTGTTTTCTACTGGCTCAGACTCAACAACTGAAGCACAAAATTTGTTAAAGGTCATGCAGTAGCTCGTCACAGCACAATGGGCAGGAACATTCTGTCCTCAATTTACCGATGTTCCTAACTGAGCTGCAACTCTCAGAGGATAATGCTGGGGCAATTCTGAGACGATCTGAACATCTCAGCAGCAGTGTTGCTTTGCCTAGCACCACTACCCAAAAAGTCTCTCACATCTGCAGGATGCTACCCTTCTATCCAAAAAAGTCAATTTACTGAACCCAATTACCCTTCTATTCAATTATTCACTTTTTTTCTCTAAGAGATAACTTCCAGTTCATTTACAAGGTACGTTTTGAACTAAAACATCCTCCAGAAGAACAGAAATTCAATGGCAGGAGCTCTTCCAGCTTTTCTGCATTTGTTGTGATCAGTTAAATTACTGGTTTGACAGTCCCTGGAATGCTACAGCTCAGAAAGGAGTGTTTTAGGTGGAAGCACCTGACTCAAGTCAGCAGATTTCAAAAATTTCCAAATTTCAACCTTCTGGGCAAAGTGCAGAGTTCATTCAGGCAGGCTTCATTGAAGAACATAGTATGTCCAAAAAAACTCCAGCTCTTTCTACGGTATGAGGCAATTTTGATTTCTGTGAAGCCTCTCTCCACTTTACCACATCCTAAAAGTGTGTCTCCATGCCGTAGCACATACACCTATGTAATTTCTTACATTATGCTACATACAGCCAAAACCTAGTGAATTCCACAGAGGAAAAGCATTTTTGGTCAGATGCAGGCATGTCAATTCAATCAACCCTGGCATAGTGAGCTCATGCTTCATTACCAGTGGCAAGAGAAACAGACCAGTAATTTAAAAAAAAAAAAGTGAATTGTTTGCAGATCCACTAGTCTAATTGCTTAAAATTTATCCAAATACTCAGTAAATTTCCTTAATGCACCTTTACAGCGCACACTGTTTCAGAAAGTAATATTTATCAAACATAATAATAAAAACCAGATATCCCAAGTCAATTTGTTGTTTCCAACTAACACTGTACAAACTTAAGCTAACACTGTTAAGTCTGTACCTTTCTGGACTTGGTCAAAGCTTTCTGGATGCTTTCAAGGCTTCCTAAAATACACTGGGAGCTTATTTCACAAGTATGTGTAGCAATTACACATCCTCTGAACAGAGAGAGACATGGTTTTTCCAGGAAAATCTTGGGAAGCTATGTAGAAGCTGTGGGAAACTTCGAGCACAGAATTCAAACAATTATTATCTCTTTTTCTGTAACCATTGTTTATATATATAGTTCTCCAGAGTGTGCTATTCATAGTTCACCAATAGTGTCAGAGAAGATTCCTAAAGGCCAATCAAGTCTCAAGTCCACCATCGATTCCATAAGAACTGTAGGTTTCTAATAATAAAGTCTTTTCATGCCTTCTGATGATAGAGTCTCTGTATCACCTTTGGCTGTCCCTGATACCCCTTCAGTGATAATTCGTGACCCCAAGTGTGTTATATCAATCATCCCTTCATAGAGTCACATAAGTATGTATTGGAATTTTGCTGTAAAATGGTTTAAAATTAAAAGCAACAGATACTACACTTCAGTAGTACTGTTCTCAAACACTATTTCAACATTCAGAGTCTTCTGCAGATTGTTGAAGTTCAGAGAAGCTCAAAAACTCTCTCAAATTCTGTAGCTGTGTTTCCTTCATATGGATTCATACATTTGGGCTTCATCAGAAACAGCAGTCTGGCAAACAGGTTAAGGCCAAGGTGACCTGAGTCAATTTACTACTTACAGCCACCCTTCTAATCAGCTATTTCCCCTCTTTGACATGACTAAGTTATGGTTCACTAACAGAAGTGACTCGACAGTGCAATTTGATTCCAAGTGGGAATTATCTTAACACCTCCATTGCTTTGGAAAATTCCTTGGAGACTCCCAAACAATTCATTGAGGTTTTTACATTTTTCTCCTTCCAAAGTGTATCCATTGCCCCTTGCAAGTCTAAAAACATCCATAGGTTCCTGCTTGAAGACAAAACCAGACCCACCAGACAGGACAGGATACAGTTCCTGGCAGGAACTTCTCATACCCATGATGTGTTTACATAAGAGAACTATCATCACAGCTGAGATTGCAGGTAGGGGACAAATTTTTGCCTCAACATCCACTCTTGCTGAAGGGATCACAGCTGAGATTGCTGTAGGGGTAGGGGACAAATTTTTGCCTCAACATCCACTCTTGCTGAAGGAGTACAGCAGATTTTGGATCTCTCTGAAGCTACCATATGGTGATCTCCAACCTTGCTGAGCCTCTTTGTGAACAGCAGAAGTCTAAGATGCTCATAAGTAAACCTCCCAGCCTTCCTGCCTGTTCCAGCTCTGTAATTATGCACTTTCAGTAACTCATCTGTTCCACTGCTATTCCTGCTCCCTGATTTGTACATCTTTTCCTCTCTTCAGCCTTACTCAGCTCAGTTAATGGCTGGCTGACCACTGACAGCTCTCATTTGCTGCACCATACTGAAATCAGGCCGCACATTTTAAAAGTTGGGGATTATTCCTTCGCATCTTTCCATATATATTTTTGAGTTTTAAACAAGACATCCTTCAATAGCAAAGTTACACTTTACAGTAAGTAAACCATACTTACTATACCATTTGCAAGTAGAGTAATACAATGCAGTCCTCATCCAAAACATTCATGCATGGCACTCCATTATTTAGTTTCCTTTTCTCCCTTTTTATTTTCATATAAAAATTTAGTCTTCAAAAATAGGTTTGAAGGACAAAGTGCCTTGGTAAAAAGCCCTGGCATTTCTAGTGCATTCTCTCAAGCTGTGTAAGAGCCTGAGCAATATAAGAAGCAAGTTTAAGGTGCCACAGTTGGGATGCCAAGGGTTTGCAACCGGAAGGAAAAACAATCAAAAGCTATTGCTAAACTCCAAGGCAAAACCAGAAGTCTGCCTTGGTGTGGCAGAGAACAGTGTTCAATAGGTGTTACTAATGATGTCATTGTTTTTGTGTGATGAGTTTATCATCATAAGGAGCTTGCCCATACACACAAATTTGTCTACAATTCACAGTGAGTTTTTTTTCAGAACAGAAAATTTCACTTGCAAGGCTCCTAGAGAAGAACACAACTCAAATTCAATTGAAGGCCCATTAATATTTCCCAAAGGCCATGCAGTTTTTACTTTCCACAACGCAGTACACCTGCTTAATTTTCTAACCAATTTTCAAGCCTCTTGTTCTCCAATTCTGAGTATTTTTCTCTAGCACTAAAGTAGGAACTGATTAAAATCCAACTAGACAAGCTAGATTCAATCTGGAAGTCCTCGTTTTATATGCAACTCTGTATGTTGCATTGACACCAGCCTAAAAAAACTCCACCAAACCACCACTAATGCAAGTGCCTGCTGCAAGACAGGGTCCATTACTGAATTTGTGAAGTTTGATAATAAAAATTAATTGAACCCCTGACCAGGGACATTAGAAGTTAACAAATGCCTGAAAGTACTGCCTCCACAAAGACTTCAGGTTAGTGTGAATTTTTAAAGGAAGTTGTTAGCTGCACACAAATCACAGCAAACTTCCCTGTTATTCCTGACATAAGATTGTTAAAGGCATATTGGGGAACTGGAATAATTTAAGCACCCATCATAAAGACCTTAAGCTTTTGCTCAGGCAGCCAACAGTTCCTCACCAGGCACTGGATGTTTTGCCCACAATCCTCAAAAATTAATGCCAGCAAAGGAGTGCTTTCACAACCACAATGAAGTAAGGAAACACTGCAGAAATGGGAAATGACTATATCTACACCACAAGAGTAAGATTTGTGATTTTGTTTTGGAAAAGTCAATGGTTTTATAAAAACGCTCCAGTTAATTATCACAAAGTCTGGGATTTTAGTAGTGACAGAACCAAACTGCCATGTTTTACTTCAGTACTGCTAAAACATGTACACATTAAGCTATTCATCCATATGAGCTGCATCACTCTGCTTTTATCTGTCATCCATTGTAAAATGGGGGAGAGGAGAAGAGACTACAAAAGTTCCCAGTATTCACCAACACCATGCAATGAATTTTACAGAGTTATCTCACACCAACTAAAGCGTGACAAATTGATCTGATCATTTCTACTGTTCCATGATGTAACAAACCTCAAGGCAGATTAAATCTCTGCTTTCAGGGTTAGCTTTTATCCCAGTCAAGTGTATCAATATTAAGAGTCAGATGATACCTGCTAAGTAGCTTTCTTCCACCTACCAACTCACAGTACACTTACTCCCTGAGCAACAGACCCCATGGCTATTCAGACATGAATGATGAAACCACAGGAAGTCATGAAGAAGTTAACACAACTGAAATAAATGACCCATATGACTTGGTTTCCAACTTGCTGTGAGAGATTCTCCCATCCACTCAACTTTTAACAGCTTCTTACTAGCTTTGGGATTTCTCTGCTAAATAATGAGCCTCATAAGACATCACAGAAAACATATGGTAATTTAAAAATAATTTCTAGAAACACCGAATACTGAAATGTTAAGCACACAGGAACATTACTTATGTTTTCCTATCTTAACTTGGAAAACATGGCATGGCCTCCCTTCATTGTTAACATTGTCATCATTTTGATGTTTCATTAGAGACTGGATGAATTCAACACGTTCAAGATATAAATTTATTACACGACTAGAGCTCTCAAAAGCCAATCTTCCAAACCGGGAGATTATGTGTTAACTAAGCATTCACTAATTTTAAAATTTGCTGCAGATTTAGAGCCCACACAGTAAGGTTCTACTCAACAATATTTTACTTCAACTTTCTATTTTATTGAAATATTTAATTAGAAAGTAAAATGTGCAATAGTGTCAAGTGCAGGTAAAGCTCACCTATTCTGAAATGATTTGCCAGCGACGTTGTCTCTGTATGAATCAAACATAACATGATACTGGTCTCTACTCCACTCCAACACAACCTACAAAGAAAAAAAAAAACAAAACCACTTGATGTCACCACCTATTAGACACTTAATTTTCGCCTTTTGAAATGTTTAATCATAACTGATTTCATTCAAATTGATCTATGCATTCATGAACAACTGAGCAGACCACAATCCCAACTAAATGATGACACTGAGGCAGCAACCAGACCCAGAACTGAAGAGCATAGTTAATTTAAACAATCTTTGCTTTTCTCTGCAACAAAGGATTTCATGACTTATGTATACTCTTTTTAAACTACTTTTTATTTAGGTCACCTCCCCCTTGTTTCTTCGCATCTAAAAATTCAGGAATGTTTTCCCAAAACTAAGACCTAAATCAAATACACTTGGATAAAAGCAGGAAACCCCTAATGCACACACACCCCTGCACAATTTTCTTCATTTTTTTTCTATTCTCATGCAGGCTATACTGAAGTATACGCATCTCCAAAATCTGAGCTTTGCAAACAAACAGCCAGGAAAAACTCCCACAATTTTTCAACAATAAAAGTGGTAAATATGCTTTGACATAATAAGGAAGTCTAGGTATTTTGAGATAGAAGTAATATAAAACATACATGTTCTCCTCTGAGATAAACTTGGTATGACATCTTTTACAGTGAAAAGTCCAGCTTTGAAAAGTAGTGGCATTTTGTGCTGTTTTAGAGTTGAAGGCACGGTGGCTGAATTTACTGGGATAAGTACACATTTCTATGTACTGGAGAGTGAAAAAAACCCAAAACAAATTAAAACAACAAAACAAAAAGAAAGAAAACCAGGAAAGCACAGTACTTATAGTACTTCACACCAGTCTGCCTAGATTTAAATGTTGTTATCGCTTATTTCTTGTACTGTGGGAACTATGAAATATACCACCTCTAAGGCCACCTTCAAAACCATAAACAAACTGTCCTCCCTCTAAAGAAGTTACACATTCCTCTACCCTCATTGCCGCTAAAGCAAATTAAATTCTTCCCCAAAGCAGGGAAGCTCCATCATGTGCCTGGGTGACAAGAGCACACATGAAATTCCTGCCACAGCTGCGAATGGTCTCTTTGTAACCAAGATCATATCAGCACACGCCATTCAGGACACAGATTGCCCAGGTAGGCATAAAAATCTCCTCCCTTAAATACCAAGGTCAGGAATTGTCTTAAAAACACACACTATTACACTTTCTTAATGCACAAGTCACTGAGTCCTTCTGCCAAATGCCAGGTTTAATATAGCATACATTGGAAGTTCATATCCACGTGGAAACATTTGCTCCTACTGATAATCACTCACTGACACATTGCGACTGATCTGTGTCTAGAAGAAATACAGAAGTATTTGAGTAAGAATATATGATATGAATAATATGTCTCTCCAGAACGACGCCATTAACCATGCCAGCCTTCTTCTTTGTCTTTTGCGCACCTATAGCCAAAAAGAAGTGGACAGATCTCCCAAGAACACATTAAGGTCAAAGTTAAAAACTCTTCCTACCCGATACCTTTTTCCCCTGCAACTGTTTCCTCCTGACACATGTATGCATCCTGCAATAATACCTAGAGGCTCTTTTGCTTCCCCTTAGCATACTGGAATTACAAAACCACCAGGGGAACATTCAAAAGGGGAGAAACACCACCTATTAGGAGATACTGTATCAGACCTGATAACAGTGTCTCTGGCATGTTCTGGTTATAAAGCATTTTGCAAAGCAGAGCCACCTGCGGAAAGATGGCCAAGAAGGGTTAATAATCAAACTGCCCTAATACCTAAAGCTCATCTTACAAACAGGGAACAGCATTGACTTAGACCTGGCTGCCCTGTATCTTTCTGCGAAAAATTTCTCACTTATGTTCAATGCCCTAATATTTCACTGAGCTCAAGGTTTTCCTTCAAATGAAGCTAATTTGCAGCTTCTGGCTGTGAGAACACCGTTACTAATCTCAAATTATTTGCCATAACCATCCATTTTTACTCCATCAGTAATACTGGTATTAGCATGAATCTAAGAAATCAGACCTAATTTTGCCTACTAGAAAAAAAAACAAAACAAAACAAAACAAAAAAGCTGGCTTTGGGGGTGGGGCAAAAGCAGAACTGTAAAAGCTGTTCAGACACCAGGGTCTGCTAAGTGCTGCCTCACGCTGCTTTTTATTGCTTGAGTTTCCTGCAGATGGCTAAAAGTGGTTAAGCTGTTAATTTCTAGCAAGATTTCTTGGTTTCATTTTCCAAACAGCTTTATAGTTTTTTATTAGTTGCTGCCTTGCAGATTCTGTACTGAAGAAGAGAAGCATTTTCCATTCCCACAGTAGTCATCAGAAGAGGTCTAACAGTGTTTATTCTCGTAAGCCTTGTCTCTTCTAAGTCACTGAACTACCACTGTGTAGAAAGTACAAAGGTAAAAACCAAGATGCATGCAAACATCTCTCCCCAGGCTTATCTACCACCCTTAGGAAGGAAAAAAAAAAAAAAATTCATTTGTGTTTTTAGCTGTTTTTTGGTTGTTTGTTTTTTTTTTTTAACCATTACTGGTCACTTTTCTTTTTTTCTTCATATATAATTTGGAAAATCTACTCCTACATGAATATTCCAGTTCTTTTGCTCACTCTCTAAATTGTATCTAAGCTTTCCAAGTAGCTTTTAAAGGGCTGGAAGCAGCAAACTAAGATTTAGCAGGAAATCAGCCGTAACTTAGACAACTACTGAAATATTTTTAAAAACCTTCAGAGTTCTACGATATCCTAAAGTTGTGGTTTAAGTCCCCATTCTGAAGAAACGCAAAACTATGTCAGTTTCACAGCAGCACAAAAACTACACCAATCCAAGTCGATACTCATGTACCAAGAGGTGCCTATGAGTGCTTTAAAACTACTTAATTTGCTAATGACTTTGAAGTGTTTCAGGAACTTGTGGTCTCCACAAGACAACAGAGATTAGTACTTTATGTGAAGATGAGTTAGTACACAAAGTTTTGGCTGTGGTACACGCAAGAGTTTCAGATCATACTCTTTATGGCTCTTCTTTTTTTTTCTTTCCTGTATCTGAAAGAGCTGATCAAATTAAAACAGAGAAGGGAAAAAAAAAAGCTTAGGAATCACGAAATTCCAGTCTGTTTGTTGCCATCCTTTCAGACTGAGAAAAATACTTCATTTCCCTGATTCCTCACTATATTAACAAACACTGTACTCAAGCAGGATTAATTTTCTCATCTCCACATCCCTTCAGTGATGACTTACCAAATCGACAGGACAATGTGAAATGAAGATTTACACATCCAACACAACCGTGTAAAATCATATCTAGAAGAACTGCAATTACATTGCATCATTTACAAAATAATGCGAGCGAACTAAGTAACAAGCAGCGAGCTAAGCAGACTCTGCTGCGCAGCTTGGAGGGAGGATACATTTAACTCCTTAAACCCCGGAGAGGGGAAAGATTCCGTCACTCCCAGTCGACACGCGAAGGTGACATCCAGCACAGGCTTTCAAAGACTCCAACAAAAACACAGCGCTAATAAGTCACCTGATGAGGGAAGTGGAAAAGAATTGCACAAGAGCAGCGAGCAGCAGCTGTCCGAGCACGCAGGGCTGTGTCACCTGTCAGACCCCAGCTCACCCCGAGGGGACACCCGGGCGCTGCCCGCAGCCCAACAGGTGCGGCCGGGGCGGCGCGGGGAGCGGAGCGGCCGCGGGGCTGCGGGCAGAGCCAGCCCGTCCCCGCGGGCACGGCGGGCCTGCGGCGGCGCCGCTCGGCACAGCCGGACGGGGCACACGGCACCGCGATGGGCGGGACCTGTCACCCGCGAGGCGCCTAGAGAGGGACCTCGCTGCCCGCGGGACAACGCAGCTACCCGGCTCCCCCGAGGGAAAAGAGCCCCACATCCCCGCGGGGCCGTGCAGCCGCGGGGCTGCGCCTGTCCCGCCGGCACCGCTCGGCTCGGCACGGAGGGAGGGAGGCAGGCAGGGCAAGGGGGGCAGCCACGCCGCGCCGGCGCGGCGCCGTACTGACCTCCCCGAACTGCAGGGCGGAGACGATCATGAGGACGAGGCCCCCGAGGCAGAGGCAGGGCCCATACCTGTGCGACAGGCAGGTATAGGTCTGGCGCTGCAGGAGCTTTAGCAGCATGGCCCGCCGGCGGCCGCCGCCCCGCACGGCCCGGCCCGGCCCCGCTCCCCGCGCTGCCTGCGCCGGGCGGGGCCGCCGGCCCAGCGCCCGCCCCGCTTCCGGCAGCGCCCGGCGCCGCCTGGCGGTGGCGAAGGGAGCGCGCTGAGGGACCGGCACCGCCGGCCCTCACGGAGGCGGCCAGTTGGCCGTTCCGCAACTGAGGGCTTGCGGGCACCGCGCTGACTGATACAGCCGAGCTGCGTGCTGAGATTTAATTTAAGCGGTTCGTGCGTGTTATGGCACAGAAATGAAGTGCGGGGATGGGTTCGTGGAATGGGAATCAGCAGGCTAGAGAGGGTTACTGATTGAGTTCTTCAAGACCGGCTCTTGAGGAAAAAACAACAGGAAATTAGTTAGCGATCGGTAGCTGACAGCTACTCTCTGTCTGGCAGCTGACACTGGATTCTACCATGAAGTCCAGTTGAAGAATCCCGTTTCCTGGGCTGTTGGGGTCCACTCCGGCTAGCTATAGACCCTTGCCCACACGATACTTCATAGACAAAGGTAAAAGATTGAGAAGCGCTCTCCTCCACGTGGGAAACGTTGTCCTTTATTCCAAGACACACATCACGTGGACAAACCCGTAGGAGAAAAAGAGGCCATTCCCTGGCAGCAGGGAGCTTTTATACCCCCGGGATGGGGACAGAGGGAGAGATCCACAGGCAATGGATACCAGTGAGGAGTGGCAACGGGAGGGGTAACCCAGGGGAGAGACCCCCGGGTGGTACCGGGACAGGTGAGGGAAAGACCATGTGATAGGGAAAGGGGTAATAAACCACATAATGTAACATAAGCTACACAGTGCAATATAAAACTATTCTGTGCAAATTCCCAATCACCCAGTGCAAGAGAACAACTAAACTGGTGCACCACAACATCCAGCCACCTGCTTAGCACGGACGCTGTTGCCATTGAGGGCAGAGGCACCAAATGATGGGGTGTCAGAGGCCTGCAGGAGGCCAGGCATGGTAGCACCTGTCTCTGTAGTCTATCCTGCATCCAGAGGTCTTCTAAGTATTTCTTAAAACTGCCTGCAGTGACTTTTCAGAGTCACAACCATCATCCTTGTGAGCCTATATTTCCTGTGGGAAATAACAATGCCTGACGCTTTCCAGAACTTTGTCCCAATATTGGGACGCTGGTAGTCTGAGAGGACTACACATGGTTGTACTTTAAGAAATGTCCCAGAGGGCACGGCTCTTTGGCATGTCTCTCTCTCCTCCTATTTACTTTTTATCATCACAGCATTTGTCTTTCTCCAGAGTGAGAGGAAAGCTAATGTCCTTACAAACAATTTGATGGGTGAAGGGATGGGTGTTCACGTCTTTGAAATGGGGCTTAACGTCCCTCCTGACTTAGGGCAGGTTTGCTGCAGAGCCCAGTCAGCTTGGCTCCTGGAACAGACAAGGGTCTGCACAAGCCCAAGTTTCTGAACTTTGGGGTAAAATAATAGGTTCAAGGGGGAATACGTGGTAGGTGATTATGGAAGTCTGTAGCTTCCCTGTGCCTCAGCCAGTGGAAAGGAAGCCAGGAGTTCAGGACAAAAGGAGGCTGTGCCCTGTGAAACCTCGAGAGCAAATCCCGTGGCTGTGTGTCCCGGTGCACTCTCTACCTTTATTCAAATAAAGTTGCAGGACTCCTCTGTCTCCTTTTAGGACATAAACCTCTGGAATTTGTGGATTTTCCTGACAATGGGCCATGGGGCAGGATGACGAATTCACCAGGGGTTACCTGAAGAGCCTCAGAACCCACCTCATAGTGCTGTGTTCCTCCTCCTTATGGTGTGTTATCAGCCTAATGATACTTATTTGGCCCTTCATGGTAATGCAGCCTTCCAGCCTTGGTACACAGAAGACTAACTAAACTTTTCTCTCCTTTGCCTTCTCACCCATGTGCCAAAGTACTATCCTGGGGGAATATAATCTTTGTGTATTCCCTCACCTGCCCCTCCTGCTCAAGCACTGTGCTATTATCATTAAACTATTATTACTCAGCTATTATTACTGCCTAGCAGTGCCTCTTTACCACTGCCTACAGCCCTGTGCCAGCAGTACCAGTGACGGCCTGGTATTCTGAGTCAGCAGACTGAGGTTTTCATTGAGAACTGAGGTATAGCACATATGCAGATTATGAGAAAAACACCTATTTCTGGTCAAAAAAATCTGTTTCAGGTCAACAATCCAGTGTAAATGCAGAAATGAAACTGACCATCCTGCAAAGATGAAGATGAGAGATATATCACCAATGTAAAGCAGAAAACCAGTCAGGGGAAGCTGAATTACTTCAAGACCTGGATTAATAATTAGTACAAGGTGTGAGATAATGCATTTATACAGACTAATAAATACTTCCATGTGATACCAATGTGATAAAACCATTAAAAATAATGGTCACATAATCTTTAAATAATTTTTTTAAGTATCAGGCAAAGCATATCATTAGACAGAGATATTAAAAGGTGCTGAACAAATCATGATGGCACTATATCTGTCCTTTCTTGTAGAATACTTATATTCAAGGAATATAAATTAAACTGAAATTGGTGCATGAAAAGGAACAACCAGATCCTACTTTCTAAAGAGACATTAAAAGGTTTTGACTTGCTCACATCACAGAAATGGAGATCAGAAACTTACTTAAACTAAATGCAATACTGTCACAAGGTTAAAACAAAACACAGGAAAACCCAAAGCAAACACAACTAAACAAAAAAAAAAACCATGTTCTGGAATATATTTCAAACAGAAATAGCAGGAATACCTATCAGGCCTTGAGAGACAGCCTAACCAGATTGTGACAGGACACCACAGGGCACACAAACAGGGTTCTATACTCCAGATGTTCCCCTATACTCCATTTTGCCATGGACTCCTAGTCACTTCCCATCTTCTGTCCACCAAAGTTTTAATTATTCCAGATGAATGAGGTTGTTTGAGCTGGAGAAGAGGAGGCTCAGGAGGGACCTCATTGCTCTCTGAAAGGATGAACAGGGCACACAAACAGGGCTCTGTACTCCAGATGAGGGCTCTGTACTCCAGATGTTCCCCTATACTCCATTTTGCCATGGACTCCTAGTCACTTCCCATCTTCTGTCCACCAAAGTTTTAATTATTCCAGATGAATGAGGTTGTTTGAGCTGGAGAAGAGGAGGCTCAGGAGGGACCTCATTGCTCTCTGAAAGGATGTTTTAGTGAGTTGTGAGTTGACCTCTTCTGCTATGTCTCAAATGAAAGGATGAGAGGAAATGGTCTCAAGATGTGCCAGGGGATGTTCAGATTAGGTATTAGGGGGAAAAAAAGAAGTCACTGAATAACTGGTCAGGCACTGGAAAAAGTTGCACAGGGAGATGTTAGGGTCACTGTCTCTGGAAGTGTTCACGAGGCATCTGGATGTGGCACTTGGGGATGCATTTTAGGTGTGCTTATGGTGGGTTGATGGTTGAACTGGGTGATCTTTAAGGTCTCTTGCAACCTTGACGATTCTGTGATTCTGTGAAAGGTGTGGAATAGGGATGAAAACAAGGCCACCCTCAGCTTGCTAATTAATGCCAAGCTATTAAGATACATGTGCCAGATGCAGGCTCAAATAACTTTTGAGAAAATCTATCAAAGTTGCTGGGATTATTCTGTGTCTCTCACTAGAAATTATTTCCAAGCTTAAAACCAGAAACAAGATCAGGGGCCTTGTATCCCTTCACAGCTCTCTTTGTGGGCATGTGTCTGAAAGGAGCAGGGTTTAGGCCAAATTCTTCTGTTTTCACATTTTATCTAGTAGTGTGCTGCTTGTGCAGTTCTCCAGGTGAGAACTTTATAATTGTATCCAAGAACAGAATACTTAACTTTCTTCATTTCTCCATTTCTCCCAGTCATTGGAGATGCAAATGAACACAGATATTCTGCTAGGAGCAATAAATTCCACTAGATGTCAGGGTATGTAAAAATTAGACGCTGTCGTTATAATCCAACTTATACTTAAGGGCCTTGCCAAGTTGTTATCCATGTAAACCACTGGGCTCTTGGAATGATCTGCTTGACTGTTCTTGCATTTGTGTTAACTCAAAGGTGCACATAGCAGCACTTAACACAAAGGCATGCCTCCTGTGGATTATGATGTAATCTAAATAAGCAGTCAAATACTTATAAACACACTTGGTCTTGATTTTATGCAAGTTGTCTTCACCAATATTTTTTTCTCTCTTAGCTCTTAGAAAACTGATTTTTTGATGTTTTTCTTACTACAATTAGACCTTTCTAAGAAGGGGTAGAAACTACTTTGAAAAGGAAAGTGATATTTGCTTTCTTTTAACAGGAATGGAGATTCTGTAATCCTCAAAATCTCGAGGAAGGCAGAATTTCTTACTGGACATGGTAAACTTATCCAGAAGTAGCTCTTTCCAGGTCTTTTGTGTTCTCATTTGCTGGGAAAGGAGAAGAGTAGGAGCTAAACATCTGAGATAGCAGTGTAATTATCTTTGGTTGAGGCAAAAGACCAGAAATAATCAACTGAGCATCTCAAGCTTTTCTGTTAGCCAAGAATATTATTTCCTGGACATTTAATGAATCATGTTCTAAAAAAAAAAAAAAAGAGAATTAGCATCAACATAGGTTTCCTCTATTTGTCTCTGTATGGTGTCTTTAACAAACATGAATTAAACTTGTAGCACTTCTGTGAGGCAAAAATTACTGACCACAAAGGTAAAGACAAAATTCAGCAAGTTTGATATCTGTTCCACTTGAAATGTGAATTTTCACAATACGGGAAATAACTCATAATGCTCTGAAGGTTCAGCAGTTCACTCTTAGGGATTTTGGTTTCATTTATGAGTGCTCTGAACTTCTGAGCATTCAGAGGTGGCTCAAGTCAGGCAAGTAAAAGTTCAGAATAGAGGGGTAGTGGGACTTGCCTGGGAGAGTTTGTCACTACTTTGAAGAGATGAATAAGCACTCTCTATGGAAAGGAACTGGGAGAAAATATGGCATTCTAGGACTTTTCTCCCTGCCACTCCACCCTCCCAAAAAACTATAATATCTATGCTTCTGAAATTTAAATAGTAGCCTTAGGCACACTGGAATTAATAGCTTGGTATGGCACTGTGAATTTGGTAGTATCACTATCCATCAAAAACAATAATTAAATCACATTAGTCACTCAGAACACAAAAGAGTAAAAGATGGTGACTGAGCAGGGTTCTATCCTTCAACACATAATCTCATTTTGACTCACATTTATAGAGCTCTTAGGCTTTGGTGAGACTCAATGCCACTGACATTACCTCTAAAACAGAGACTGAATACAAGTTATAGATTTCTGAGAGGCACTGCTAGACCTCGCTGCTGTGTCTTGTAATGGATTATCCCTTAATCAGTCTAAAGTAATTTTAGACTCATGAGCAAATGCATTCTAATTATGTGCAGCCAGTGAGAGTTTTCACTTAGTACTGCAAAAGTAGAGATTTTAAAATTCTGCTCAGTATTTCAGTACTTTTGAAAACCCTCAGATGTTCAGCTCCCAACCCTCTGGATGCATATGCAAGGAACATTTATGACTTTTTACTTGAAAATTCTTTTCATAGAATATGGAATCTTTTTTTTTTCTTTTTTCCATATCCATTTCTCTACTGTACCTATTTCTCTACCAAAAAAAAAAAATCTCTGAAACATCAGTCAGTTCCTACCCTTTCCAGTTCTTTTTTATTTGTGCAGATACTGGGAAGAATATTTAAAATAATCTGAAGAGCGTGGCTGGTAAAAATGAGGTATAACTAAAGAGAATACAGTAGTATCTCAGAAATAGATGAAAAAGCTGTGCCTAGAGAGCAAAGGACTGGAAAAATGCCATTTGAAACATCTCTAAAAGTGAGCATCTAGATGAAGCTGAGGCAGCATGTGCACCTGGCAGCAAAATCAGATTTTCTAAGCATAATATTCGCCAACATTTTACTCTGAAAGATCTGTTATTTCCTGCACACTTCAAGCTAAAATAATAAATGCTTGCAGAAAGCCAGAAGAAACCTTTTGAAACTCTGCAGAATCTGGAATTTGCTTTTGGTTTTGATTGGTTTGGGGCTATTGTTTTTTTGTTGAGGTGCTAGGTTTTTTGTCCTTCATTTTCTTTATAGCAAGCCCTTGCTTTTTAAAGAGATATGCTCTTAGCAATGGTAAACTAAAATTTAAATAGACAGTGGCTTTCAAACCAAATCATATCTGTATGTCTGTTTCCAAGGTCCCTAATGAAGTAGATTAAATATCCTGGAACATCTCCCCAGGCCGTGATTCAATGTACTTTATATATATTAGGAAATATATTAATGAAACCATATTTATAAATACTAAATTTCATCATTCTTTTTGAAAATATACAGTTGGAGTTCATTATCCTTGATATTTAACTATCATTTTAACTAGAGTAGACTAGAAGAGGGTAGAATAGAATTTCTCACAGTGGTCTGCTTCTATGAAATGTTTGATTATTCTAAAGGTTAAGAAGGTATTATTTTTTTACTTTAACACTGGAAACACAGAGTCTTTAGTATACTGATGGCATTGTTACATCATAATGATGGAATTTATGTTTCTTTTGTTAATCCTGCCAGGTTGCAATGGCACAGAGAACAGACTGTACAGATTTGGTGGTTGAAATGGGCAGGGTACTCTTTTAAATCCACTCAGCAGCACATAGCAGAAAATAGTGGAGGTGCTTTTAGTGATTTACAGTGGTCAGTAGGATTTTGTGGCTGTATCAAAAAACCTGCACCTTTTACATCACAGTAGTGAGATGGAGACAGAACATTAGACGAGCATCTAATTTTGGTTAGTTAGCTCTCCATCATTTGGTATTGATGACAGCATCAGACAGAAGGATTGAATAGATAAAGGACCTCTTTAGGATGAACAATTTCCTTCGATGGTTGAAAATATACTTTTATGTTTAAAAGTGCTTAAGAGACTACATAGAGAGTAGAGTGGGAATAATTGCTACAATATTTTTTTGGAAAGCCATATTAGCTGTCCTTCATATCTATTTTATTTCAGAACATAGAGACATAGAATTGTTTAGGCTGGAAAATACCTCTAAGACCATCGAGTCCAGCCATTAACTGCTGCTCAAGAGTGTGGAGGAGCTGGTACAGACAAGACACAGGTACAGATCATGAACTTTGCTCTGGGACTCCCAAGCTGCACCAGCTCTTCCTCAATCTGAATTTCCTCAAACAAATAAGCAGTGGTGCTCCACAGGTTATCGTAGTGCTCATTGCCAGCTGTTGATGACTCTCCATGTGTTGAGACATGAGGCTTGACTCCATTTCAGAAGGCTGATTTATTATGTTAAATATTATATTAAAATACTACATTAAGACTATACTAAAAGAACAGAGTGATCAGAAGGCTACAACAAGAAGAAGAACAGAACAGAATAACAAAATCCTGTGACCGCTCACAGCCTTGGCACAGGTGGCCATGATTGGTCATCAATGCAAAACAATCCACATGGACCAATCCCGGATGCACCTTTTGCATTCCACAGCAGCAGATAGTAATTGTTTACATTTCTCTCCTGAGGCTCCTCAGCTTCTCAGGAGAGGAAAAATCCCAGCAAAAGATTTTTCATAATATCATGGCTACAGCCAGCTACAAGGCTGAGCATTTGTTTATGCCTCATGATGCTGATTTCACTGCATTTTTAGTGAACAAGAACAATCCTGCTTTTTTCATATTATTTGTATATTTTTGTCATAACACATTTGCTGTGTAGCATGACTCTTTGATATTGAAGAACTATGAAGGACATGGACAAAGGCCAAGAAAGGATGTAAAGAACAGTTTGTTAAAACTGAAAAGACAAAATTGGATGCAATATTTAGGTTTTGGAAAACTACATTTTACTAGGTATGTCTGTTTGTTCAGTATGTATCAGCTGGAATCAAGCAGTTTCAACATAAACAGATTTCACAATATTCCCTGAAGCACATGTGGCAGCTCCCTCTGGCCCTGTTAGACCTTGGTGTCAGCTGTGGCCAGACACAGAAAAAGGAAACTCATGAAAGAAGCAAACAGTTGTGCAGTGCAAAGCATGGTATACAGGAAGAAATAATTGAGTGCCCTATATTTAACAATATGATGCAGTAAAGGTAGACAAACCAACACCCCTAAATTGTGCTGGCAAATCAATATTAACCTATGGAAATAGAATCTGATTTTTCAGGAGTGAGTACTCTCCATTTCCAGGAGGTTTTGTATTGGATGTAGCTACATCATTAGCCACTTCTGATATTGAGAAAAATATTTTTTGATAGCTTTTCCTAGGATTGATCAAATTCTCTCTGTTTAGAGTCTGATTTCATTAATCCCTTTTCATTCTAATTTGACTCAGGTTATGAATTTCATTACTTTCTCCTAATCTTCAGCAAGCAACTTACTGCCAGCTACTGTGTACCACTAAGAAAACTGTAAAGGTATTTCTTTCAGATGACAAGGCCACATAAAAAGCTCCCATTTCACTTTGAATGATTTACTTTTCACTAAAAATGTGCTTCTACAAAAATGTACTGCCAAAATTCTCAAAATGCCAGAGCCAAATTCTCCTACTAACTGCTTCAACATGTTCACTACCTCATCTAGAGTGAAGGACAAACAAAGCCACTGGAGAATGGTTCATCTGCAGCTAAACAGCCTCTCTCTTGCTCTTTATAGCCCTTGTCAGTCTACAGCTCACACATTCTGGAAACAAAGATTTCTCCCAATAAACACTTTATTTGAAAAAACATCACCCAAGAAGTAACTCAAAATGCAGAGTGGAGTAGTAAAAAAATACATTTTGAGAGCTAATTTTCTTTAGAAATTATGGAATAAACCTTTTCACACTTCATCACTATTGCAAGATATTAATCTGCCCTGCACCAGAGAAAGCTTCTATTCATTTTTTGGTTTTGGGGTTTTTTGGTTGGTTGTTTTTGTGTGTGTGTAGTTTTTTGGGGTGTTTTTATTTGTTTGTTTGCTTGTTTTTTGGTTTTGAGTTTTTTTGGTTGCTTGGTTGTTTTTTGGTTTTGGTTGGTTTTGGGTATTGGGTGTTCATTTTGTTTTTGGTTTTGTTTTTGCTTTTTGGGTTTTTTGGTTTGGTTTGGTTTGGTTTGGTTTTTTTTGAGAGATGAAATTACACAATTTCAACCCAGTAGTTAACCTCTCTTCATTCTTAAGCGATCTGTCAGTTTTTTGATTTGTCCAATCTTTCTGACAGCTGAGACATTTTTTACCTGAATTTTGGTTAGATATTTATATATAATCTAGCTATCTACAGGGGGGACCCAAAACAAAGGGAGCAAAATAAAGCGTCTCTTAAACAGTAACACCTGAATACTGCCTTATAACTAACTCCCATTACCTTTTAGAAATATTAACATCATGCCATGGATGCCTCACAGTGTAAGACTTCACAGAGGATGTGAGTTGTTACTATTGTTACTCCAAACTTCCTGTCAGAAGTGAGAATAGTTTGCACGTGCTTTTATTACTGAGAGAAGGTTACAGATACTGGCACATGACCAAAGAGGAAGGGAAGAGGTACCACAAACCAGCTTGAACTCTTCACACCGTAATTTGAAGAAGTTACAGGTAGTGTATTTGATTACTTCTGTAAATGTATTTCTGGTGCAACCTGTGTTAATAAACCAGTTATTAACCAGTTGTTAATAAAAGAATTTAGGCATTACATTCACAGATTGACTGCCTTTTTTTTCCCTAGAGCTTGTGTGTAGCAACAGCTCTCAAAAAGTAGCTGAACTGCATCTCTCTTGCTCTCATTCCAAACTTTTACTGCTTACCATTTTCTTGTCTCACTTGTTCTTCCATCCTTCCATCTTCCAGCAGGTTCTTTACCAAATCAGGGAAGTAAATGCTACTGTAACTATTCTGTACAGGTTCAATGTAAAAATCATGCAGAGATATTAAGAACCAATATGTTTGGGGAAGGAGATTCTTCTAACTGGGTCTTTCATGTTACAGGTAATTTCATAATGAATGAGTTTGGAAAACACACATATTATAAAGAATATTCATACATAATAAATTAAAAATCCACGGAAATCATATTTTGAGTAAAGCAGGAGAAAAGAGGAGATACAAGTACCAGCAGCATAAACTATTTTAGATTTCTTGCATTATTATTTCCTTACCTTCATATATTTTCAAATCACTGACATGGATGTGTTATTATTTGCATACCTTGACATATTTATTTTCTAATAATTCTAATTTGAAGTAGTCTGATGATTTTGTTAAATCACAGATTCATAGAATCATAGAAGCGTTTAGTTCAGAAGGGACCATAAAGATGTCCTAGTTTCAACCCCACTCCCATGGGTGTGGGGTTGAAACTTCCATTAGACAAGATTGCTCAAAGCCCCATCCAGGAGGGCCTTTAACAGGGCATCCACAATTTCTCTGGCCAATCTGTTGCAGTGCTTCATCACCCTCAGAACAGAGAATTCTTTCCTAATATGTAATCCAAACCTACCCTCTTTTGTTTAAAGCCATTTCCCCTTGTGCTGTCGCTACAGATCTTGGTAAAAAGTCTCCAGCTGTCATTCTTCTAAGCCCCATTTAAATAATGAAAAGATGCAATGTGCTGTCCCTGGAGCCTTCTCTTTTCCAGACTGAACAACCTCAGCTCTCTCGGCCTTTCTTCAACAAGGAAAGGTGCAGCATCATCTGATCATTTCTGTGGCCCTCCTCTGGACCCCCTGTAACAGGTCCATGCTTGTGCAAGAGACCTCAGAGCTGGATGCAGTGTTCCAGGTGGGGTCTCACCAGAGCGGAGCAGAGCAAGGGGGCAGGATCACCTTCCTCAACCTTCTGGTCATGTTTCCCATGCTTTCATACAACCCAGGACAAAGCTGGTTTTCTGGACTGCAAGTGTGCACTGATGACTCCTATCTAATTTTTCAATCCCATGGAGCTATATTAAAATCCATAGTTATTTTATGTTTCTCTACTACCAGAGTTTTAATATAATTTATCGAAAACAAAATTAGTTAAAATACACAGACTTTCTTTGGAATATCACACTAGTGTTCTCAAGTCAGTAAATAAAATTACTCTTCCCAAGTTTGTGAGTAACCTGTATTTGTTACTCCATGCAACTTCTAATGATCTTTAAAGAACATGCTTTTGATAAAAAAATTATCAAAGAACACTGCTCAAATTTTACAATAAAATGATAAAGAAAATGAAACATCACGTGAGCTGCAATAAATGTTTACATAGCAACGAGAGCCTTTGCTAGTGATCACCAAACAGTCAATTGCCACCTGCTTGAGCCAAATGTGTCCATTTTTTTCACTCCAAATAGTGTTCAGGCACTTCAAAAAGTCATGTGAGTAATGTAAATACTCAACTCACACTTTAGAGTAATTTATTTACTACTTACAAAACTAAAGGTAGTACAAGGAACTTGCAGAACTGTGGATGGAACATTTTTCCAACAATGTGACTTAAATGCTGATGGAGTAAAATAAAGTGAATTCCATCCTCTTTTTGCAAGGGACCAAACCAAAATAATAAATTACTGATATACTAAAAATTAAAATTCTACTGCTATAAATATAATTACCATCAATATGTTTCTGCCATTTATTGACCAAAGAGATTGGGTTTCATTCCTGTATAGTGGTTCTTTAATTTTCTGTTTCAAGATGAAAAAAACCCTAAGATACCTGATATTGAGGCATAATTACACTGAATTTTTTAAACCGACGTATTAAGATAGCTCAAATATTATCTCCCTTCTATTATTTTTGCACCTTTAACATAAAGAGAAATAAATCTGTTCTTCCAGTCAGAAATTTCTGTCACTCAAATTTACTAGAAAGCAGATTAGCTGTGGAAATGTGAAGTATGAATTTGTGCCATGTTATGAACTATTACGCTCAATTTATATGTAAAGAATATGAGCAACTTGCTGCTGCCACGAAGAAGGTCGTCGACTACCTCCAGTCTTAGGGGTAGAATAATTTTTTTAATTACTTTTCTGTACTTGCATTAAGATGTACTGTCCCTGGTCCTTTTATGTAATTTCTATCTCCATTCCTAATACCTACAGAGTCATGGCAAGTACTCACCTTGTGTGCATCCACCACAGGGAATGTGCACTGAAGGCAAACCCCTCAATACATTCTCAGGGAGAGGGGCAGAGTAAGCACACACACATCTTTGTAGCAGAATGGTGACCTTGAGTTTAGATGTTGGTTTGGAGAGCTGATAACTACAAACAATCAAAGGAAACAGAAACACCCTTGGCAGATTGTCCGTGGCTTCAGGCTAAACAAAAGCGAAAATGCTGAACACGGCATGATTTTGAATTAAATTATGGTTTCCCTCTAAGCATGTGGAAAAGTGAATTTCAGGGGAAATTTGGAGATCAAGGCTACATTATATGTTTGAAACGAAAGTCCAAGGCAGATGAGGTGTGTGCAGGACTCTGGAATGGGACCTGCACAGTTTCTGGCCCGTTATCCGTGCCCCTAACACCGCTCCCCGGCCGGCGAGCTGCAAAGAGCCCCTACACGCTCACACTGGACCCATTTTTAGCCCTTTTGAAGAATACTGTCAAGGCGCAAGCCGGCGGCACGACCCGCAGAGCCGGCGAGCAGTCCAAGCAGCATCTCACCGCCCGCCTCCCTGCCCCGACGGGGCGTGTGCGGCCCGGAGAGCCGGCAGCGACAGGGACAGGGCTCTGGGGTGAGAAAGTTCTGCAGCCAGAAACTCTCCGAGGCGCGCAGGTGCCGCCAGCGGTGAAAGGCGAAGGGGCCCACGGCGGTCCCTGGCTCTCCGCCGCCGTCGGGGGCGGGGAGCGCAGCGGAGAACCGAAAGTGAAGGGAAGCCAGCGCCCGGCGGGGCATCCCCGGGGCTGCGGGGCCGGCTCGCGTGGGTGAGCGCGGATGCGCCCCAGTCCCGGCTGCCGGGCCGTCACTGCAGGGCGCTGCCGCCCAGCCGCCGGTGCCCCGGGCGGCGATGCTGTGCTGCATGCCCGGCGTGGCTTTCGTGCCCGCTTTGCTCGTCAGCTGGTCCTCGGCCGCCTTCATCATCTCCTATGTGATCGCCGTGCTGGCGGGGCACGTCGAGCCCTTCGTCCCCTACATCAGGTGAGGCGGGGGCGCGGGGGAGCGGCCGAGCTGCGGGGCTTGCGTGTGTGTGAGCATGGGCGGTGTCCTGAGGGGCTTCCCGGAGGGAGTGTGGGGTCCCCAGGGGAGGAGAGGCAATGGCGGCGGGGCCTCCCGGTGACAGGGGGACACGCTGGGCGCTCCCGGCACCCATCACACCTCTAGCACCTCTGAGAGCTTCAGGACACAACGCTGGAGACACGATGGAAAGGACATGAAAGTTTTCTGCTGCAGCCAACGCAGGCCTGATCCTAGAAAAACTTTACTGTTACGTGGTGGAAGTGTAATTTTGTTTGTATAACTCCAGAATTAGGCCAAAGTGCACCAGATGAGGACTGGACTCAAAGCCCTGTGATGGCTTTCGCAGCACACACATCCCCACAAACATGCAGTTTTTATATTTCATTATAGGACCAATAGGTTTTAAAGACTTCCCAAGAGATGCCTGGCATCTCTTTTTTATAACCTTTTTCATTTAAGTGCAATTCTGTGTAAATCATTCTTTAGGCATGCCTTATGTTAACATTTAAACCTAAACTATGAAAATGCTAGTATTTATCTCTCAAGAGATTGAAGGTTAGCCAGAAATCCAAGACTGTCTTTGATATACAGAATATCTAAACAAGGTTTTAAAATATATTTTTCAAGATGCATCTAGACCTAATGTCTTGAAGGACTTTTTGGACATGAACAATTTCAGAAGACTGCTAACCTGATTGGCACATAGAAGAAAATTTGATTGAAAATTAGGGTTTGTCATCATAGGCAAGAGCAAATGACACCACAACCCACAAGACAGCTGAGCTTCATTTAAATTGAGCCAGAGAAAGTTGGGCTTCATGTTTATATTAGCAAAACTTTTTAGGACTCTGCACAAATCTGGAAAGCTCTTGGAAAGCCTTGTTCTTGTACTTGAACAAATACCCTACTGCTCATCCTTGATTACACACAAAGATTTACTAACACAAAAGTGCTTGTGATCAGTGCAATTTATCCAGTATTAACTAACAAAAATTAAACATTTGACATAATTGTACATGGTTTGTGTTCAGAAATATTTTGAGATCCTGTAGTAAGAAATTTGACCAATTATGTTCCTTATGTTGAAGCCATGTCATAGAATAAAATATATGAAAGAGCGGAATGTGGTTTTTATGTATAGTTTTGTTTCCAGTTAAGTTTTTGACAGCCCAGATATCTCAATTTTGTCATTCTTTCTAAAAGGGATGGACCAAGCCTTTAAGTTACAGCTGTACAAGTCTAGTTAATGTATCACAGCTGCCACACTTATATCAACTTACTGGAATAGCACCCATTAAACACTGTTCTTATCCTTTAGCTATGGAATCACAATAAAAGTCCGTATGCCCTAAAAAACCTAAACAAAACAAAGACATAAGAGGCTGCACCAGTGATTCCCACTCACATTTCGGTGCCTCTGCATTTACTAGTAAAGCTTTTAAAAGTCTTGTTTATGTTATACCACCACATTTGGACTAAGAATATATGGAGCTATTGGTGAAGCACCTGCAACAATTCTAAAGGCATGTGGTCTAAGCATAAGAACTTCATAGAATATGCATTGGGAATAGCACAAGGTTTTCTTCTAAGTACTCAGGACAATAGTTATACCATATTCAATGCTTAATTTGCAGGTCATTGCTTTAGCCTAAGAATATGCATCATGTGATTGAGAATGTGATTTAGTAAAACTAAGAGTGTTAAAAAAGGAGGAAGAGTGTTGCAACCTTTCAGTTGTGCAATATCTTAAAATGAAGTATAAAAATTAAATAGAGCTCATATGGGGAAATTCCAGTTACACAAAGGAGAAGAATACTGATATACTTGAGTTCAATGTTTCTGTAATTCTTACATTCATTCCCCAAGTACTCTGTGTATGCCTTGAAGTGACATTAATTTTATTTGCTTACAATGTAGCAGCTGTTACAGCGAGAGACCACATGTAAATTTGTCATTGCGACTGTGCTAATGTCCCATCAAGTAAACCATATAAATACAATTCTTGGTAAATAAAATAAATATGATTTTGTATTTTCTAGCAGCTGAGTCCTAAAAGATGATGATGTTATGCCAAAATTAGTCCTGTTACTCATGCTGCTCAAAATCCAAACCAATTTGGATGTGCTGGGGTGGCTGTTTGCTTGTTCAAATTCTCAGTGAAAGAGGAAAGGAAATTTTCCTGAAAGTATTTGCTACCAGTTGGTACCTCTGGAGAAATCAGAATCCCTGTAGGTGGAATAGAATCTTCCTATTTTAAAAATTTGGGACCTCAGTTTGTAGAGAAATAGTTTATGATGGCTCTGAAGAAAATTTAATGAAATTTAATGAAAATTCAATGAGTCTTTTGGCCCTAAAATATTTATTCCTTGTCTCCTTCACCTTCTTGTCTTTCCACTCTTCAGAAGACTGTTCATTTTTAAAATTCTTCTGCATGGGATGGTGACACAAATGCTGTCATTTTCATACTGGGTTCTTCATCTTTTCCATGGTGGTTGAGCTCCCCTATGCACCAGCTCAAATAAGTGAGCACATTTTTTGTTTCAAATATGCCATTTCCTTTTTTCTTTCTCATAAAAAGGAGGGGACTGTCACTGATGCTTTTTTTGGTAATCTTTTTTGTCAAAGCAGCAGACTTAAAGAAAAATGAGTATGAATCCAAGTATTCATTTAGCTTTTTTAATGCAAAATATAGCATTAAGAAGATTGTGTCCTTAAAAGTCCAGTGCAGTACTTTGTAAATAGATTGTGATATAATATTCCTGGTATGAATTTTGTTTACAACATAATCTAAGATTGTTGAGTTTAAAAATTTGCAATAGCAAAAATCACCTATAACCTTCAGCTTGAGAAAATACTTTGTTAAAAAATGTAGTTCAGTGCAATTTCACGTTATTTGGTTTGCTCCTGCAGTGTGTTCCAAGAACTTCAAATGGCTTTCTATATGTGTGCCAATTCCATTCTCTTCTCACCTAAAGCCCTTCAAAAGCTTTGAAGTGATTACAGTCATGTACTTACCACAGAGTGGTTTCTGATTTGAAAAAGTCCTTGAAGATTGTCACAAGTGGCCCACATTTTAAATGGACTCCTTTGTCGTGTTAATGAAAACACTCCAGAAACAAAAGGAAAACATGAAGTTCAAGTTTAAAAAATGGGCTAAATGAAACACAAATTAAGATGATTTTCAGGTGTATCAAACAAACAAACAAAAAGTCTTAGTTTACTGTTTTCATCAATTTCACTGTCAAAGAGAAACAAGATTAATACAGACTACCAGCTGGAACAAGTCCTCAGAAAGCATTACAACAAGAAAATTCAGGGGAATAGGGATTCCCAATGCCTGACAAGTTGTAAAAACTTGTCTAAAAGCTTGGTCCAAACTTTTGCTGTCTGAGAATTTGAAACCAATCAAGTGAAAAGGAATATATGAATTTTCTCTATTTTTTCCATCAGCTTTTCATAGAAAAAGATCCTACCTTTATCCTAAGCTTCCTCCTATTGATGATAAATCATCTTAGCAACTTTTGTTAAACAAGTCATTCTATAACATAGAAAGGGTTGGAGAGCAAATATGAATTTCTAAAGTAATCAAGTCATTTGAGATGGCCATACTCTTCTGTCCTGAACTTCACAAAATTGTCAAAATCCTTGAGAGTGATTGCTAAAGTAGAGAGTGCTTTCTCTTTTGCCTGTGGAGAGCATTCATGCTGAGGTCATTTTGGCTGTACTCAGTGGTAGCTTCAGAATCTTAGCACTGAAACCTAATCCAGCCTCACTGTTGGAATGAATAGTATTATTCTTCTTGCATGACATAAAAAAATATCCCTAGCTAGTACCTACTTGTTTCATTATACACAGAATCACAGAATCAACATAGGTTGGAAAAGATCTCTGAGGTTACTGAGTTCAACCTATGACTGAACTCCACCATGTCAACCAGACCATGGCAGTAAGTCCAGGCTTTCCTTTAGCATTTCCAGGGATGGTGACTCCACCACCTCTCTGGGCAGTCCATTCCAATGTCTAACCACCCTTTCTGTGGGGAAATTTTTCCTAACATCCAGTTTAAATCTCCCCTGACACAACATTTCCTCTTATCCTATTGCTTTTTATCTGAGAGGCCAACCCCCACGTGGCTGCAGCCTCCTTTCAGGTGGTTGCAGAGAGTGGCAAGGTCACCCCTGACCCTCCTCTTCTCCAGGCTAAACACCCCTGTAGCTATGATATTTTCTGAAAAATCCTTTTGCCAGGATTCTTCTCCTGAGAAGCCTCAGGAAAGAAATGTAAACAATAACTGTCTGCTGCTGTGGAATGTAACAGGTGCATCTTCCATTAGTTTATGTGGATTGTTTTCACTTGATGACCAATCACAGCCACCTGTGCTGAGGCTGTGAGCAGTCACAAGATTTTGTTATGCATTCTATTCTTATTCTTTCAAGCTTTCTGATCATTCTTTTCTTGCTGTTCTTTTAGTATAGTTTTAATATAGTATTTTAATATAATATATATCATAAGATAATAAACTAACCTTAAATAGAACCTGAAATAGAGTCAAGCCTCGCGTCTCCACACATGAAAAATTCCCAACACACCCCCATCTCCCTCAGCTGCTCCTTATCAGACTTGTGCCCCAGACCCTTCCCCAGCTCTGCTGCCCTTCTCTGGACACACTCCAGCCCCTCGATATCTTCCTTGCAGTGAGGGGCCCAAACTCACAGCAGCATTTGAGGTGCTGAGTCAAGAACAGAGAGTCAAGCACAGAGAGACCATCACTGCCCTGGTTCTGCTGGCCACACTGTTGCTGGTACAAGCCAGGACGCCACTGGCCTTCTTGGCCACCTGGGCACACACTGGCTCACGTTCAGCTACTGCCAACAGCACCCCAGGTTCTTTTCTACTGGGCATCTCTCCAGCCACTGCTCCCCAGCCTGCAACGCTGCCTGGGGTTGTTGTGGACAAAGTGTAGGAGCCCAGGCCTTGGTCTTGCTGAACCTCCTACCACTCATCTTGGCCCACCAATCCAGCCTGTCCAGATGCCTCTGCAGAGCCTTCCTACCCTCCAGCAGGTTGACACTACCACTCCAGGAGAAAGATTTGTTCTCAGAAACTTTGCTCAGTGTCCACTAAGCTTTGGCATTAGCTGAAACCCTCATGTGTTCACATATCTGACCGTAGAGTTTTTGGGTGCCTCTGTTCAAACACACTATCCTGCTTCTTGGTACTGCCCAGTAACTGAAAACTTAGCTCACACTCAAATTATGTAAAGATTGAAGAACTAAATGTTTGCCATTGGCTTGACCAACAGAACCTGATCAAATAGATATCAACTGGTTGTATGTTAAACAAGAAAAAAATGGACATCAGAGAAGAAAAAATAGTAAAAAGAGGTGGCAAGGTCATAGTACTGTTCTTTCAACAGAGCACTCACCTTCCGTAGAAGACTTCTGCTTGAGGGAGCCTGAGTACACACACTCCCAGGAGTGTTCTGGGATTCTGTGCATTCTCTGGGGGAGGTTTTTGCACTTATGTAGGGAAAAGAGGGGAAACGACTCTATGGTGAAGGTGTTCCATTTTCTGAAAAACTAATGTTTTGTGTACATTATGCCTTTCATATATATATAGATGAAGACATTATGTCTTTCATATATGTCTAGACATGTATAGCCATATACATGTAGATATGTATATAAATTCTGTAGATATTCTCACACTCATGCTCCCTCTCCATGTCCCAGTGAACTAATTATTCCCTGTAAGGATGAAGTGTTTCATCAGAAGAGACTTAAAACACCTTGGAGATAGAGTACTCTTAAGCTGTGTCTACATCAGTAAGTTAAACAGTTGCTAGGAACATTCTTGGGCATGGAACACAATTTCTCTCATAGGGTTAAGTCCTTTTAAAGAAATTAAATCAAATTCTCTCATCTCTTCAGACAGTGATTGCCATTAGATATCTTTTACACTATCACAGTGTTAATTCAGCAGATAAAAGAAACATTAATTCTGAAATGTCATTTATGTAATCATGTCATTCATGAGCAAAGTACAGGTCTGTCACATCTTTGCATACTGCATACAGAAAAAGAAGAAATGCAGTTCAAAGAGTATGCTCTTAAAATATGCTTTCTTTTGAAAAGAAGGATTCCCTACTACAAATGGTGCAGCAGAAGATGAATTGCCTTACACACACAGCAGCAATTCACACAAGTTCTATTTCTCATGGAATTTCAATTGTCTCATTTATGTTTGTCTCAATTGACTTTTAATTTGTCTCTCTTCCTGCTTTAGCGACACTGGAACTAAACCTCCGGAGAGTGGTGTCTTTGGTTTTATGAGTAATATTTCAGCACTTCTAGGTATGTATCAGGTATTTGGGTTGACCAGAATCAAGAAATCAGAATTAGTGAAAAATGTCTGCTTTCATTACAGAAATGTATTCAGTATTCTGCAGAAAAACTTCTCCACAGCCAAATGGCAGTATCAGGTAGATGTAAGTAATACCTGGGGAGTTGGGTCCTTAGGAGGAGTAAGTGCAGGCTTAGAGGCACTTGTGTCTCTTCAGAGCACCTCATCAGTGCAAAGTAGTCAGCACACTGGAAATAAAAGTGGAGCAAAGATGGGATAATTACTCTGCAAAAACTCTGGTGTAGGGAAACTTTAGGTTCTAAGATGCTGCAGTAAAGGGAAGAACAGTGTTGAAGCAACGCCTGGTTTACTCCACAACGTGCCTACTCCACAAAATAACTGATGTGAATCAGGAAGTTTGGCATTTTCCATTATCTTTAAGAGGATGGAGGATCAAGAGCTGTGTATCTCTGTATGATGGCCTTAAGGCAAAGTAAACATATTTTACCTTTTATAAGAGCCTTGTTCAGTCACAATCTTGGAGTGTTTCATGTAACCTCATAGTGCCTGGGCAAAGCTACCTGATTTCTTTTTCCAATTGCAGATAGGCTGAAACTGTGTTATGTGTTATGGAATTGTGGAATTCAGTCTATAGCTTATTATATCCTGAAGAACCATGATTTCCTAATTCAGTACTGGTGTTTGCCAGGAGTGAACTGCATATTAGCGCCAGGCATGCAGTGACTCTACAAAAAGGAATGAATTCTTCAGACAATCCATCATAATGAGATGTAGTTCTTGCACAAGACTGCACCTCAGAGCAGAATAAGGCCTCCCATTTGCATCTTATGGTTCTTATCTCCCTGTAACATCTGTTCCTAATGTGGAATGGCAATGCCTCTGTGCCCAAAACACCCAGGAGAATGAGATTTAAATTAGTGCTTTTCTTGAACTGATGTGCATTTAGTTCCACATAGCAATAATATGCAATTTTAAGACAAAGATAATGTTGAAGTCCCATCTGAAAGATCATCTGAATTAACTTCTTCATTCCATTATTTATTGTATTATGTTTATAATTTTGTTCTGCAAGTCATGTGTTAGAGGAAAAAGTTGTTAAAATGTAATCAATATGTGATCATTGAACAAAATACTTTTTTTTGTTGTTTTTTTTCAGCTTCAATTACAATGTACATCAGATATTTATTAATAGAGAAGCAAAATGAATCATCACACTTTGTTAGGTCTTCATGCAATATATTTACATTATGTGTGGGATTGATGGGCTGCACTGGAATGGGCATAGTTGCAACTTTTCAGGTACGACCATAAATTTTGTAACAAAAATGAAAATAAGATAAGATTGTTTTATCATTAAAAATTTCAACTAGATAACAGTGATTAACATTATCCCCATGTGGACTCTTGGAAAATGGAGTAAGAATGCTTTTCTTGCTCTTGCCTTTTTTCTGTAGCTTTTCAGCAACAGACTTGGTTCCTCCCTATACAAGAGAATTTTTGTTTGTGCAGTTATGCCATTAAGGAGTTTTCTGTGTGCTTGTCTTGTAACAGGTCTGTACTGTATGGATTTTTTTTCTGTAAATTTTTTTCCTGTGAAAACTTGAATGTAAAAAATTTTGCTATTCCAAGTTTAGTTCACTTATAATCAGGTAGGGCAGAATAAGTCAGACTAACAAAAGCATCTGCATTTTTGGCTGAATGATGGCGCACTCACCAGCAGAATTTTCTACAAAATAAGCTAATCTTATCTGACAGGTTTTTATTTAGAAAACTGAGCACAATATCAGCCTGTTAAACTTTTGAGTCTGTAGGAAATGGCATAACAACATGTTTTATCATTTGATAGAGATGTAGAACTACTGCTTACTTTGCCAGAAGTAAGTATCTCATTACAAACCAAAGCTCCTCCACTCAGTGTCTGAAAGAAAATTCAATAGGGAGAAAAAATACTGAAAAAAATTATTCATTTCAACTTTTCTAGTGAGGAAGTGTATAATAAGCTAGATTCTGACGCAAATATTAGGACAATTGCACAGAAAGCTTCAACCTAGAATCAAGCTAAATTCAATTGGCAGGTGGCTTGAGATATTGCCTTAAAATCTGTGGAAACAGCTGCATTATTTCTTTTAAAGGAACATTTGGAACATTTTATTAAATACCATTGTGCTCAAATAGTGACATGATGACATACACAGAAATTGAAAATAAAGATTGTTGGGCCTTCAACAGCCAGTACGGTTTTACATATAATGGAAATAGTATTTTCAGACAAAAAAACCCTCTGCTTTAGGATGATAACTTGCCCTTTTTAGCTTTGCATCCAGGCAGTGTGTGTGGATTGCAAACACCACAGGTACTGTAGTTTATTCTAATCATATTTTATTTTAAAATATCCCTGTTCTTATTGATAAAATTTATATGTGGCACAAAAAAAAATGTTGGATGATGCCTGACTGAAATAGAAACCAAACTCAATAGGGAAAAGACAAATCAGGAATGCAAAATAATTTGTGAGAGTCTGGGATGCAGAAACTTTGATCCTACTGTTTCCAAAGGGATTCCTTGACAGTTATAACATGGGTTCTTATCTAATCTCTGTTGTGTCTCATTGCCAGTCCATAAACTCCTTCCTCACTTAATTTGTATTTCCTCTGCTTTGACCCTGCTTTCCATGTTAAGTGCAGTTTGTAGAAAGGGTTCTGAGCATAATAAGGATCTAATCTAGCTAAGTATCTGATCTAGCAGATTTTCAAGCATCCTTAATTGGCCGAGAAGCTGGAAATGGTGGCTTGCAAACCTTCAATCTTTTCACTGTATATGTACAACTAGTGAACAGTACATTCTGATCCCTGATTGCCAATTGAATAACTGAAACATGAAGAGGATGTGAGATTTACTCAAGGTTGGGTGATGTTTCAAGTCAGGAGATCAAAGCAAAGCTGGAATTAGTAATTATTCCCTTAGTATTCAGTCTAGTTCCTCTAATCAGTATGTCATGCAGTAAATTTACATTCATGTGCACTACCTGCTAGTTTCTTCAAGTAACAGCAGCAAACCATTGCGCTGATTCCTTTTCCAGGAGCTGGCTGTTCCCAGTGTCCATGACATAGGAGCTTTGGTGGCCTTTGGCTCGGGTGTTGTGTACATCACACTTCAGTCTATAATCTCCTACAAGTCCTGCCCACGATGGAACACTTACTTTGTGTGTCACATAAGGATGGCCATATCTGTCATATCATGCACTGCTTTCATTCCCAGTATCCTTTGTGGTGTATCCCATGGTTTTCCCTTTATGTGTTCATGGTTTTCCTTTTAAGTTAAAACATTGCTGATGAAAAATAAAAATGAGGTCACACTCTTTACTTAGGGCTCTCTAATGTGTATAGTACAGCAGGTTGAGACACCATTAATAGCATAAAGATGAAAAAGCTTTATCTCTTCTTTCAGTGGTATATTTAAAAAAAAAAATCCCAGTGTTTTTCACAGAATCATACACTGGTGAAGCTACAGCAGCTTTCCAACTTTCTTCCCTCAAAGGAGAGTAGGGAGGAAAGTCTGAAAAAGGGAGCCACTTCTTCTACAATGAATCAAACACACAGAAGTTAAAAACATGGGTGGCATACAAGCCTAAGCAGATGATTTTGACTGTGCTGCTTGCTTCTTCACCTCAGTAGTCACCTCTCCTAAAGCCACGCTGCACAACTTCCTGGCTTTTCCCTTGGCATGCTGTAATTAGTCATCTCACTGATTTTATTTGCCTTGGGTGGTCTGCCAGTGTTGAAAAGTGATTGCAGCAGCTCATCACATGAGCCAGCTACAGCCTGCTTTTGGTTCCAGCAGCTGTGAAAGGGCTTTGGAAGAGGGCCTCAGTCCCGAGAGGAAGTTGTACAAACAGATCAAGGCACTTATTGTGCATCACTGGAAACCAACATTGTTCTACTTCCAGCAGTGCAGGACTCTGCTTCCATAGTTCTTGATCACAAATGACACCTAAGTTTGGAGTGCCTCCCTTACTCTCTACACTTTGAAAGAACCTACAGAAACCTTCATTTGTGCAGAAATGCATTTTGATTGCTGCTACCACTTGCCTTGTAATAAAGTGTTTCATTTACTTGTATTCTTAATACCTTGGTTTGATATTCTGGCTGTTCAGGGTCTCCTGTGCTACAGAAGGGGAAGATGGTCTGGGTTTTGTTTTTTTTTTTTTTTTTGTAAGCAGATATTTTCATTTTTACTCACTGATATTGTATAGTTTCCTTTACACTGTTTTTCCCAGTGATTGTGTTTGCTTCAAAAATTTCCATGACAAGAATTGATTGGACTCCAGGTGAAAAGGTAAAATCATACCAGGCAGCCAACTTACCCAGTGTGATGTTATTTGGGGAATGCTGTTATATTTATCTTAAAGTACTACAAACATGTCAGAGACTTCAAATAGCACATTATCATGAACAGATTTGTGCAATGCTGGTTTCCAGTCACTTCTTCATTAGAAAGATGTCTGCGGCGTGGGTAAGAAAACTTGTCATGGGTGATCAATCTTGAAAGAGTTAGACTTTCATTTTGACTAAGAATTTGAAAGTTTCCCATAGAAAAAGACTACCAAACAAAATTTCTGGAAATTAGTTGTTCTACTTCCTTTTATAGGCAATTTTCTTGAAAATGAAATTTTCACATGAAACAATAAGTGGAGCAATTTAATTCTGTAGTTTTTGAGGTTTTTTACAATATTGCTTATCTCAGCTTTTAATAATTTTTTATTAAATAGTCTTTGATACTGTCATAAATATTTGGAATTTTGGACCTAAAACATCCTAAAGTTAATTTTAGGTAATTGAATTGATTTCAGTGTTTTCAGAATGACAACTATGAAAGCTAATTTTTCTTTTTGGGCAATTTTGCTAAAAGGAGGTATTAAAAAAAAAAAGGTTAAATAATGCAGAGAGTATATCCTGCTTGAAGAGCTTAATAAGAACACATTTAGCAAATGTACCACAACCAAACATTGCAAGGCAGCTGTGAGATAAATCTTTGCAAATTTGACAATCTTAGAAATATCTTCAGGGGTTTTGTGGGTTTTTATGTGATGCAAAGATGAAAAAATGGTTTTACTGAAACAGATGGCATATTTGGTGATGGCATGTTAAGAAACACTTTGCATTCTGTTTGTGTCATGTGACAAACGTTTTCAATGACAGTCTTAAAAACAAAAGTCTTGTCAGGAACTGCCATTAAGAGTAGCCCACCATTTCAAAACATGGTAAGGATTTGCTCAGAATTACTGAGCTCAGTGGCTCTGAGTGACAGCTTGGAGCATGGGCATATCAGTAATTTTAATGTAACAACTGGATGATTTCAGGTTTATATTACAGTCAGCCTTTGTTTTGATACTGTGCCAGTTGTAGTTTTCTTCTGCTGCTTTTGATGGTACTGCACAAGACTTAATGTAAAACATGCACCTTCATAAATTTACTCACCATTCTGTTAAAACAAAATGTGAATTGACTTTTATACAACAGGGATGACAAGTCATAAATCTTACTTGTTGCATTTACAGAAGGAGATTTCTATATCATTTCACCCATATTTTATTTAGCTGTTTAATCTGAAAATTTGTTTTATATCTCACTCCATCAGGATTATACTTACCATTTTATAAGTGCAATCTGTGAATGGACTGTGGCCTTTGGTTTCATCTTCTTCTTTTTAACATTCATTAGAGATTTTCAGGTTGGTATCCACATATTTTAGCAGTGACTAAATGCTATGAATTATATAACAATGCAATAGAAAATTACCATTCTTTACCTACATAGATGCATCAAAGCTATACAGAAACAAATGTTACCAAGGACAGAACTGATTTCTGTCTACATAATGAATATTCACCCCCTTGATTATAAAACATAAAATTCAGTTTAATGTTCAATGTGCCTGTTCTTCAAAATTAATAACAGTCAATTATTTACTATTTTCTGTAGAAAGAGTCCCTCTAAAGGTGATATAATAATAAATAAATGATGCAACTAAAACTTCATTTCTTTCAGACTGAAGGATTTTATATGATAATCCAAAGCTTTTCAATAATTGATGTTTTACACATTTTGCTGTATGTTTCCTCACAGTGCAAAGAATATGAAATAATTTTTGGAAAAGTATTGACACAAAAGCTCTCTGGTTTGGGTAGCTGGATTCAGAGTTAACATATATTTTGCTAACCAATAGCAAACATTTCCATGTCTGTTTAGTTTTGACTTAGTACTGAATAGATCACAGCTGCAGGGCTTTTGCTAAACTAAAAAAAAAAAATTAAAAAAAATAATAAAATAAAATAAGCTAGGTTCAGCAGAGAAAAACACATCTTTCAGAAAAAAAAATAGTTGTTCTGAATTACACAACACATGATCTTAAAGGTATATAATTGCCTTCTAAACTTGATAGAATTATTGAAGAACCATTCCAAAATGTCTGTATTGTTTAATGCATGATTTTTGGGGGGAGGTATTTATAACCAGTCCTCTCTGGTTTATAACCATCACTCTCTGATGTTTATATGTGTGATGGCATCTCTTTTACCAAAGGTCAGACTTTTTTTTTGGAGACAGAGATTTGCAGGACAATGCAGTAATTCTCAGAATATTTATCAACAATTGTTAGTTGATAATTCTGCTTCAGACACATAAAAACTTTTACTAAATATAAATATTTGAAAATAAGAGAAAGTGATGAAATTAAACAAAATGGAATTGTGGCCATTTTAAATTACAGGCTATGAAATAACATGAATCCAATGTTAGTGTTTGACAATGACAGAAAGATTTTTTAGATTCTCTTTCTTAAATCATCTTTTTGTCATAACCAGTTCTCAGAGAAAACCAAATTATTAATTCAGTAAAAAAGTCCTGCCACACTTCAAGAAAAATAAGATTTTTTCCTAATTTTCCTCCAGTATTTATTTCACTTTAACACTTGTTTCTTTTGTGTTGTTTAATCTCCTTGTACTTTATATCACAGAACTGTGAAATTAAATTATCCTAAGCTGATCTTGCTTTATTTTTCTTTTAGAGATTTTCTGTAAGGATATCAACAGAAATACATGAAGAATCCTGATAGTGAAAGAACAATATTTTATATCTATGAATATTCTAGGTTTCTTTTTACTTATAGAAAAAGTGACAGAGGCACAAGGATTGATAAGATTGTATTAAGAACACATGCCATTAACTCTGCACCAGCAAGCACTAAAAGATTTTAAAAACTCGGAGCAAGGTTTCTCCTGCCTTTTTGTAATATTTTGTAATTTTTATATGGTTTGGTATATTAAAAATACTGTAATGAAAGCAATATCTAGAAGCACCAGAAAATCACTCAAGGACTTGATCTCCTCAGCTCTTCCATTTTGGACATATCTGTACTTTTTAAATTTGCTGTAGTGTGATCAGTAGCATTAGTTTTAAACTTGAGAAAGTACATTTTGCAAAGAGAGAATTGTAAAGGCAATGGAAATCACTAGGACTGAATTCCTACTCTGTTAAGTTGCAAGGGCTGGAGACGATGGTGAGAGCAAGAGTGGGATCTTTGTTTGAAGAAATTTGAAGTTAATAGATGTCAACACTATGCTACATATTTCTGATGCTGAACACTGTAATGCAAATGCAAGTACTAAGAGAAATTTAAACTATATTGCTTGAAAAATGTTTTCTAATCATCACTGCAGTACATGTTGTAAAAATCCACCCCTTTTTCCCTTTTATGCACTGATGGCCACAGGAAACAAAAGACGGAAGTGGGAATAGAAAGCAAATTGACATTTAAGCACGATGTAATAAAGAGAAATCTTATTGCAATTTTGTTAATATAAAGCAGAACTTTCCAGCCTGTGTTTTGATCTACAATGGAGTGAAGAAGGTCTCAAAAAAAGTCTTGGGAATTAATGGAAAATAAGAAGAGGCAGTAGTTTTCAGGTACTTAGAAATAAATGTATGAGTATTACATACATAAAACTGAATTAAAAAACAAACCTGGAGAGCATCTGTAATGAAGATATTTGCTGCTACAGAGTTACTTCTGTAATGAAAGACTTGAAAAGGAACTGATTGAGAAGTCAGATGTTACAAGTATCTGCAGGTAAAAGGTTCTTTCATGGACTGATTCACCACCTCCATTCAGTGCATTAGCCACTTGGTTGTGAATTACGTTCTCTGAAAATTACATTTTCCACACTATCACAGTTTATGCAGAAATATTGATGATTTTCAGTTGCTAATATCCACTAACTAATGTTTGTTTGGAGAGTGATGTCTTAAGATTAATCATCTGTTAATATTTCTTTTAATGTGTATTTTAAACTGTATTAAATTCAGCTGTTTCACAACTTAAAGAGTTGATGTTTTGTTTGTAAGTTCTTCCAGATAAAAACAGATAAAAGTGTTTGTTCTCCACTGGAAAATTTGCTTTCCATAGAATTCAGGTTAACTTGCAGAGGTTTACAGCTACAACCAACTTAAAAATCAAATCTAGTACTGATTAAGGACGGATCTTATTTCTTGCTGATTGGATATCCTGTAAGGGACACTCATTCCTTCAAGTGAAGATCATAAAGGAAATGTGTATCAACCACAAAAAGTGACATCATGTTATTTTCAAGGCTCTGTTAAGAAAAGACCATATTTCCTAGTGCACTGTGTATTAATTCTTTTATTGCTTTTTATTCTTAGCTTTCATAAAGTAAAGTATAAGAAGCAAGAAGTTGTTATTTTAAATAATAGCCAACGTTTAGAGTGCTTACAGTATCCTAAAGAGAAGAAAAACAATTTCAGAGAAAGTGGCTGAATCAAGATCACCTTATCCCTGAAGTCAAGAGGTAAATTCAAGTACTGAATTAAATCCTTCCCATTTTCCTGAGCTTTACTGTGATACACAATATGAGTTATATTCATGACCAAAAGAATGCACCAGTGGTGCACCTTTTATTAAATCTGTTAGGCCTAAGACCTCAACGTGCATTGACATGCAGACAGAGGCAATGGATTTTTATTTTTTTATTTGTGCAGTGAACAACTATTGAAAACACTTTGATTATTCTCTGTCTCAAGCAGATTTTCAGTCAACAGCTTAACTATTTTTTCAGTAGAAATGTGAGTTGACAAGTTGCAATCAATTGCCAAAATAATATTCTAGCAAGGTATAATTTAGCTGTGGCTGACTCTTGTTAAATACTGCACTTTAATTTTTTCAGGCAAGTGATTTCTAGAGGTTAGCACAGACAATGTCACAGCACATTTCTGTTGCTTTGCTACAGGTCTTTTCTATATTTTCATATTTCTTAGCAACAATAAATAGCTTTTTTGTTGTTGTTGTTGGAAGCTATGCTACAAATATTTTCATCATCTACTCTGCATGATGTTCTCTATTTGTCAGCCCATCAGAAGTGATTGAGAAATTCCTTTTGCATAAACTCCAGTAAATCACATGATACTTGCTGTTATTTTTAGTAGTTATGCTAAATCATTCTACTGCTTCCAAAAGTGCAAAAGCTAATTTTTCTAGGTTGCATCTTGATCTGCAGGTGAAATACCACTGTTGTGGTCTCTTTCACAGTTCCAGATTGTGTAGGGATAAACTCTATCAACTCAAAATACCTAAAAGCCCCTTTGTCTTAGAACACTGTCACTTGCTCTGCTTTGCCTTCCAGTGCACACTGAGCTAGTGATGACCTCATCACTGGCTTTTCTCTTAAGGCAAACTAAACTTAAATTTCTGGTCTGCTCAGTTTGCATACTGCCTTGCCTCTGACAGCAACATACGTTTGACAGTAGTACAATAATCTTGACATCAAGGCATTTATTTGTTGCTCTTAATAATGGTAGCAAAACTTCCAAGCAGATTAGAGGGATTATGGCAACACATCAGTGAATTTTGGACATTCTAGAGTGAATTTTGTAAAGAGGTTCAAGAGCTTGGTATTTAAAACTCCTCTGTAAATACAGTCTTAGTCTCAATATTGACCACATTTTCACAAGTCTTCAGGCTTTAGAGCGCCTGTTTGCAGACTGCAGAGGGTGTGGGGTTGGTTCCCCGTGGTTTACAATGTCCACTGGAAATATTGTCTCTGGAAGAGAGGCTGGAAGAGCTGTTCTCCTCCTAGAGACAGTGAATGGCAGCATGGTGCATGTATTTTAAGAGGGGATAATATTTGTTTCCTTGGAAGATGAGTAAATGCCCATTTATTTGGGAGAAATGTGGGCAAGTAGCAATAGGCTTTAATGCATAAATTTTCTGTCGCTTTGACTAAAAACTGTCAGAGCTGGGTCTGTCTTTCACTGCATTTGTGTGTGTGCCAGTGCCCACACGTGCAGACACAAGCAGTACTGGCATGATGAGGCCTGGCAGAGTCCTGCATGTTGCTGCAATACACAGAAATAAAAATACATGCTGTATTTTATAAACAATCACAACAATTTAATGAGCTTTGGCTATACCTTGGATTGGTAAATATAATTCAGAAAGAGCGTTTCTCCCATCTTAAGGAGAAAATAGGCAAGTCCTACATGTGGTATCTGTATTTTTCCCCGTACACAATAGATGGCACTAGCAGCCCACATGATTTGGGTTTATTTCCCGCGTTCAGGCAAGCAAGTACAGTAGTTTTGTATGTAGCTTTAGCTGATTTTAATAGTCGTCTGGAGGTCCAGTTAAATGAATTTTGCCTTTGTGGAAAACAAATCGGATCTAAGTTTCTTTGCCATCCCTTCCTGCCTTCGTCTAAGTAAATATGTTTTGCTACTGCCATGTGTAGTCTCATAGCAACTTTAATTTTGAATTAATTTGTCTGAGTCAGAGGAGCCACTTGCTGCAGTCATCACTGGCACACGCTGACATCCAGCTCTCATTACCTACACCACTTCTCCTGGGAAGCTTTTCCTACCCTATCACAAAGAAGGTACATTTCCCTTGGTTGCTTCAGTAGAATCCTGTCAGTTTGCAGTGGGGCTTTAGGACACAATGTAGACCTTGTTTTCATGAGACAACAATCTAGAAAGAACAAGATTTTAACATTTCAAAATTGCAGCCAGTCTGCACCCAGAAAAAGTGACATGGCTGATTGTAAAAAAATTTCAAAGGTAGCTGCTGTATCTATTTAAAAATGCACTTTGCATGCAAAATGTCTTTTTTCCAGTTATTTCCTTGCCTAACAAAACAGTTAGCATTGTCTTCTGTGAAGTGTAGCAATAATGCAGGCTTCTGAACATTATCTTACCTGGAATTGTGCAAGTTTAGCATTCACAGTCTTAAATAAACTATGCTGAGCAGCATGGATGTTTCTCTAGAAACTCCTACCAAATGTTGTATGGATTAAAAAAAAAATAAAATAGAAAGTGCTCTGACAAAGTATGAGTGATTCATTACTGATAGACATCTTTAACACAGTAGAACTTTCTTACTCCACGAGCACTCTCCCAACACACACTCATAAAACTCATTATAGGTACATTTCAAAGAAGATTTCTCTGATGAACGTTTTGACTTCCATCATGAGACCTGCAGGAACATTCTCTGCAGCTTTTCTTCTATTAGAGATATTAGCAGCTGATGGATCTCCATGCAAAGAGGTGTCTTTCCTTCCTCTCACACTGCATCAGGTGGCTGAAACGTATTAGATGGTTTGCAGGGAGGTTTTTCTTCTGGTTTGAATAGCTCAAGAGGATTTTTTGATAATAAAGCAATTTGTGGGGTTTTTTCCATTTAAAAAATTATAAATATAACTTTGTGCTCATTTGAAATTTCAATGGGATTACGCATAAAATCTTGTGTACTACTTAGAAAGGATGTTGACATAGGTCTTGCTCTTCAGGCAAAAATGTAACGTTCAGAAATTGCACCAGATGAAATATCCCTCTTTTCTTATCTATTAGCCTTTTAGATCTAGTTAGCCTTTGACAATACAAAAATTCAACAGGAGATAAGAAGCTTCACTTGAAGGAAAAGTGATATTTTAACCAACTAAAATCAAATGACAAGACTTCTACTGACTTTAAATGTTAGTATTTCTTCCTCTGTTGAGCAAGTGCATATGTTGTTCACAGAGCCTGGGGATGTTTCCCGGATAGATTCTGGTGTCAGCAGAATAATCTCAGGGATGAATTTGGAAAATAAGTTATTTCCCTGTAAGCAGTTTGAAGGAGACACCAAGCTCTAAGACTCTGCTTGTTCTGCCTCTGCTCCTTAAACCCAGCTTGATTTTTACTGAAGAAACACAAAGTGAGAGTTCAAAGTGAAGTATTTAGACCTGAGTTCTCAGAACCAATATCACAAGTACAACAGGATATAGTTCTGATTAAGCCTCTAATGACATTTAATTTGAAATTCAGTGCAACTGTGTGAAGATGGCACTGTGACCAGATCTGAGACATCCCCAAGTAGCTGTAACAGTCTTAGAAGCAACTGAGGAAGCAGGATCCAAGCTTCAGCAAGCACTTGTTTTCTCAGGATTGTGGAAGCTTTCCATTGGCTTGGTTTCCTCTGGGTTTTGGTGGCATGGAGATGGCGCCATTTCTTATTTCTCCCTTTGTCCTCTGTCCTTCTGTGTTACCTAATACTCAATTCACACAAATTGTGTTGGCAAACAGCTCTCCCAGTATGTTAGTATTAGGATGTGGTTTCTGTGATTCTGTTCCAGAAATCATCTTTCTTCATGACAGTCAACAAATTAGCCTTACTTTCCTCCATTTTGTGGTCTCAATCTGATGTCTGGGGAATTTGAACGTATGCAGGTAGTAAGTCATGGGTGCTCTCTGACCTGACTGCAGACCAAAATCAACTCTCAACTGAGATCCTACCGACAGCTGGCATGGCTGGTTAGCTTAAAAGTGTTTAAACCAAATATTTGGGGTAATTATAGTATTATAGCAGATTTTAAAGGGTGATTGCCAGTGCTGTCAAAGGGTGAAGCTGACATTTTTTCAGTACCCCTCCTTGCCAAACAGCTTTAAAATTTGAAGACTATTATTGTATTAGCATAGTTCTTTAGTCTTGAACTGAATTTAAAACATGCTTACTTGTTTAGGATAGGCAATACAAAATCCTGATCGCTACTTTCCTGGAATTTCAACCAAAAGGAATGGTACAACATTATATAATCATGTTTTTTAAAAATCAACTTGCAGTTTTACATGGCATCTTGTGTCTGCTCGTGGCAGCCAGAACTGAGCGTTGCCATTGAAAACAGAGAGTCATGGCAGTATATTCACTCCAAAAATACCTTCTGGTTGCAAAAATATTTAACAATGTTAAGACTAAAGAGGAATGAGAGAAAACTAAAGAAAGACAGGATTGGAAACTGTTCATTGCACTGTCAGATAAAAATTCACCATGGAAAAAGGCACAAATTGACAAATAAAAAACAATTTCTGGAGTAAAAATGCAATCCGGCAGACCACTGAGTCTTCCTGAGTAGGGCTGAAGGGTGAAAGGAGGCTGACCCTCAAACCACTCAGTTAAATTCAGTGAGCAGAAAGCACTGGGCATCAGGCATTCAGCTCGGGACTGGGGACAGATAAGTCTCTCATGCATTTCTAGGAAGAGCAGAAACTCTGCCTTTGCGCGTAACTCTTTTGGAAAAGACGTTTAGGAAAAAACAGAAGTCTTGGAAACCAAAATCCTAACAATACCATAGATGGGTTATTGAAACTATCCCATAAATCACAGTAGCAGTTAGACACTAAGGATCAAGACTTTGATAGGTTTCTTGGGAGTCAAGTTATATCCAAACCACAGTCCCAGGACCTGGAGAAAAGATTCCTGCTCACAGATTGCAGCAGGGGGAGTTCCCCTTTCTGTGGATTTTCAGTGTAGAATTTGGAATAACAGGAGGTTGTTCTTGCTTCTAAAGGTCCCCACATAGCTTCTGGTGGGAAGACACCAGATTGTTTGGCAGTCCCACAGGGAACACAGGAGATTTTTGCCAGCAAAATCGCAGACTAGAAGAGGAACAGAGCCTCTGTCATGAAACAGTGAGGGGTGAGCTACACAAGATGGTTGAGGTTATCTGCTTTTGTCCACAGTGTCATGTAGAAGACTCTGAATAGGGTGTCACGGTAGGTGCAAGGAGGATTTGCTTGATTCAGATGGGTTCTCCATTCCCAGCAGCTAAGTGACGGCTGAAATACATCTCAAAGATGCATGGGAAGACTGAAATCTAAGTGAGGAGCCCTGTGGTTGTCACTGAGATATAAAAAAAAAAAAAAAGAAAAAAAAAAGAAAACCAGTGAAATTGGAAATACAACAGGTGCAGATCTACAAACCTCTGGTCAGTCTAATGGACAAGTACTGGTCTGGAGAGACGTAAAGGGAAGAGAACTATGCTGAAGCAACTGGAAGAGCCTCAAGCTAAATGATCACCCACCAAATAATATGTAATGAATTCTTAAAACATCTGTTGATGATCAGGAGTACAGAGATTCTAGCAGAAAAGGGTGAAGACAGCTCTTCTTACCAGTGTTTATACTGGCCTGCATTAGGATCAATCAAATGTGCAGTGATACTTCACCCAACCAAGCCTATGGATTTAATGCTCATCTATGAAATACTCCACAAAGGAGACTGTTCTGTTGGTCTACTGCTAAAGCACTGTTTATTGCTAATCTGAACCCACTCCTTAGAGTATGTTTGTTGCTGCCCTTATAATTTCTTTTTGGGTTGTTGTGAATTTTCAGTATAATTTTATTTAAACAAAAGAACACGTTATTCAGAAAGTGCCAAACAACATCTTTATAATGATTATGAAATCTCCTATAGAGCGTTTCCTGTTAATTTTCATAGTGTTTTGAAGAAAATTCTTTTGAAGGCTTTTATAGGCTCTTGTCCAGCATATCTGGGGAGTCTGTTTTTCAACATCTAGTTTTACTCTTTAACATTTATTTATGGCCACTTCAGTGCTTTTAACTTCCTAGGATTGTAAAATATTTTTTTAACCACCTTACTGGTCTTACATTTGCACAAATTTGGACAAAGGCCAGCTGATTCACTAGTAATTAAGGCATTGTTCCTAAAACAACTTCGTTTACTGCTGGTGTTCTGCTTTGCAATGCTGTGTGTGAAGAGGCGCACAGAGCTGGCTCTGTCTGGGCTGCCTCCAGCTACACCAGACACTCCTTGTGCAGGGTACAGGCAGGAAGCTATGGAGGCTGAAGTTCACAGCAGAGATTGCAAACAGGACATGAATTCCAGTGCAAGTTCCTTTTAGAAACCTAGTCATTTTTGTCACCTTTTTCCTCACTGTTTTTTTACTTCATTTTTATGCCGGCTTATTTTTAAAGAATTCCAGTTAGTGTCATCTTTTTCCCCACCCCCTTAGCTGTGAGTGCTTATTAGGGCTGCAACGTAAGATTTAGAACAAACTGGAGTGATTTAGGCTTCTGGTACTTCCTGGCTGCTTATAAAAGTCAAAGTAGCTGGGAACATCTTCTATTTGTATTTACAGTCATGGGAGCAACTGTTTTTATAATGGATCCTCTTAAACTTGAAATATAAATGGAAGTGTCTGCTCCCTTGAGATCATGTCCTGTTTGCTGATGCTTTTTTTTCTACATATTGTTCATGGCAATTCTCCTGCTGGTGCAGTAAAAGCTGGTTCTCCTTTGCCTTTCAACTCTGCCCATAACACACTGCTTTGTACACAGCTCATTCTTTCTTTACATCTACTTCTACAAAGGGACAGTGCTGTTTCAAATAGGGCAGGAATGGATAAGCCCATCATCCGACTGCCCAGGTGTCCTCAAGACAGTGTGTCTTTCTGCAGGTCATTGTGCAGCTGACATCTGGCATCCCACACAGAAAGAGAGGATTCTTTGGGTGAAATGTTCTCAGTCAGAAAATACTTAAAGGTAGCTGGAAATTGGAAGAATATGAGGGGTGTCCTGCTAAGTAGGACAACTGTCTGTAGGATATTCCAAAAGAAGGCCCTAAGGAAGAAAATTATGAAGTGAGAAACTGTTTGTGTAAAGGATAAATTGTTCAAAAATTAGGTATTGTTATTAGTTCTGAATTAGCTCCTCTGATGTTACATCAAGCCTTATTAGCCTTCTTTTAGCAAAAAACTGAGGCTGTTGCTTAACTTTCTGGAACAAGACATGAATTCCTGAATTCCATTGTTTTTCAGAGGCTGTGGTTTGATTCCCAGAACCAAAATGAATCTGATTCTTGAGCTGGCATATACCCTTAAAGCATTCCTAGATCAGAGTTCTGAAAAGAGAGGCTTTGGTTTCAAAACCTCTTCCACATTAATGGGTTCCTTATGCCTGATAATGGTACAATTATGGGAGATGGCAAACCAGACTGAGCAGTTGCCCTTTTCATGTTCATTGGAGGGGAAGGAGTAGATATTGGGGGTCATGGTGGGGGAAATTTGGCCTAAGGAGGAAAACAAAATCTTCTAACCATATTACATGGCATCTACCATGTTAAGAAGGTTGTTTACAAGAGAACTCATTCAACAAATCAAAATCTTGTGGAATCTTCCCATGCTGCTTGAATTTAAATCACATTCTGTTCCTGTCATGCTCATCTGCTCAATGCCTTCAAGGGACATTTGCAGAAGAAGCCCTGTTGCCTACTGGTTTTGGTTGACAGCAACTTGTGAGGCAGGTAATCAGTGGCTACCAACACTACTTTCATCTACTGAGTACTGGAGTACTCAGTGCACAGTTGTTACTGATGGGGCTGGGCTGTGTAATTTCTGTTTTCTGTTCGTCATCACCTGTCAAGCAGTTGAATGCATCAATGAAAATCTGGCTCCAGCTGTACACATTTATATGGGTTTATCACTGCCCCTATATGTGTTTGAATGACTGGCCATGAGTTCTGTACACGGCTTCTCCCGGAAAGAATAAACTACTTGTACTATACAATGACATAACAGTAAGGGTATCACAGAGATCAGCTTGGTTGGCACCAGGTCCCTGGGCTATTCACCCTGACACACTGGGTTAATTAGCAAATTAGAACTGACAATTCATTTATCATTGTATCCAACTTCTTATCCAGAAATGGTGCTCCATGTACAGCAAGACCAATGACAAGTATTCATCATGTGCAAGAAGACCCAGAGCCAAAGCCAAAAAATGTTTTGTGTTCCTTTACACTCTGCCAAAAACTACAGGCTTCCCTAAAGAGCTTGCTGATACTTTCATGGCAGCAGTGTGGAAATGACCAGCAAAGCTGGCAGGCCAAGGGTTTAGCATTCATAAGGCTGCAGATGTGTAAGTCTGGGACAGCTCTCTTTGTCAGCCAGCCTGCACACAGGACTCCTTATTTGACTTGGCTGTTGGAGCAGTGTCAAAAAACATATCTTACCTCACAGGTACCTATCAGAACTATCTAAATATGTTCTGGACCATGTATCCAGGTACAACAGTAAGGACTCCTGGATGGAAAATTTCAAAGCTATCCTTTTTTGTGACTGATACTGCTCCATCAGCTGTAGTCTAATTAGTAGAAGCTTGTCTTGGTTTCATGAAATGAAATCTCCAAATGGTTGTTTTCTCCCTTTCTAAAAAAAATTGTTTTAATCAGTTCTGTGTTTAAAATTATACTGGATGGAGGCAGAAAACTAGAGAACAGATAGCCAAAATCAGTGTATATCAGCTTTAATGGCATACCCAAACTTCACAGACCAACACTGTGATTATATTAGATTGGGAAAATTCTTTTATCTGCCGGGATGAAAACTGCTAAGTTCCTGACTACTGAAGCTATTTGGGGCAGCAAATCTTCAACATTTTTATGGGAGAAGCCCTGGAAGGCTGCTAAACAGGTGGGCTTCAAATCTTGCCTTTTTTTAGGGGGCATTCTGAAAAGTAGAGCTGCCTTTCTCCTTTACTCAGCACTTAAGCTCTCTTGCAGGCTCAGAACAGAGCCATGAGGCACAGGTATCCCCTGTGAACAGAGCAACTAATGCCCTCATTCAAAGATCTTGCAGTCTTGTTGCACAAGGGTGGAAGTAGCAGAGAAAAGATTCTCACTGGTTGTTATGTTTCATGTTGTTATGTTGGAATGCCATTCAGTGCCAAACCTTCTGTTCTTGTCACAAAGAAGCAGAATAACATAGGTGACAAACTTTTCTTACAAAAATCTGCGCTGTCAGCCACCAGCATTTAATTTCCCTAGAATAGAAAAGTACTGCATAAGACTTTTTAATAAAGCCAAGGAAAGTCTTCCCTTGGAATGAAGGAGGATTTTTTTGGGATGATAACACAAGGCTACACCTCATGAGATGAAAAAGGAAAGATGTCCTTACAGGAATCACTCTGGGCTTTTTGAGGAACAAGTGGCATCAATCTGGGCAGAAAAGTCCATTAATTCTGAGTGAATACACCTAAACCCAAGAATTTTTCTGGAGACAAGCCAACCAAATGAAGAAAATCAAACCATAAACTCTGTGAACTGTGTATGATGCTGAGATTTGTTTATTTATAACAAAATGGAGGAAAAAAGAGGCAGGAACACCTATCTGGTAACATGAACTTCAAAGTGCAAAATAAATATAAAGCTAAGAATCAGTCAAGCCCAGGAATCCAAAACAATGTTTGTTCAAAACGTGAGCAGAGGCCCAGCTGTCACAATGCTGACTTAGCATTCTTCAGGTTTCACAGGAAAGTCAAGCCCATCAATATTTCCATATCCAAGTAAATCCATACCTAGTCTTAGCTGCAGACACTTCTCTCATTCATCAGAGAAAAACACAGAATGTCAGTTGTCCTTAGAGATAAAAAAACCCCAACAAAACCAAATCAACCAAACAACATGTGAATAACTGCACAGTGATATCATATTTCTGCCTGCTATATAGAAAGAGAATTGGACTTAAAAGTTGTCATAATTTCAGTTATGATTTGGAAAAGTGATTCCCAAGGAGAGTTTGTGAACCACCAGTCATCACAGCAATCCTCAGAACCACTGATAGTCTGTGCTCCTGACAAAATCTGCAGTTTGGCAATAATTTGTTGCTTTAATTTTTTTAATTATTACTGACTTGGAATATTTTTTTCTGTCAATTATTTTTCATAAGAACAAATTTTTTTTCTGCAGTCAGTTAAGTATTTCACTGAGTTTGATCCACAGCATGCAGTTCAGGGATCACAATCTTTTGTCTTTGCTGCCTAAATGACTACGGCAAATTGCCTGCAGGAAACTTATAGAAATAACACAGGTTTTTCATAGATGAGTAATGATTTACCTGGAGAAAACAGGCTTTATTTTGCACTGGATATGTAATGTCTTTGAAAAAATGGCTGAAAGTCTACAGAGTGTATTTCCAAAATGTTAATATGCTGACAGATCAGTAAATACAAGAGTTGAGAAATTAGAATTTGAGCGATTCACTCCATTTAACTGGAAAGAAAATTTGCTCCCTGAGTCTCTTTGAAGTTAGAGGTCAGTGAGGTTATTTTCCACAGGCTTGCTGACACATGAAGGAGGACAGGTGTTTCCATGGCTGGCCAGACTAACAGTGGCAGGAAGGATGGAACCACGCTACATTGACTTTATCTTAGCTCACCAAAACAAGGTTTCAGCTGCGGTTTTGAAGAAGCAGAAAACTTGAATGGCCTGAGGCAGCAGCAGCTGATGAGAAGCAGAGCAGAGAGCAGCCTGCTGTGAGATGGATGGATGGATGGATGGATGGATGGATGGATGGATGGATGGATGGATGGATGGATATGTGGGGCTGTCTCCAGTGGAATCTCATAAAACTGTGGCTGGGACAGACACCTGTGGGCTCCAGGTGTCAGAAAGGTTCATGCCACTTGTGAAAGCTGAGCACAGGAAGGACAAAACCCCAAAGAGGACCCACTTTGGGCACCATGGAAAAAAGCCAGTCTCCCTCACTGCTGCCTTCGCCCTCACTTCAGTTCATCACTATAGCAGTCTTGGCATGGGAAGCTGTTACAGTGCAAGACTTGGCATTAATTCCCCTCTCAGCTCCCATTCTTGCTCCTTGTTGCTGTTTCCAGTGTCTTCCTGACAACACTTAGCTTAGTAAACTAGCACAACTGCTCTATAAATCTCAGGTACAGCTCTGCTGTCTGCAAGTTAGACCAAATGGCAGCTCAAAATCTGGCAATTCCCTGCAGCCTGCCTGCAGGAGGACTCCAACTTCTCCAGCCTTTGGTGGATTAAAATCAGTGGGAGGTAATTATTGTTATTTTTAGCAGAAGGCTAAAGTACAGGAACCATAAACTGGCTGGAAAAGTCTGAAGTGTGGAAAATCTGAAATTATTCAAAGGCTTGTTTCCAGTCTCCAGTTATTATCATAAAGCAGCAAAATCTGATTCTCTATCACTAAAGTTTTCTTACTGACTTGTCTGCCACATTTCTGCTGGCACCTCTCAGCACATGTGTCCTTGATCCAGCATTTGTATCTCTGATTCAAGCAGTAACAAAGGAATGCAAGTATTTCAAATTTGACTTAGTTTGGATTGAATATGAATTTTTGAATACTTTTGGACAGATTGCCCTCTAAAAGAAGAAACATAGAAACAAGGAGGAAAAAAAAAAAGAACATTCCCCCACCTTTTAAATTCAGTTTTCTGCACTGAGGTGGTTGTCTATCTTCCATCCCACTCCCCAGTCACCCTGTGTATTTACTCTAGTATTTGTTGCACCACTTTGAGAGTAAGGTCCTTATGATTTTGCTTTGTGGAAAACTACATGCCAGCTTTAAAGCTTCTACAGTAAGTTTTTATTTATGAGTCATTTGTACCAAAACCAGACGCTTTTGGAACTGAATGCTGCCCAGTTAGGACATTTAAGGAAAACAAAAATGAAAATTTAATATTATAACTTTTAAAAGTTCCTTATAATGATGTGACAGCAGGAAAGCCCCTGCCTCACATGACATCTAGAATTTCTTATTTTATCATTACTCACCTAACTATATTGAAACTGCCAGACGTGGTAATTTCTATTTAGGCAGCGTATCTGCACTTCTGCAACAGCTCAGGCATTATTATACTTGCTATTTTAAAACAGGTGATACCAAGAACATTTTTGGAGCAGTCACCCTTTGGCCACACGTCCACACGTGCTGGTGTAGGACAAAGGTTTGGTCAGCTGGAGCTCACACCTTCTGCTCTGCCCTTACCTACTGGGGACCTCAAAGAACTTTTATCCTGCTGGTCGGGGTTGCTCTCTCTCCTTCTCTCTTGCCATGATGGGTATATGACCAGAGCAAGAGATGGAAAGGATGAAAAAGTTCATACTTGCAACACACAGGGTTCCACTTTTTCCTCGAGCCTTTCTCACCATGTGGCAAACCATCTTCTACATAGAGGAGAAAAGGAATGAGCGCAATAATCAGCAGAACTGTGTCAATCAGAAATACCTTCCAGTGCGCAATCCAAGCCATCCTTTTGCAAGGACAAGCCTTTTTTTCTGTAAGGGTGCTGGTTAATAAGCAGATGTTGCAGATCTTAGACTGATGGTGTTAATAAAGACTAGAAAGACTGGCAGCTTTTAAAATAGGGAAAATCACATGACATGAATGGCACAAACTTCCATCTCTGGCAGAGTTCAAGGCCAGGCTGGATGGGGCTCTCAGCAACCTGGTCTAGTGAAAGGTATCCCTGCCCACAGCAGGGGCAGTGGAACTGGGTGATCTTAAAGGTTCCATGCAACACAAACCATTCTGTGATTCTATGGCTCGATATTTCCTATGTGCATGTTTTAAATACGAGACAAAATCTGGGCCCTCTTGATCATTCAGTTCCTCTTTGGCAATAAGATGCTTCTGGATTAAGTGTGAATTATTCTAAAAAGCTACATATGCAGAACAAATATGAGTGTCTCTACTTTTATTTTTGAATTTAAGACAGGATTGGGATGAAAAAGAAAGCCAAACCAACTCACAGGATAGCATAAAGAGAAAAAAAATACATAATATCTTCATTAAAGTGATATTAACAGCTTTACACAAATATTTCTCACTGACCATAAGGATTTTCTAAAGGGAATGTGACAAAAATATTCTGAAAGTAATATGTCAAAAATAATTGCTTTAAAGTTTCATACATATAAATTACACCTCCTTGCAAGTAGTTTTAAGTCTTTCAAACCCAGAAAACTGGTTAAAAAGTGGGTTTTTTCCCAGAGCTTTTCATTACATTTTTACGTCAAGTCTTTGAAACTCACTGAACACAAAATAGCTGCACAAACATAGATGAACATCTTCACCATTGTGGAACTCAAGGTATTGCCCGCATAGTGCTCAGACAAATGATGCAGAGTCATGCTGACAGTTGTTTTGGTAGACCTCTTGTTTGTTTGTGTGTTTTGTTATAAGGGAAGCATGAATTTTTCATATCTCCATGGTTCCACCTAACCAGTTTGAGAAAATTTCCTACCATATAGGGCATATGTCACCATTTCTGTGTTTAATTATTTGCTATTATCTCTTTTTCCTCATCAGGAATCCAAGTTACTAACCATGTCAGATGGAAAAGTACAAGTTTACTGACAGCTGCAACTGAGTTTTGTCTCTGAGGAAATGCAGTTCTAACACTTTGCCTCAAATGCCTGCCTATATATTTGGAGATGGCCAAGATACACAATTTATACCATTCAGGCACTCTCCAGACATTCAAAGTGGAACAGAATTTTCTTTAATCCTAAATTTGCCCATTTTTCCACTTCACCAGCCAAAAAAATGTGTTTAGAGGATGCATTGTAGGTGCCTGTGGTAATTGGGTATATTTATCAGGACATCAGATGTTGCACCTTTTTATTGCTCTGTCAGAAAAATATTTCCTTTTATTACAATTGGAGTTTTAAGTTTTCTGTCAAGAAACCCCTCCAATATTCAGACAGCCTTTCGGGGCGTACTACTAGTGCCAGAAAATAAAGTTTTACCAGACCTCTTCCCAACATCTAGTTTATATGCATCACTGCCTATTTTTTATTAGGTGTTATTTGGTGTCTTTTCCACACTATCCCTCCTCACACAAGAAGAGTGAGTCAACCCTTTTCTCTCAGTCTCTGCTGCATATACATATTACAGTTTCAAGCCAAAACTGGGCTTTGAGACCATTATGCATTTTTTCCCCTAAAAATGCAAGCTGTAAATTGTCAGTTTTAAAGCTACCTGTGCAACAGTATAATCTGAGATTCCTCTGCAAGTGCAGTGCCATTTGTGTTTTATTTTGCATTTATGCTCTATATTCCCATAGGGAAGCTCCAATTTTGTTATCTTTCCTGGGTGGTGGTACAGGGCAGCCATTACTTCCACCATTCTTGGACATGGTATTTTTATGTTTTGAAGCTGAGGGGAGCTCAGCAGAAAATGTTGTACCAGAAAGGGGGAGGGAAATCCCTGCTGTGGGCTGCTGCACAGGTCCTGTCCCCCTGTCACTCTTGCTGCTGTGGTGCCAGCCTGGGGGCTACCAGGGGCACCGTCCTCACTGCACAAAGGGAAAAAATGGAGTTTGCAAAGATTTTACTGAAGATTGCAAAGTTCTGGTGGGACCTCGCTGGTAGGAGAGATATAACTGAGGAGGCCAATCACCAGTCTTGAAATTATTTAAGAAAACCTCTGGTCTGATTTTCTAGCTTGGCTCCCTTCACACAACGAGCATGCTTGGTGATCAATGTGCAATGACTCAGTGTTCTCTGGACTGGAATGTGAATTGCAAAGTCAATTTCACTTCAAACCTACCTCACCACTATGGATCTGGACTTTTGGCTCAGCTTGGGCTCAGTGTCTGGACTCTGCCTGCTCTCCTCCTGCATGGTCTGTGGGACTGTGCTGGTGCTGAGCAGCTCTGCTCCTGCCTTGCCACCAGCCTCAGTTCCTGTCCTGCCCTCCCTCAGGGGAAGAGAACCTGCCCTTGGTGCTGCCTGGCAAAGGCCTTCTCTCTGATCTAAATGTGAGAACACTGAAACGTTTAAAAATTAATATTTAAAAATACAGAAAAAAAAATTGAATTTTTTTTTCCCCCCTAACTTTCTCAAGAAAGAATTTTGAATCAGAAGTTTCAGAAACAAATCATCCCAAGCAGGGCACCTGGTCTGGAATATTTCATCCCAATGATTGGAACATGGCAGGTCTAAAAATCTGCTTCAAGTGGGTCTGAAATTTTTATAAATACTTTTCTGACCTTTTGCAGGAAATGGATGCAGGGGATGAGGAGAAGCATAGAAAGAGAGGACTAGGCAAGTCAGTGAGGCATCAAGAAGGAGCTGGAGGAAGCAAGAGGAACAGGTCAGTCTTTCCTCTCCAAGGGCTCCAGTCATTCCTGCAAAAGAAAAAAGAATTGAAAATTGAATCAAGCTGCTGCAATTCAGATTCAGATTCACCACCACAGTGTAAGAGGTGGCAGGAACTTCAAATGGCATCTTGACCACCTGTGCTCAGAGCTGACATTCTTTTGGGGAGTATGGGTAAAAGCTCTGGTTTAGAGACCTAAATATTATTCCTGCTATTGCCATGGGACTGTTTATGCACATTAGTGTCATAAAGGGTTTCGAAGGAATAAAAAACGTGACAGCCTGTAAGACAAAACACTAGGGGTAGTAGAAATGGAAGAGACTCTTAAATCAGACCCCTGAACTTCAGCCTTTGTTTAATCTCTGTGACTCATTTAACTATGGGGAAAAGGAAGCATTTGCTCGTGCTGTAGTCTTTATCTTTTACTGAAAAAGCTTCTACATATAAGACACAAAAACCACAGAGAAACACTGAGAAATAGTAGCACTGGAGTTTCTCATATTTGCAGTCAACTATAAATTCAATTTGTAAGTGTGTCATCTTGGGAGTAAAATGGAGCTGATAGTGGTTAAAGCAGCTGTAACCTTCCCCTCCTCCTATACTAGAGAACCAAGAATGGGAGATGTCCCTCCTTGAAAATAAAACATTTTCAAAAATACTGACTTTATTGGGTCTTGTTCAACAAATTTTTTGTGATTTTTCTTATTGTTTTGTTTTTTCCTCCCGTTTCTTCCTTCCTTGTTTCACGTGCAGCACAGACAATTTACATAGAGAGTTACAGGCGGCTTCTTGAGAATAATGATCCAGGAGAAGAGGAAAGGGACAGCAGCCCTAGCATGTTTTCTATTTACAAATACTAACCAAGAGGTTTCTGTTCCCTCTCATGCAACTTTACAAAGCTGTCTTGTCTTGAAAACAACAACCAAACCACAAAATTATTCTGCTACTGCTTTCCCAACACTACCATGAAATAATTCAGATATTGAACACCCTTTGGGTCTTGTTTTTTTGTTCTTTTTACTTGTGTTTTGTTAAAGAACAATTTTTGTAAGGCTGACCTAACATATCTGTGATTTCTTCTGGGAATCTTGAATGGAGGAGAAAAGCTTTTATGTGGTTTTGCCTTCTCCATTTCTTCTTTCCTGATCTAGAACCATCCAGTCTTGGCTTGTGCCTTAAGGCAAATAGGGCAAAGCTGTAACTGCAGTGTGATGGTGTCAGTGATTTTACAGAAGGTTTCATCACAATGTACCCCCTTCTTCCCAAATCTTGAATAAAAAACCACTGTAAACCAAAGGAAAAACCACTTCACAGCAAGGTGAGGAGAAGCCAGAAAATGGTTTGTGATGGCAGGAATTATGGAGAATAGTAATGTGTATTGCCATCACTCCCTGGCTTAATGAACTTCAACTGAGTATTGTTAAAGACCCTTGGGACAGCAGAAGAGATTTTCTGATCTCTGAAAACACCAAAGAAGTTTACTGGGAGTGGTTTCCATTAAATTACCAGCTGCTATAGTAAAAAACCAAACCTGCCATAATCTATTTTTTAAATTCTTTGTTTTTAAAGAAAAAGAGTAGTCCTTGTAGACAAAAACCTCATGTAGGTCACTAAGGTTGCAAAAAATACTGTGTAAATGCTGTCATAAAACCAAAAAAAGCAAAATTATTCTGCCGTGAGTAACATGCGGTTACCATTTGTTTACAATTTAGTCCAGCTATCAAAACAAGCTAAACATTTTGCTAAACAGTTCACAGTCATTTTACAAAGAACACAGATTAGGGGAGGTAAGTGCAGGGTTTGCTGTGCTGGTGTCAGCAGAGCTGCTGGAGCTGTGCATCAGACAGGGCACTCAGGCTGATTGTATCTGCTGCTCACTGCGCTGCCCACCGAGCAGCTGACCCCACTGCAGCCTCCCTGACATCTTAAAGGAAAAGAAAGAAACGCAACTAATTAATTCCCTCTTCTTTTCATTTCATTCTTTACAAAAGAAAGGATTTAGAAAGAGGAGTGGGGTCTGGGATTGACAACACATCATTTTTCTTAGTACACAGATGACTTAAGACCAGCAAATGCAATTTGTCTGGAGGATAAACAGGGAAATGTTTTGCACGAAAGAGCTGTTGGAAGTGATGTGCAGAAGGGGAATGTCTGGTTGCCTGTGGAGGCTGAAGGGAGGCCTGCTTCAAAGCCAAGTTCCAAATATCATCTGTTTTCACTATAACACTATGTAACAAAACAAGCCTCCGTAAAATTTTCATATAAATGGGGGAGAATTTAATTGTTTTGCTTTTTTTCACTGTCATTTCTTCTCTGATTCAAAAAGATGTTTGAAGGAATTTTGTTTGCTTGATTCTTGAACATAAATAAAGAATGTGCACTGCTCAGGAACAGATGAAGTGTTACAAATTGGAACTGAAAATATAAACACGTTGGGAAGTTAGGAGTGTGAATGTGAGAATGTGTATGTGTGGATGTGTTTTCTTTGTGACGAGAAAGAGCTCATGTAATAAAAACTTTCAAAATCTGATGATAAATATTCTGTCCATAATGAAGTTAAGCATCAATTAATGTTTTTTTTTTCTCCACAGTTCACTGTGTTTGCTTATGTAGCTAGAGAGAAAAAGATCAAGCAAAAGTATTAAGTAAAGACTGCCCCTAAAGTGAATTTGCTATGCAAATCTAGAATCAGAAAATCTGCCTATCCTCTAGCTAAGCTGAGGTGCATTGAAGAAAGGACATGAAATGCACTGGTGGTGACTGCTTGCAACTGACAGATAAAAAAGCTGGAAGAGCTAAGCAAATGACTGTTAATCCTAAATTTCTCTTGTATGACAGGGCATTCCCTTGGCAGGTGATTCCTTTGTGATAAGGAGTCTCCCACAGCGAAGATACATGCTGGAAAATGGCCAAAATATGGCATCCAAAATGGCATGGCTGCTACCTCAGTTGACTGTGTGACATGAATTGTGGCTCTAGCTGGACTGTGTGCTCAGTGTGTGAATGCAATGGTAGGTGAGCTGCCCAACAGAGACATACTGAAAGCTAACACACACACACACACACAAACAAACCACAACCTCTTTTCAGACAGGAAGCCCTTTCGGGGAAGGTGGGGCTCAGGGCTCCTGAAGTCGTTTTTGGGTCAGCAGAGCCCCATTGTGTGTCATCTGGCAAAGCCTGCTCCTGACAGCCTGTCCATTCATTACTTATCACACTGTCCCAGCAAAGGCATCTGACAAAAGAATCCAGTGTCAAATATTTGGGCAAGATTGAGCAATTCAGCCCCCGGAGAGGTGAGATTAGCAACACAGGGAGCAGCAGCCAGCTGGGGCCTGCCACGGGGAGCTGTGTTTGGTGCTGCTGGTGGCTGAGGCTCATTGCAACGCCGGGACACCCTGTGGAGAGCAACAGCATGTGATGGAGCGAAGGGATGGATGCCCAGGAGAGACGGGGCCTGGAAAAAACAGCTAGTGCAGGGTGGGCTGCTGTGTGTGACGATACAGACACATAACTGAAATGGAAAAAACCATCCCTAACAGCAGAAAGACAAGTTCAGTTATGCAACACACTCTGTTTATACGGCAAAAGGAAAGTTTGTACTCCCACCTGATTTCCTGAGGATTGCCTTACACAACACCAGCACAACATGGTCCACTTGTAACATATGAAGCACAATAAAGAGCACAAAATAACTAATTCCCAAAGAGAACTGTCCTATTGTTCCTGTCCTCTCTGCCAAGGCTCCAGTCACCACAAAAGCATGGCATGTCTCCTGATCCAAGCTGGTCACATTTTGAAATGTTTTCTGGTAACTGTATACTTAGAGCAAGAAGTTCAGGGAAATGAACAGAATTTGACTTGCTAGGAAGCTTGGGCATGTGCCTGACTGGCTTTGGTTTCTAAGATGCAAGTTCACCTGTGCATTTCCTACAGCAGGGCTACATCCACACTGCCTTATGCTCATAAAATGTTTCAGGAGGCCCTGGAAAAAAGGAAGCTCTGTTTACTGCACCTCAGGGTCTATCTGCTAGTCAGACCTCACTGACGATGAAGCAGTGCTGTGGTGTTCTGCTGACTGACACATGGCTTGAATAAAGAAAATCCAGGTGACCATCCTATAGTTGGGTTTAGGGCTGTAACCAGAGGGAGTTAAAGGCTTCTGTTGAGAGGACACAATCTCAGGGGAAAAGCATGAATGGAGTAGTGGGTATCACCTCTTTGTGGCATGGACCACTCGGGGTATAAGAAGGTTTCAGCTAAGGATACTTCAGCTCAAATGCTGTTACACCATCTCTCCTTTTTACTTGGTTATTTATTTTTTATCAAACCCATGACAACCCCACTCTTTGGGATGCCTTCCTCTCGTCTCTACCCAAATGTGACTGAAACTACCCAACAGGTTCTGAAAGTTGAGGGAAACTAAGGACAGATGTGTATAAAGTGAGGTTTTTCCACAGTAAATCAAGCTAAACACTTTTCACAATTAAAATATGCAGAAAGCATCACAGAGTTATCCTGTAAAATGGAAGAGCTCAAAAGACAGTTTGATTACAAATATGGTAATAGGCTAGCTCAACAATGATTGAAGAGCAAGGATGCCAGGAGGCTGAAAGAACAGCAACAAAGCCTCACATTTACAACAGAAGAAGAAGCAAGCACAAAAGCCAAGTAAGAGACAGGGAGAAGCTACAGTAACAAAAATACTACTAATAAAATCCCACCCATGATATTCTAACTGAATTCAGCTGTTTTGAAATAATCTTCTTGACATATGCTTTTGTGCAGGCAAGCATCAGTTTCCTAAACAACACATGATAAAGCATTATGAACTGTTTTTCACCTAATCCGTTTTTTACAAAAATACTGGCTGTCCCCTGAGGGAAAAGCAAATGATGAAACAGCTGAGAAAAAGACAACTCATTTTCTCTGTTCATTTCCCTCCCTACCTCTGATCTACTTTAAAAATAGGTCAGCTGGATCCTGAAGACCAAAGAATCGTCTCAGCACACAGAATTGTTCTTTTTCAAAGAGTTGTTGGGAAATAGTAAAGAGAAAACAGTATTGCACGATGTTAATTGTGAACAGTTTGGCTCTCACTGAGGAAGGATTCCCCAGGTCCAGGATTGCCATATAGGCAATCACACCAGGATTATGCAATCTGCTGGGAGCATAGAGTCAACTGAACACTATAGAGATCATTTGCTTGAATGCAAAAGGATCATCACAGTTCTTAGGAGAGCTATTATTTAAAACAGGCCTTGGAAGTTTATGTCCAGTGTCCAATTCTTCACAGCAGGTTGGTCACGTGTACTCAACTTCTCACCCCTACAAATGACTTTAAGGATAAGGTTTACCAAACAGTTGATGGTAATCAACTATAAAAAGAACTTTTCATATAAATGTCAAAAATTACTCTCAGATCCCTTTGTTCTGCCTTGTATTTTCAGCACTTGGAGACATGCTCCTTCCAGTGAAAGACTGGGCTAGCATTTACTTTACTGCAACTTCTGATTCCACAGATCAGGGCAGGAGGCCATAATGAAACCCAGGAAGGGATTTCTAGTCCATATTATAGAATATGCAGGAGCCTGAGAGGCAAAGGGTGTACTACCTAAATCAGAGAATACCATTATTTACCATTTCATTCCTTCAGGGAGAGGGCACCAGTTTTGAAATTTGAAGCAAAGCAAACCAACTCTCTGCAAAGTGAATGTTTATTCAGAATTTTCCTTTCCACCCATTAACCTGAAAATGGGAAATAAACTGAATGACAAAATAGTCCATTAGTTTAAGGTCAGGACACAGATCTAACTTTTTTTTTTTTTTTAAAACAAATAAAATTGAGTGCTATGTGCTGCATCTGTCCACACCCAATGACGTGCATTTTATTTTATGGCTATTCAGACTTGTTTCTTCAGAATTTGACATATCCTATGCTAAGCCTGTTGCTGTCACTCATTTTTTGTATGGCATGAGGAATATTATTTGAATTTTCTGCTTCGTTACCCTCATAATGAACAAGCCCATGAAACTCCCTTAAAACAATATTGTATTAGCAAAGTTAGTGAGCCAAACACTAGGCAGGAGTATCCACAGCTTCCCAAATTAATGAAATTATTTTTGGAAGCACCAACAAACTTGCAATTTTGTACTGAACATCAATCTCTGCTCTTGGCTGGAGCGAAGTCTTGGTGGCAGGAAAAGGGACTGCAGGAACACTGTGGTGCTCCTCACATCTTCCCTTAAGGCACTCAGCACTGACTTTCAGCACAGACACAACTGCTGGCAGTTCCTGTTTGGCCTGTGCTTTGCAAAGTGCCCTGAATGGAGACCCCATCACATGAAGCATCAGGAGAGGAACACTTTGGACACCAGTGCAGGCATTTCAGACAGCAGGATGCCAAATTTTCAGAATAAGAAAATATACGTTCCATTCTGCAGACAAACTCATTGTAAGACTGTTACCTCTGTCTGGCTTTTCAGAGAGAAAACAATCTCCAGACAGATTGAGCCCACGATGAATTTGAGTTTCTTGCTATGTAACACTATGGAAAGCAAAAATGACCTGATCACACACAGCTCAAAGTGCTGATCTTAGTGATATTCTCTTTTTCCAAGTACAGGCTATAGTTTGTTTTTTTTTTTTTTTTTTTCACATAACGTCCCTCTATACACTTACTCACTGGTGTAAATAACACACACTGGAAAGAAAAACAAGAGAGAGGAAGAGACTCAGCTTGGAAAAAGAACCACCAATTTTCATTTCAAATGTAGCTGAACAGAATACTTGAGAGGGAACAGATTAATGATTACAACTGCTAAACCAGGACTTCACTATAAAGTTATCATGTCCAGATGTTGTTTTTGCCTTTGACAGGTTTTGAGGTTTTACTTACAAAAATACAGACATGCATCTAGTCTAAGAGCATATACATGCATTTAAAATGCCTGTAATAGCATTAAGAAACTGACCTTTATGCATTCTGCACTCCCATTCACCTGCAGAATGAGGAATATGGTGACGGGGTTAAAAATGTTTGCTTAAACTAAGAATATACAGTTTACCAGTAGTACATAATTAGTATTAACAGATGCATTCAGTGGTTATCCCACCAACACTCTGCTGCAGTTTTTATGCCTACAAGTTGCAATACTGCCCCAGATGATGAGTTCAAATCCATGCAAAATTGGTGTATATTAGATGTGCATTACTGACACTTTTTAATGTGTACTGTATCTTTTAAAAGTTCGTTGCTGTTGGAAACTTTTAAAAATAAAAGTTTCTTAAAAATGGACTTTATCCCTTGAAAGTATTACATATATCTGATTACTGTGCTGCCAAGCTGAAATACTCCCTCCATCCTCTATTCCAAAACAGATGGCAAATAACGAGCGCCTTGGAATATTCTCCGCTTACAGTATTCAGCTTGCGGTTAAGGACTTTCCAGCTTGCTGGGTTAGCACCACATCTCTAGAAAGCTGCTGCAGATCAAGGAGCACCAGCAGAGCTGACATAATTCAGCCTCAAACCAACCTTCCCATATTTAATAGCTCCTTGTGTCAGCTGAAACATCTCAGATTGAATTTGGCTACACTTAAGAGCAAAGGCATGTGTTTAGGAGCAGAAGAGCCTAAAGTGGTCAGAGGTTCCAAAGGTAGAGGAAGCACTATGGTGCTGAGATATTGAATGTACAAAGGGATGGTTTTATCTTTTTCCCTCCCAGTTCCTCACAATTCAGACATTTAGACTTCGTTACCACTTAACTGGGAGAGGAGACAAAGTGGCAAGATTTTTCTTAATGTTTCCGCAAATTTACCAGTGTTGCAGTACTCCACAGTAAACGTCTACCCTGAAAAGATCATCCAATTCCTAAGCAGTTAAATTCACAATCCCTACTAATGAAACTGTTATTCTGTGACATATATAATTATTGATTAATTATCCCTTATTTTAACAAGTGTTTGTAAGCCAGAGGCTTTCTTTTTCATTCCACATAAAAGTGTATCTGCAGTGGTGTAAAAGACAATTGATTTTAAGATGTTTTTTCAAACTAAAATTATTTTATATGAAAAGTTCTTTAGAATGTTAAACAACTGAAGATATTCCTTCTTTACTGTCTTTCGTTAACCTTGCTTGTTTCTTTAGAAAAATAATAAACTACTATGTAGCAATTCAACTCTTTAAATCATGCTACTTCCTTACATAGGTCCATGTCAGTACAAAAGTATCAAACATATAATGCACATTAATTTCAGCCTTCGTTAAATTTGCTTCTTAGAACAGTGGCTCTGGGATACTCAGTTCTCCTGTAGTCAGAGTGCCGCCATGGGTTAACTTTAACTCCAAACCCCAGTTTCCAAAACTGTCCCCTTAGGCTAGCAGGTTGTATCAGCAAAGTTAGCTCTGGAGAAACCTGAATTGCAGAGACTTTGGAAGAATTTTCAGTGTCTTAGAACAAGATATTGGAATAAAATGAAACCATAACTTTGGATACAAAGTATAGCTTTTATTTTACAGGCTGCTTAAATGAGTTTTCAAATATAGATTTTAAAAAGTCATGAGTGTTTCAGTATATACATTCTGAAATAACATTATCACATTTACATTTGAAATACTTATTGCTAATATGTTAATATTTTTTGTGTTTTACCAAGTGTTAACTATTAAGTACATTTTTAAGTGTTCAATAGCAATTAACCCATCATTGAAATACCATCTCTCGACCTTCTCTAGTGCACATATGCTTTTGTAGGGACTCAGGCATTATTCTGATTTACAGGTTACGGAGAGCATAAATATGTCTGAATAGGCTGAAATGGGAGCCGTGCTTAAGCTACAGGGAAAAAAACCCCACCAGGTAACCTACTGAAGTGGCAGAAATAACTGAGAGAAATAAAAGAGAGAATGTACTGACTCAGTCATAAAGGCTAACAAACTTATACCCTTGGAGCTTCAGTTTTAGTCTTCTCTTGGTCACAGCAAGAATATGAAATACCAGAAAGCTACTGACTGCCTGGCACACAGCATTCTGGTATAATCACAACAATCTGGGGAATTCAAACAAATTGCAAAGGATTTCAAGTGCAACAAACTGTATTAAAGACTCTTCAATGAAATATAATTTTTGAGTCACAAAGTACATCAAGTAATTTTGAGGGAAATCTTCAGGGCACATCAGGCATTTCTTTATATTGTTCCTCAATGAGTGCATCAAGAGGTGCCAAGGTAGTTTTATCCTTATACAACCTGAATTTTAGCTTCTTTGCTGAAATTATCAGCAAAGGCACCAACTTGGAGGTGATTTCTCATCCTAAGCAAACTGTTCAGCCACAGTGTCTTTCAAGTAAGGCCAATGAAGTCAGAAAACGACCCACACAGCAGTGAACAAGTAGTGAGATTCCATTAATGATCTCCCAGTCCCTTGCTTTTTTCTCAGTGTCATTTTCAAACCAACTTTGCCATGTTTGTACCTTTCTACAACACTGCAACCTGAATTGGATAAATCAACCCTTCAAGAGCAGGAGTTCCTTTAACAGCTTCATACAGACTCTAATGTGGCACTGAATAGCAGCATATGCTTTGAAAATAGATTCAAAATGGTTTTTAATATATTTTTCACTTGTATTTTAGTTCTTCTCAAATCTGAGTATCACTGATTTGCAATCACCATAAGAGAGCTGACTTATATGTAATTCTTGCTGCATCACTGCAAACACAGGATATTGTAAAAAAGGTACAGTTTATCAATGAAACACTTTCATTTTCCAAAGTTAATTTACCTTTAAGTTAAGAGGCAGAAAGAAAGCAACATAGGTTAAATGTTTACACAGAAAATCTAACAATGACCAGAACGCAATTTTAGTGACATGGAGGTTTAGAGGTGTGGAATTCTTAGAGCCCTACGAAGTAAATTATAGCAGAACCAGAAAAGAATCTGACACAATCCAGCATAAAAACTGCAAGGATCTCATGATTCATTTTCATGGGAGAAAGGTTCAGGTTGAAACATGCTGCCTGTTCAAACTTTCCAGAACAGAACACGGAGGATCTTAGTTCTTAAAAACACCATAAGACAAACCATGTCATCCATGTGATCCACAGAAAACCATTTTCTGCCAAAGCTCCAAACTCATGAGCACTTAACAAAGGATGGAATCAGTCTCTTCAGTCACTGAATGAAGATTCACTATCAGAACTGTCTTCTGCTTTGCCATCATCTCCCCAGGCAGGCACAGGGGCATCTGGGGTCCTGCAGCAACAAAAACATTCTGTGCTGTAAATCCAGCTAAGAGCACAAGCAGCTCAGCACGTAACACCACTGTCCTTGCACAACAACTGCAGGCACTTTATTGCCACAACATTTAACACATTAACTGTTTATGGTTCACAAACTCACACCTTAGTGCTATTGCTTCACCTACAACTGGAAGGCAAACACTAGAATCTGTAACTCACTGGACATCAAAACTCTGTAGACACCAGTATGAATGCACACCTTTGATGCCATCAGAAATGATGACAGATCATTAAGAAGTGGCAAACACTTGTAGAAAGAGTTGAAAGCAGGCAATAATGATTAATTCAATTTTTTTCAATCTTCAGAGGTTGTTGGGCTGAAAGGAACATTCTGTACACCATTGAGCAGTGTAAATAGTACATGAAAAAAATAAGACAGGAAATGAACAATATTGTATCCAACTAAAACTGCAGGGATAATTTAGTGAAGCAAAAAAGAATTACTCAGAGTGGAATTTGGCTAGAACATTGGGTTAAATTTGACATGCAAGAGCAGCCATGGGATTTTTATTGACTACAAATGATCAGACCTCTTGTATTTAGTTTTAAAGAGAATATTTAGGATGGATCTTAACATTGTGGCAAAATGTTTGCTTGGGGAATCTACTGGAAATGAAGGTGAGAGAAGCAAGCCATCTAAAGACTAACTAGCATTACTGCCTGAAGATGCTGGCTCTCCATGGACTCTCTTTCCTAAGTATGTAATTAATTTGACATACAAGCAATACAGAGCCTGATAAAGGCTGAAAGTGAGGTAGAAAATACAAACATAATTATACTTGGGGGAAAATGACATTCAGAGAAACTCACTTCCTGTATGACAGTTAACATCTCTTGGATAAAATATTGCATTTTAAACTAAGCTGACAGTAGTATTAATCATCCTGTTCTTATTTATCTTGGGAGTATAGAATTTCTTTTCCAACATTAGTTCTGTTTAGTATAATTTCTCTGTTGGGAATCCCTAAGGTAACTTTAAAGTGTTCCTAAACATTTTTGGTGCAAAGATGAGAAGTGTGTGAAAGAACTGCAGAAGAGCCTTCTCCCTCCCCACTGCACACCTCTAAAACAAATGAAGAAAGCATTTGCTTTCTCATGCAAATACCACTTCACAATATTATTCCTTGTTGCCGTGGTAATGACAAAACAGAAGAGCTGTGCAAAGACGTGATCTGCAGAGACCAGAGCAAAACCTCTCATTTATTAAGAAGAGGAAGATGATGCTGAATTCCTTTAGCTCATGAGAGCAGGACAAGCTCTTCTGGAACTGAAGACAGGCAAGAGAGGAAGGATAAGAAACAAAAGTCAAAGATAGGTAAACTGGGAGCTTGATAGAACAGGCAGTTACCAAACACTAAAAAGCTGAGAGAGGAGCATTAACAGAGGTGGAAAAGCCAAGAGGAGAGTGTAGAAACAATATTGTATCATTAGAATTAGCACATCTACAGCCACAAATAACCCATGCTCAGCCAATGGCAAGGAGCTGGGGGAGTCTGCAGTAAGTGACTGAGCACACAGCCCTGTGTACATTTTCCTAATTTTCTCTGGGACTGAGTGAGCAGACCTAAGGAAGCTGAAGACCCAGGAAATACAGGGTGAATGGCAAGACACATATAAAAGAAGCCTATAGTATCACGACAGCAAGAAAATTGAAGTCACCTCCGATACCTTAACATGTTCCACATCATGCACCTTGCCAAATAATTAGCTTTCTTTAACCAGTTTTCAAACCAATAACATTTTAAAGAAAATCTGGCTAAGCATTACTGTTGCACAGATCTTTGAACATGGATTTTGAGATCTAACCCCAAACATATTCTGTGAGCCTCAAGCCACAGTAATAACATTTCTGTCTTAATGCAAAATAGCAATCCAAAAGCAGACACTTTTTAAAAAACAGCTTTTGAAATTTTAACTTCTTATCTTTTTGTTTTATCTACTATAAAAATCCACCCAAACATGAAGAAATAGCAGCATTTATAGAAAGGTATGGACTTGAAAGCACAGCAAAAAATACAATATATTTAACACACATATAGAAAACCCACATTTGCTAAACCTATGTCCAACTTGCACAGGGTCTTTTTTTTTATTTCTCATTCAATCAGTAAAGAAAACAACTGAGGAATAACTACTTTAGTTTATCTAGACCAGGAAGCAACTGGGAGCTAAAGTCATACATCATATGATGATACTTCAGGTTTATTTTATTTAACAAGTATCTAGTTTCTGCATAAGCCTTTACAAAATGTAAAAGGACTTCATTGGAAATGAAAAATGGACTTTTTCATACCCTGACAGTTTCTGACAAGAATGCAAAAATACTTCAAACATTTTGGTGTCTATAATGTAAGAATGAAAGTTAATACTTTAATCAGTTTAACAAATTACCATTAATGGTCAGACAAGAAGCATTAGAAGTTACTATCTATTCTTATAGGGTTCACTTCAGATTAACTCAATCAACAGCCAAAATTTTGAACTGCTGACTTCAATTTACGCTGTCAATTTTGAAGTCAAGTTGTACACTACATCTACTGAGGAAATATGGAACAACTGTGTTGTCCCTCAAGCATTCAACAAAATAAGACTGAGTTTGTTCTTACTACTCTACAGTAATGACAATTTCTTATTGGAGTGTTGAAATCAAGTATCTGGGAAAAACCTCATAGTCTACACAGGGCACTGAAAATGGCTACTGACCTTTTATTTGAGTCCTCATTGCCAAATGCACATTGTCAGATGCTAGATTGTCACTGATATAGCTCAGAATACCTTGAGCAACCTCTTCTAAGCACGTGTTTTTCCAAGTTTTTTAAACACACAGTTGCACTGCAGCCCTACTGGGAGTCACAAATTACTTACTCGAGAAGGTCTGGATTTAGCCCCTCAGAAATCATTTTGTTTCGTATTGCCATTACAGGAACACCCTGTGTAGCAGGAGGAAGAATAATATAAAACTACTGGACACAAACAAGTGAGTTAAATAACACAGGTACTTTTAAACCACATTTTCATATAAATTTATGCATGTCACTTGTCAAACAACAGCACGGAACATTAATCTCAGTTCCCATCAATGTGAACCTAGAAGCAAGAAATGATTGAGATTAAAGGTCCTTTTAATCCCTCTTATATTTATGGCAAAACATCTGGAGAAAGTTGAAGAGAGAGAATCAAGACTGGATAGATATAACTGCAATTTGTGCACACAAAATTATGAAGCTGACATTATCTGTATGGGTAAGAACGTGGAGAAAGCACAAAGTAGCACAACGACAGCAGAGAAGTTGTGCTAGGAAAGACTTGAGCATGCTGAAGGTATGTGTACCCAGGAGAGAGAAGAAAACCAGGGAAGTGCATCCAGAAGGATCTCGTGAGGCAGTCCTAAAAGTAGGAGAAGTCTAAAAAGCATGGAGAAAAAGGCAAATAGGACATGAGAACAGAAGCACAATTTAGAAGTGAATTCTCTGAATACAACTGCTTGTACAGTCAGGCTTGAATCTTCTGTGACTTGTGGACAGATATCAGCCAAATATGTACATGTTAAAAAAATTCCTTCCCTTTACTGAGAGTCCTTCCACAGCTTCTGCACTTTATTTTACTCATCAACACCTAAACATCCTCTTATCTTGGATCACATATCCAAGACCCACATCCTCTCACGAGATACATTCCAAAAAACTGCTCCTATGTTTCCACCATAGTTGCTCAAAGGCAACTTGCTGCTTTGCCATCTCCTGTTGGAAACCATCAGAAATACCATCTGGATCACTCCATGCCAATATAGGATATGGAAAAAAAGCCCCAAACCAAACGAGGATACAATTTCTGATTTGAAAGGGACAAAGTTACTGGTGGTCTAAGAAATTCTAAATGAAAAGTGGTGTAGGACTATTATCTTTTGTCCAAAAGCAAGTAAAATGGTGCTAAAATAAAGGCCAGGCATGACTAACGTTCCAGAACAAGATGTGATTCTAGTGACAGCTAAAAGGTAAGAATCACAATCAAGGCTTGTGCATGAGCACTGTGGAACAGCACACACACAGATACATAGCTGTAGCAATCTATCAGGCACAATGTCAAAAAAGGTCACTCAAGTAGCTGCGATGTAATACCTTGAAATAAAAGAGTATCTCAGTGCTTCACAACTAATGTGTATTACAAAGGTGAATATTTTGAATATTTATTTGAATATTTCATGTCGGTTTAAAAATTCAGTTGTTCTAGTGTAGATTTGGACACCAGGGATTGTGTGTCTACACACCATCTTGTACTAATGCTTCTCCCCTGCCTGACTGCTCTTAGGGTGCTTTTCCCCACCTCAGAAGTCACTGATGAGTTGTTTATGCATCAATTCAAACCAGGTGAAAACAGAATTGAGACAGATCAGGCAAGGCAGAATTCATATTTGATTTCAATCAAAGGGAATTTGGTGTAGGACTTCTAAGAACGGGTTGTTTTTATGTTCACACTTGGAGCATGTTTTATTCCAACACTGTGTGCATTAAACTCTGCGAGAAAAAAATCCTCTCAGTACCCTCATATATCACAGATTCACAAAACTAATCTGAAGTTTAATCAAAATGCTCTTTTAGGCTTCTTAGCTGAAGGAAAACAATTAAGATTATAAATATCTGTTTATAATACAATCAGGACATTACAATTACTTCATGCTTTCCTAAATTTTAATCTGCAAATATGGTACTGCTTTTGTGTGATTTCTTGGAATATTGTAAATTTTAAAAAGTAAGAATTTAGTATCCTCAATTGCACTCCACCAAAATGAGTTTGTCACAATTTCATGGAAGAGCTACTTTTAGTTTAGAATGGTGCTCTTTTATTCTACAAACATTGTGAGTAATAAATAAATTATCAGTTCAAACAAATCTTCAGCTAGAAGCTTAATTTGGGCAAATAAATGACACTAACTGAAATACTTGACCGGACAAGGAGAAAAGTTTGGCAAATACAAAAACACACATTAATTTGTAGTATGTTAGTTTGACTTTCCTACCACACTGTTTACAACTGGCAGAGGAGTCACCAGGAACTGCCAGTACACAGGAGAAATGTGGAAAGTGAGATCTCACTCCTCTAGCAGTCACAAAAAAAAAAAAAAAATCAAAGTAATTAGACCATCCAGCACTTTCAAATACACTTTGAAGTCTGGCATTAAATCAATACAGTAACATAGTGTTCTACTCTCTGCTACTATCCCACTGCTAAGTTTTCCAAATAGTTTGTAATAAGCTACCCATAAAGTGCCAATTTGTGATTCAAGTGAAAAATTAGGTTTGGAACACCCTTCAAGGGATGAAGCAGACCAATTGTAATAATTTCTTTGAAGACTGAGTGAAACCATGAAGTTAGTTTTAACATAAGCAACATTTTATTAATACTATGACATAGTCATACTTTCCAGAATTATAATATGCATTTTAGAGGAAAATTTCCACTGACAAATTGAAAATAAATTGAAATAAACTCTTTGTTTCTAATCTTTGTTTCAATAGTTGATGTGAAACAACCTCTTAAAAATATCACAAATAGTCTCCCATTCACCTTCTCATTCCTTCATTAGATTTCACACATGTTAATATTGAGATTACAATAATTTATTTCCTACTTACTGCAGCACAGACCACAGATAAAGATGTAAATAAAACCTGCATCATGAATAACAGGAAACTGGAGTGGAAGCAGATAATGAAGCAATCCTTGTACCTCCATTTTGGTCCTTACAGAAATATCAAGTACTCCTGTTCTGGACTATACTTGCAAAGCTGTATTTTGTACCCTACAGTAAAATCAGGCTGTAATCAGTCTGTATGCAGGGAATGACTCCAATTTGCCAGGACAACTCCACTTTCAGTGGCATCTTCTGTGCCTCCGGCTAATATCACTTTGCATTTACACATTTCACACCTTCAGTTCACAAGTCTACCAGCAGAATTTTGTAGAAAGATCTTGCCAGAAGCTGTCTGAGGGAATATATTACATTAATTCATTCATTAGAGAAGATGTGCTAGAATATTATGATGTTACCCTACCTCAAAGGTTACTGTTGCAATATATGTTTTTAGACATTTAAGGTTCACTTACAGCTGTGTGGTACTTTCCACCAAAAAATAACACGTTAGCCAAAAAAATGACATGAGAACTGACTTACCACTTGCACCATTTTGAGGTATCTGGCATATCTTGGATCCTTGGCCACAGTTGTGACATTTTCTGTTACTACCTCCGTTTTCTGTAACCCTTCCTCTTGTGCATTGTTCTGCTGTGTGTGAAGAACAAACCCTTTAATGGTTAGATGTACACACCACACCCATGGAGAGATTCCAAACAATAAACTACATATTTTAGGGTAAAGTGCAACTCTTCCTCATCAAGATTATTCTGATCCACACTCACAAAATTAGGGGTTTCCTAGATGTATGAAATCACAAATCCAGCTTTTTTGTTGTTCAATGTTACAAGAGTGTCTTTCTACTTTTAGATACAATTTTAAGATATTGAACAACACATAAAAAACCAAAAATGCCCTAATACCCCTGTTAAGTTGCATTTAATAAAAATCACAGTATTCAATGTAAATGGTCTTTTTATCAAAAATATTTATAAGGAGTATATCTATAAATCTCCCCCAGTAGTCCAATGCCTTTTTTCCTCAAAATATTTGATTCCTTGACAAATGTTTCATACATATCATGTAACTTCTAAACTATACTTTTGAGTATAAACCATTACTCAAAGGATAATGTAATGAAATCAAAGATTCCTTGAAAATATTTAATTTAAATGAAATGAAAAATGACAAGAAGTTCTAGTACTTTTAAAAGAACACAGAAAACTAACCACCTGAAAGCATGGAAATATATGAACTTTATATACTTAAACATACTTTATATACTTCAATATCTGAGAGGAGGAACATTTTAAAGAAAATGAACTCATGATGAGTCATTCTCTAAAGTGGCTGGAACATGCAATGCTGTCCAGGGTCTCCCCTGCTGCTGCCTGCAAATCAGTGTTACAGTCTTTGACAGGCAGGCAAAAGCAGCAGAGTGCTCCAGCTACTGCTTTTCCACAGCAACTTCCACCAAATAAGAGAATGAGCAGAGATCAGAATTGAGGATTCCATGAGGAGAAACTGTAAGGGGAAACCGGGAGAAGAAATCCATCTACAAATGGGCCTGAAAGCCTCACTTAGTTGTGTGGTGATCATGGGACTCAAATGTCTGGGTTAAAAAAATCAACCAATCACACACATTAAATTCCCCAAAATGACAAGAAGTTAGTTGCAGGGGTAGTATTTTAATGCTGATTGCTAGTAATAAGCTGGCCTTTAATGTATGTGGAGGATAACATACAGAAAACCTTCAATGTAATAAACTCTTTAGAATTAAGCATGGTAGAAATTCCAATTTGAGCTAAAAGCTCACACTCTGAAGAAAGGAGAAAAGAGTTGCAATGACGTGATTTGAAATGTTATTTTCGTTCATGACTTTCACAGCACCCTGATGCAATTCATGTTCATATTTCAGTGTGATTGAAGAAAAGGAAGGAGAAATTTAGCACTAGATTTGAGTGAGTTCTAATTATTTAAGTCACATAGCTAATAAAGGGTATAGCCTTTTTTGTTTGAAGTCACTTGTTAAAACAGTGCCAGTAGAGAAAAGCCTAGTCTTAGACTTTTACAGTGATTGCTCACTTCCAATAGAATTGCTTCTTCTATCTACTGCAAATTACATTAAAAACTTGACCTGGAGAGCTCTATTCCTTCAAGGTATGAGTTATGCTTCACTACTTACTCCAGACTGAGGTGATCCAGCTGTCTGCTGGTCTGTAGCAGCCTGTGCCACAGGACCATTTGTAACACTATTCACATTTGCACTGGACGCTTCAAATTTGACATCTTCTAGGCCAGGAATTGAGGACAACTGAATGCAAAAAACATCATCAAATAAGCAATGAGCACTTTGTAAGACTACATGTACAACAAAATCTGCAGCACTCTGCTTACAACTTATTATCCAGGTAGGTTTTACATTAGTAAAATTGTAACTTTCTGCCCCTAGTTTTGGTATTTTGATTGGGGAAAAAATCTTTCTATCCAGCTGCCTTCTACAATAAAAAGTTTCACTGTTAACACAGTGCTGCAGAGCAGGAAAGGCTTCCACACCTTCCCAGCATTTTGCTACTGCATTTATCAACCACACAAGAGCCATGCAATCTCTGCTACTTCCCTTACAGTGAAAGAAATCATGGCAAGAACAGCTCTATCACCTAACAGATGGGAGACTGGTTGCAAATTTTTCAATTTTCTACATCTTTCACTTTTTTAAGGAAATTATGTGAGTGGATATTAAACACACCACAAATCTATTTGAAGGAAATTCTATTTAATATGATTCTGAAGAATTCTGCAAAAACCATCAATTCAGATAATTCCTAAATATTTTGAAATAAATAAGAATTAGTAAGCTCTGTTTGTATTATTACACTATTTTTTCCTCAAAAAGATCTTAATGAACCCTTTCAAAATATCCCACCCTTGCTCCCAGAAAAGCCAACTGAAATTGCCTCCATCATTATTGCAAGAAGAACTTGTTAAAATTTTATAGTGCATGATTGATTGACTTTGGGATTTTGTTGGGTTTTTTTCCTAGTAAATGATATACTATATTTCCTATCTAAGACCACAGATTATATCCTTTTGTCATTTCAGCTAAAGAAGATAAATCAAACTAATTTACATTAGCTTAGATCTAGTTCAGGTCACAATTCAATACCAAAAGGATTTACAAGGCTTCTCTCTAGTTACTTATATCAGCTGAAGTCCTTACAGTCCAGTAACATACAAAGATACTTTTGTTTCACAAAGGAGGAAAGAATTTCCTTATTAGCCTTTGTAGGCAAAAAGTGTTCCTTTCCTTTTTCACATGCTTAACAAACTCAAATTTTCCACTAGGTACTGTTGTTTCCCTTCTTCTGTATCAACTACATATTCAAATGTTACACAGTACAAGTAGTAAGGCATTAACTAGAGAAGAGAGTTAAAGAGAATTTTTGATATCAGGATTTTATATCAGCTTCTTCAAATCATTATGAAAACTTATTTGCTCAATTCAGACTCTAAAAAGGAAGCTAGTTCATATAATCTAGGAGGCTGTCACAGTTAGAAGATGAAGTCTATATCCATACAAACCTTTGCATCCAGAATATTGAGTGTGGTTTCAATTTGCTGGATACGGAGAGAGAGTGCTGACAATTTCTACAACAGAAAACAATTAGAATGTGTAAACACTCCCCTTTGCACTTGGACATATAAAAGAGTTTGCAGCTAGTTAAAAAAAAAAATCACTTTTTTTAACTTCTCCCTGCTGAAGGCAGAGTACAGTGTAAATGAGATTATCACATTATGAAATAAATGAAGTAATGACAACCCTTTTTAGAACAGTAGCTACAGTGGTACAAATTTTAAATAATTTTACTCTGCAGTTGGTTTTCCCATATAATGACAGAAATGAAGACAGACTATTTACAAAAGAAAGCCAAAGTAAATAGGGTATTACTTTGGGCAATTGGAGAATAATGGTAGACACATTGTACTCTCCCAGTTACTGAAAGATCTTTCTTCAAAGCTTTTTCCAAATGTGGAAGATGAAAAGAGATGATGTGTGTGTATGTAACTGAGCAAATACAAAGAGAAAATCTGATAATTAATACAGCAGGTTATTCAAAGTCCTATACAGTCAAAATCCACAATTAATCAGAACTAGCCAGACACTTTATATGCTCCAGGTGCACCTCAAATTTTGACTTTTTTTTTTTTTTAAATACAGCTTAAGTTTTTCAAAATTACTCCATAAGAACTGCCAGTCTTTTAACTAATCACTACCATACTCCACCAGACCTGTCCAAGTGAAGTTGGCTAGAGTGCTGGCTGGCAGATACGTACCATTCTGACAGCTTTCTGGCACCTTGGCAAGATTCTGCCTGGCTCTGAAGCAGAACTTTAACACCCTAAGAAAATGGCATTTCTGCCAATATGCTAGAAAAAGCAGGAGACTGACAGGAGTTAGTCTTTTTGGATAGAGCACTGACTTGTTTACAGATGGTCCTTTGTTCATGAAGAGGAGTCAGTTCCTATTGGAAGGAACTATGTGTCCTACATTTAACTGGATAAGGGGGAGGAAAGATGCACAAAAGACAATTATGCAATTTTATGGGTCTATTTGACTAGACAAGAGCCAAGAAATTTAGAGTTAAGGATGGTGTCAGCCCTGATTTTGAGTTTCTTGGCTTCTGTTGACTTACACTGCGACCTTTCACATTAAAAACACTTCTGTACTCAATAAATACGAAAAGCTTCTCAAGGAGTATATAAAGCAACTATTTAATCTCTTGAGTGACAACACATTTTGGTTAACTAATAACTGTTTTATTAGGCAGACTTCACAGTGCTGCTGTGTGCTCAAGGTGGCTTTGAATGTAGGTGTTCTGATTCCCACCGGGCCCATGGAAGAGGGAATACTGATATCAGGTGACAACTGACTTTTGGACAACTGACAACAGCATCATCAGGCAGTTACACTGTTCCACCTATCAAGTTACAAGAAGTTTAAAAACCTAGGAAAAATTACTTTTTTTCCTCTGAAGCTCCATATGCTCATGTAATAGCCAAATATTATACTTGTCACGCGTCTGGCTCTAAACTTCACCAACAAATAACAGAATTTCTCAGATTACATGGCTTAGTCTAATTGGATTTGACTGCTGCCCTGATCAGCTGCCTAGAGCTGTATAGCATTCTTTGTTGAATAAACTAATGAAAAAGTATAAAAAACCTCTAAAAAAAGTTACCCTCAAAGCCACATTAGAAAATACCCTTTTTTTACAAGGAGGACTCTTGTCCTGTTCAGTGGACAATTCTAATCTTGTTGGTCTGGTGTATTTCCATTTACTCTAAAGTCATCACATAAACTTACTAATCCTAAATATTTTTATTTTTCTCTCTTTTTTGCAGGAAACTGAAGTTAAAGGCTTCATGTTCTATACTAATCACTTGCCAAAAATGTCCTTTTTTCAACAGTAAAAACTATTTGTATTCAGCGCTTAGTGTATGACTCTCTTAAATTAAAGGTGGTAAAATCTGAAAGTAAGTTTTGATGGACCACAAGAACAGAGCATCCTTCTTTCATAACAAGATAAGAGCCAGAGATGAAGCTGCTCAGAATAAATTCCCTGTATCAAGAAGTTCAAAGACTGTTCCAAATGCAAACATTTAAGAAAACGGGACAGAGTGTGGCATAATCAGGAGTTCATGTGGATCCTTTGGGGAGAAATTCTGTCTTAAGCACTTACTAAAGAGAAACCTTCAACAGAAAGCAGACTACATTTTTGGTTTAAGCTACCAGTATTACTGCATCAAAAACATTTAAATGAATGGTTCCCATTTCTTGAATTTTTAAAAATTGTATAAAGGGACAGCTGGGAAAATAATAAACATACCTCTTCACAAACAGTAGAAAAGCGGTTGAGAAACTGCACTGTGTGAACCACAAACTGGTTTAGAAATGCTACAGTTCTTTTCTGCTGAATAGCAGGAACCTGCATTAAAAAATATAAGAAAACTAGGTTACACATCAATGTCAACTTTCACATTTGAATTGAAATATCTGTTTTTTAGAATAAATTATTTGGAAATTTGTCTTAAGTGTGCCTGCTATGAATGCAGTACCATTTTCTAATACACATATGCATCCATACAAATCCTTTGCCACTAAAAATCTACTAACACGAGAGCTGAGAATTTACAGCACATACAGAAAAGGCAATAAGACCCAAGAAATTAAGGATTGTTATCTTAAAGAAAACACCTTCATATGAAATTGTGAATATTCCTGAAAATCAGAAGGAAAACCAAACTTGGCCAGCCATATTAACAGTCAGTTACAACTAACACCATGACCAAAACAGAAGTGTAGTGATGTTGCTGTCTAAGTATTTAGTGGCTGCCCTACTTGTTCTCATTTGCAAGTCCAGACTACCCTAAAATAACCAAAATTATCTTCCAAATCAGTTTTGATGCTCACATACTTTTCAGACTAAAATGTAGAATCTTATGTTTGCCAAAAAGAATGGTGGTCATATTGTAACACAAAGTTGTCATTTTTATTTAAACCATTACAGAAGACTGAATTTGCACACAAAAGTTTACATATAAAGTTTTAGTGCCTCAGGGTTAATAACCTTGGACAACTGCTTTAAGTCTTAACCTTTGCAAAGGAAATTAGCCTATGAAATTGTCACTAAGTGGAAGATTTACAAGGAATATTATTGGCAGCCAGGATTCTGCTGCACTTTATTGGTGACTACAGTGACCCTCTGATCTTCACCTCTTCTTTAGTTGCTGATTTATCAGTGCATTCTATATACAATTCTCTATGGCCATCTTAAAACATCCTGACTTTTTCTGAGACTTTTGTTGCTACTATCTCGAGCCTTCAGCCTGTGCACAGCACAGCAGCATCAGCTGAAGTTCAATTCTGTGGTTCCAAAATTTGCGCTTATGACCTTAGCAGAAATCTGAGGGGTGGCACAGAGCATGGAAGAATCACTGGGTGAACTGGAACTGCCCTTACGCTCTCTATTGAGAAAACTAAGTTTAAAAAGAAAGTTTCTGCAACATTTAAAGAAATTAATACACAGCTTTGCACAGGATTTGCCTCCCAGATCGATGTTTGAAACGGCTTAGTCTTTAAATACAAAGTTATGGCAGAACTTGCAGCAAAACGCCCCAGGAAAACAGCTGGAGACACAGGTAAGGACCAGAGCCCGCTCGTTCCCGGGTGCGAGGGCGGCACCGTCACCGCACGGGGAGCTCCCCTCGCCCGCTGCCGCCGGGCCGCGCCGGGAGCCGGGGGGACGCGGGGCTCGCCCAGCACCAGGGCCAGCGCAGCCGGGGAGGAGGAGCGGCAGCCCCGGAGCGCCGGCCGAGCGCAGCCCGTACCTTGGTGAGGTCAATGCCGGAGCCCACGATGGGCAGCCCGTCCTCGTCCATGCTGACGGGCCGGGCAGGGCAGGGCAGGGCAGGGCAGGGCAGGGCACAGCCCCGCTCCGCAGTTCGGCCGCGCTCCGCAGCCGCGGCCCGGAAACAAACCCCGAGCTCCGCGGGGCGGGGCGCGCCCGCTGCACCGCGCTTCCTCCTGGGAAACGCAGTCCCGGGCTCAGCCCTCACGGCTGGCTCTGCGCCGGGGATAAGCCCCGACGATAAACCCCGAGCTGCTGGGCTGCCTTCTTTGGCACCCGCTTGGCGATGCTGGTGGTGGCCGCCGCTGGGGGGCCCGGCCATGCCAGTGGGGTCACACTGACACCCAGCTCTCCACAGGCCTCAGGACAGGGCCCTGCATGGTGGTGTTTGGGAAGTGTCGTCCCCTGCGGTCAAATGTCAAGGAAATAATGAGAAAAGCCAGTGAAGGAACTGTTCGTGTGGTCACAGGCATAATTTGAGTGTTGAAGTGCCACACTTTGGATGTGGGGAGTCAAAATAAGGAGCACTGAATGGCTCTGGGTTCTTCTGAAAAAAAAAAAAAAGACAAATTTGGGGTGATCTGAAGTCGTAGTTTACAGCAGTAAATCCAAAGAGACTATAGTGGATCTCCAAATTTAGTGGAAATTCTCCATGGTTACATCTAAATACTGCTGCATTTAATGAAACCTTCTAAATTCAGGGCAGTTAAGAAACCATCATAGTCTGAGGCTGTCAGGTGGAAACTTCTCTTGTGATAAGATGAATAAAGACGCATTAATTACTGCAATACTTTGAAGACTAGATCCCAAATGTACTATGCTAATTTAAAATTTACCAAAATTCTCAGTTTACTTCCAAATAATCAGTTTGCCAAAACATTCTACAAATCCATATACAGAATCAATGGTGGCTGTACACAGAGCACTTAGTTCTGTTAGTCCAGTTGCCATAAAATTCTCAATTATTTGAAACTGAAGCAGTTTTTTGGCTTTATTACTTTCACAATGTATTTATTACTAACCTGCTGTCATATGTACATCATTATTACTCTCTTACTAAGATAGTATAGCAATGGTTTTTTGTGCATGCTAATTGAATTACCGAACATTTTCTCTGCTTTGGAGCACTGACACATTGTTGGCTCAATTTCTCACCTCTCCCAAAGGATGAGCAGCAAACTAACCTACAAAATTCAGTGAGTTTAGCTTTCAATCCCTAGCTTGCAGGAGTTGTGCAAATTTGTGTTGGGCAACAGAGCTGTTTATTTAAATTTAGTTATTTTGCCACTAATTTATTTGTTTATAATTACCTTAAAATTCCAACTAAATTATATTCAAGAAGAATTAATCTCGTTTATCATTAAGTGTCTATAAAACATTTTTTCCAGGCAATGGCACTGAAAATTAATGTAAATGCATAGCCAGATCTTATCTAAATGTCTTGGTCTGTAAAGCTGGATAAGAAATCTCCCAAGAATATGCTATTTTATGAACTTTCTGGTACTTCCTGCTTTTAATTTGCCCAAAAATACTGCATAGAAAAGTGCAACACAGCACTTTTTCCTCCCAGCTGGAGTTAGGAAATGCAGGGTATGAGAAGTGAAAAACAGAAAAGAGGAAATGATCCAAATTTTCCAAAAGCTCTTAAAAAAGTTTAAATTGAACTAACTTGTTCAGCTGTAAATATAAATGCCTGAACTTCCAAGGACAGGATTTATAAAAAATAATTGAGTGATAATAACCAGATTTATAGTGTGTACGATTTGAAAATGTATTTTTTACCAGCACCCATGCTGGATGATAAATGTCAGACTGCAGAATAAGTACTGTACAGTATGTAACTGCTGGCAGTTTATACCATATATATATATATATATATATATATAGTCATTTAAAGGCCCTTTTGTGTAGCTCCACCTTCCAGTGAAGGAAAAGAGATTAAGGAGAGTTTAAGAGTTACCAAAATGAAATTTGGTTGACCATTAGTATTTTGAAGATGTCAGCTTTCCAGATGCTGAGGCTAGCTTGGAGTGGAAAAGCTGTGTGTACAGAAAACCGATCAGAGCTCTGTCTTCATCACTGGTAAAAAAATACCTGACTTGTGATTAGGGTACACAGAAAAGTAAAGGCAAGAACATGGGTTTCAAAGCATTGAAACTGATCTGCTCCGTATACTGATCCATAACTCATATATTGATTCTCTGGAATCAGAGCTTCGGGTCAACTGCAAAACACAACTGCACAAGCTCAGAAAAACTGGCAAGTGCTACTGAAGCTTACAATGATCATATGCATCTTGTGTGCTTATATACTGTTACAGGTCCCAGGACACCACATTCAGGTTAGAATCAGCCCAGAACTCAAATAGATATACAAGTGAGAGACAAGTTAAACAGAAACAAAAAGCTGATCCAAAAAAATTTCCAGACATGGTGTCACCTGATCCTCCACAAGGGGCAATAGTTGTTTTTAATAAGGTGGTCCAATGAACAGCTGAAAAGATCAGTGTGGATTAACATTTGCTTGATTTCCCATGGAGTCTTCTAAAACGATGCTTGCAAAGGGTATTCTAGTAAAATTTTCTCTATTAAACTGATATTGTCTCAATGATTTTTCTCTATGCTGAATTTAAGCAATGTCCCCTCCAATCTCAATAATCTCAGTGTGCCAGGATTTGTACAATTCCTGCAAACAGTTCACAGAATTATCAACCCTTCACAGTTAAGTAGACTGAGAAATACAAATGTTAGCTTTTATGTAGGTTTCTTTAAAAAAAAAAGAAGAAACTAAATGAGAAATGTTTTGAAGTTCTCTGAAAATGGTTTGTCAAGTTTCAGTTTTCCAAGTACTGTGCTGAGGCAACATGAGAGGATTAACTAATTATTTTGTTCTGTACAAAAGAGCATGGAGAACATGCTAAAAACATTAACTACTCTCTTATTTATTTATTTATTTAAATATCCATATTACTTATTTCCAGTGTAAAATGAAGAGCCTTGAACTTGGCAAGATTCTTCCTGGGTAAACAGTTTTAAGTAGTCCTTAAAAACAGAGTATGAAAAGCAAACATCCTGGTTTCTGACTAACTACAAAACAAAAGAATTTCTGTTCTTTGCCCTCTTGGGTCTTAAGCAATTCCAAACCAAAGAAGTGTCACTCAGGAGTGCACCTGCACATACCTGGTGCATATTGCCCTTGTCTGTATGGGTCCTGAGTATAGATATATTGTGCATAGGCAGGAGCTGTGTGAAGTTTGCTCCGAGGACAGAAAAAAACCGTGTCTGTTTCAGTTCCACTACACACCAAAAGGATAACATATGGGTCCTGATTATAGATATATTGTGCATAGGCAGAAGCTGTGTGAAGCGTGCTCTGAGGACAGAAAAAACCGTGTCTGTTTCAGTTCCACTACACACCAAAAGGATAACAGTGCCTCAGGCCAACCCTTCCTGCCGGAGCCACAAAGATTTTTAGCTACAAGTGAATTAAACCTCCCCTTAAGGCTGCTATCTGTGGTCATGTGGCATCCCATGAAATCTCTCCTCTCAGACAATTCCCAAGCACATTGCCCTGGCAATAGCAGTGACTACCTACCATAGAGTGAGTCCTGCTGGGGGACAGACTCCCACATGAACTTCTGTTTCGCAGCTCTCCCTAGTTTCCCCTTTCCCTGTCCCCTCACTGGCTTGGCACCACTGGTGGCTGCCTCCTCCCCTGGAGAACGATCCCCTTTGCCCTGCCCTTAGCTCTGACCCCAACCCCTTCCCCTTCTTAAGCTGCCTGCGGCAGGTGGTTGCTCTCTCCCCGGGTTCCTTTCAGTCACATGGGATATATTTAACTGGAATAAAACCTTGCAAAAAGGGCCTTTCCAGCCTCTCTCGCTGAGCCAGCTGTGGGGAGTGTTGTGTGGGGTTTGACTGCGTTGTCCGAATGTTAACTCAGCCTGCTTTTCTACAGGAGAGGTTTGTTGGGAACAGGTAATAGGCAGCAGCACCCACCATTCACTCCCGCATTTTTAATTGGTGCCTATAGTGGATATATTCAGCATAGGCAGGAGCTGTGTGAAACTTGCTCTGAGGACAGAAAAACCCATGCCTGCTCCAGTTCCACTACACACCAAAAGGATAACAGTGCCTCAGGCCAACCCTTCCTCCCGGAGCCACAAAGATTTTTAGCTACAAGTGAATTAAACCTCCCCTTAAGGCTGCTATCTCTGGTCAAACAATGGATACAAGATAAACAGAGCACTGTTACCTTGAAACGTCTGCTTATTTACAGTTTAGGCACACACCAGTCCACTGGAACTTCTAAGGAACTTCATACTTGTTTTAGGTTAATTTTGTTGCCAGCTGGAAAGCAAAATTTCTCAAGGATAAAGGATTATGAGAAATATAATATGGTCCTAGGTTTCAAAAGGTGACTGTAATTTCACTTATTGATGTCCTACTTCTGAACTGGTTTTATGTGTCCCACATAAATAGGAACAATCAAATAAACAAATATTTTAAAATGTAACTATAGCTAATAAGGAGGGCTGCAATGCTGTAAGGAGCTGTTACACTAGTGTAACATCCTGACATCCCTTCAATTGCAAAAGTGTGCAAGAAAGATACTTAAGACATAAATTATGTCTGTCTTCTTTTTTTCATTCTGTTCTGGGTCTTATATGGGAATGACAGGAAAAATATGTTTCTAGAAAGCAGAATGCCTTTGATTTTCCTGTAAAGACTGGAAGTAAAAGACTGTAAGCAGAAAAAAACCCTTGCTATGCTGTTTGACAGGCCTAAAAGTAAATCCCTCTGTCGTCTTTAGAGAAATAAAACTGCTTCAAATTATCATTCTGATTTTACCATTAGCTTCTTCACTGGTAGTAGTAACTAGTTTTTTCAAAAACATCCAGGAACAATATTTTATCACAGTACACTACTGCATTTTTTTTTTCTTATAAGATAGTCATGGTTAGCAAAGTTAATATAGAGAGGTGCTCTTTCTGTAGGTACTCTGCACAATATCAGGTATTTGAGCTTTATTAACTGAGTGAGATTATGAGACTGACATGCTGGGACATAAAATCTCCTAAAAACTCCTGAAAAAAAAATTCATTTCACACCAAATACCATGTTTAAAAAGTACATTTTATTCTAATAGAAAAAACCAAGAACCAGATGTATGATAACCATTTTTTTCAAAAGCTCTTGTGCTTGCAAGCTAAAAATCAAACACAAGTGATTTATATCTTGCTTGTTTCTTTCTTCTGTTGTCCAAGTGAAAACCATCACAAAAAGCAAATTTCTTCATTTTACTACAAAAAAGGCATTATGCTGTCAAGCTTCATATTGAAGGCAAATGCTTATTTTACATTTCAGTAACCCAGAAGAAAATTTTATGGTCTCCTCCAACTGCACATAATGGAAGAGTTCTGTGCCATGTCAAACCAGATCCTACAGCTGCAGTTCCAGTAAGAATGGGCTGTAAAAAACAAAGAGAGAGAGAGAGAAAAATATCAGTACAATTTCCCTTATAAATGATTTCTAAACTGCAGATACCAAGTTGCATAGGCAAATAAACACCACAGATTAAATACTCCTTAACAAATACAGTTAAAATACAACAGAAATTCTACTGAAAAATGTGATTTTCTGCTACATAGTTTGAGTAGCTGCTTACTACATTTAAGTAACATACAACAGAATATTCCATAATAACAAATAGTTTCAACTCTTTACATTAGCATGTTATAAAGGTATGATATCAAACTCAGAAACCTTTTAAAATGAAATTACTTCTGTTATTCCAATGTATTCATAACTAGTATGTTTGGAGGTAATATTTTTACTGTAAGCATTACAAATATATACTGACTCCAACAAAACCAAAATATTTCCTACGCTTTGCATTTTCATTAATGATTTAAAATATAATTAGTTAAAACCAGAAAAAATATACCACTAGGTGTTTTAGCCTCCTAAGAACTAGAAATATTGCCAGATTAATTAAATATCAGGTTACAGGTGTTTTTCTTCCCCTTAGAACTGATATGGCAAACCAAGCTAAAACAGAGAGATCATGCAGCTTCTAAATTAGCAGTTTAAGTGTGCAGCAATTTTTTTTTCCTTAGCATGAATGCCACAAACCAAAATAAAATAAAGTGGGTATACCAAGCAGCAGTTCTGAATGGTTTGGGCTAGTTTTTAATTCTAGTTTTTAAGTAACATGAGTCTGATCTGAGGAGAACAGATACAACTCAAATCAAAAATTTACCTGGGGGTGTCCTAAATGATGAACCAGCAATTGAGTATTTGTCTTTCCTGGATATCCAGTGGTTGCAAACAGATTTTCATTCACTCGAGACCACCTGTGAATAAAATGAACCCACCTATGAATAAAATGAATGTTCTTTCCAAACACCTCTCTCATACCAGCAGAAGTGCACACAAAGTGGAGTTCTCTTCCCTTGGGACTAACTGTGAACATGTCACATATTCTATTAACAGCAGAGAAACATTTAGTGAATTAGCTTGTAAATGATTCCCTACCCACAGCTCCATATGCACAGTGTTGTAAAACAAAAGAAAAAAGTATCACATGAATGCTACACATATATACTAAATGTGGGTCATTCACAAATTTTACAAAGTTTATAGACCCAGTCCCCCTAAAAATTACTTAAGTGAGACACAAGCAGGTTATTAAACTCACAAGTTGGCATAGATATAGACTTAAACAGATAAACCCCATAAAATCAAGACAACATTTATACCTGAATAATCTGGCTCGGTCAACATGGACAGGTCTCTTATCCTGTGGATAACTAAAACAGACATTCAGATAAAAAACTGTTCTGCAAACAACTACAGCTTATACTGTAAGTATTAAAAGTACTTAAGTACTAAAAGTACAGAAGGGGACACATTGTCTACTCTCTGTGAAACAGCTGTGGGAAAACCAGAGCATTCCTGCAGCTTGAATCTCAATTTAGAGTAGGAAAACTGAAGTAGTTGTCCAGTTTATTATGGATCAATAGTTATCTACTTATGACTTGGAATGAAATTTTAACAAACACATACAGTGAGAGGCAAACAGTAGTGAGATACTATCTCAAATGGACAAAAAGAAAATTTTACATTTTTAACATAAAATATTGATAAAGATGAAACAAAGAATACCAGGGAATGGTTTGTATCAATATCATAATTCCTGATAGTTGTTCATTTATTTAGCTTATGCATTGGGCCCACAAAGGTGAGCAAGGGGCTGGAGCATCTCTTTCAAGGAAAGGCTGGAGGAGCTGTGCCTGTTCAGCCTCGAGAAGAGATGACTGAGAGGGGACCTCATCAATGTCCATCAGTATCTGGAGGGGGGTGTCAAGGGGATGAAGCCAGGCTCTGCTCCGTGCTGCAAGCAACAGGATGAGAGGCAGTGGGCACAAATTGATGCACAGGAAGTTCCTGAACATAAGGAAGAACTTCTTTTACTCTGCAAGTGACCAAGCACTGGAACAGGTTGCCCAGAGAGGGTGTGAAGTCTCCCTCACAGAAGATATTCACAATCCTGTGCCTTGTGCTCTAGGATGACCCTGCTTGTGCAGGGAGGCTGGACCAGCTGACACACTGTGGTCTCTTCCAACCTGACCCATTTGTGATTCTGTGACTGCCATGCTTTATTAGCCAAGTACCTGCATTGTCTCATGAAAAGAATAAAGACACCTATGCCATGGGCATAAAAATACCTGGAGCGAGTGATATCCCAGATCAGCCAATCATTTCCAGCCACTGCTCCAATTTTAAAAGTATTTTTTAAACACCAGTCTGCTGACATCAGTGGTGTTTGTTCACACTCCAGGGAGAGAATGGCCTGCTGTGTGATCAGGTCATAGAATCGTATTGTCCCATTCTTCTCTGCCACCATCAGCTTTAAAAAGAAATTCATAGAATGTGGTAAACTTAGCATGTAATGGAAATTAAATTTTTTCTACTCTATAGAAAACCTCGAATACATTCAAGCAAATATTAACACTAAATGAAGAAGTACAGTTCTTCACTTCATACCAGAAGACTTTCTCTTGGACACTCTGTATCCAATACATAAAAACTACTTTAATCTATACTATTGTTACACTGTTATACATAATGATTACATTATTTTATTTCTATATTGCTATAGATATCTATGTGTATAATTTTGGTGGTTAGAAACATCAGTTCACAACCACCAAAGCACTGTGCTTTCATACAACGAAAAGTTATTATTTTAACATACAGCAGCTTCTGTTCTGAGTACAAAGGACAGACTGACACATAGTGCTGTAAAAAAGAAAGGCTTGTCAAACTCTGGAACAGGGCTTCCCAGGGAAGTGGTGGAGTCACTGTCCCTGGAGGTGTTCAAGAAATCACTGCATATGGCACTTACTGCTATGATTTATTTGATGTAATGTTGTTCAATCAAAGGTTGGACTCAAGGATCTTAGAGGTCTTTTCCAACCTAAATGATTCTGTCATTCTAAGCAAAGTATTAATTAGTGTGGCTGTAGAATCTGTAGAACCACTCTTACTGATTTTATGTAACATCTCCTACTTCATCCTATAACAGTTTGCAAAATATTTTATCTAAACTTTTTCCATTACAGCAGTACACTCAAGCAGTTCTTTTTTAAGTATTGTAGAAAGAACTTCCTGATTAAATTACAAAATCATAGAAGGATTGGGTTGGAAGGGAATTAAAAAATCCTCTAGTTCCCAACTACTGCAATGGGCAGGGACTCTCTCTACTAGGCCAGATTGCTCAGGGCTCCATCCAATCTGGTCTTGAACACTTCAAGGAGTGAGCCTTCACAACTTCTTTGGGCAACCCATTCCAATGCCCAGATGATGACATGAGATTTTTCATCATGAGGAGAAATGGTTTTCAGATAGTCATGAACAATAATTAAGAAAGGCAAAGAAGCATAAAAAAAATACTCCAGTAATACCAGTTAGTTTGGAAAAACAGAACTGTCACCAAAACATGCTTTCCTGCAAACTAAAGGTCATGGTGCAGTAAGCATTTTGACCTGCAATAAGCTTTTCAGCAAGAACTAAATCTATCAAGTTTTATGAGCGTTTGGAATGGGCTTTTCTTTTTTTTTAAAAAAAACCCCAAAAAGTCAAAAAAACCTTGTGCCTGTCTCTGATAATGGTCAAAGAAAAGACATGCTAATAATATCTAAGACTGGCATACGATTGCAGTATTTTTGGGAAAATCTATTAATTTTGTTGTGCTAACAAAGTTGCCCAGTAGCAAACAGCAGCTAACCCATTAAATTCTGATGCCACCTGAATCAACAGTTTTCTTAGTTAACAGTTTCCTTTCTTAGTAAGGACGGATATTGATATTGGTGGAAAGTGTGATGAGATTAGAGATCCTCCTTCCTTACTGCTGTGTAAATATTTTGATATCTTATTTGACTGCTTTTCTCTGTTTTAAGTATGTGTTTTTGTGGTAACCCGAATAACCATTTGTAGCTGCTTAAGGCAGTTATTGATAGGCACAATAGGAATAATAAATCCAAGACTGCAGGGACTAGACCATTAATGAAAGTGGATATTTGGGTACTTACCAGCTGATTAATCCTCCTCAGTACAATAATGAGATAAGTATAAAATCACAGTCTACTGATTTGATTTTTCAGAACATATTTCATACACTTCAAGCAACAACAACAACAAAAATGTCCCTTGTTAGCTTCAAACAGATACTTTTCAAAGCTTGGCATGTTCTATGAAGAGTCTGTATTATTGGTGAACTGTTACCATGACTGAGAAAACTCAAGCTCTTCCCTGGTAACTGTCAGTTAATAAGCAATCAGCAGAATAGTTATCAACAACTGATGTACCTAATCAAGAAGGAGTATTTCTGATGGGAGGAGTAAGGAACTGAGAGTAAAATGACAAGAATGGCAATGACAATTCATTCACAGTCCCTTCACATTAGCAGATCCAATTAATATCCAGTTACAGTGTAAACTAGGTCCTCAAACTTTAATGTTACTAGAGCATCAAAGATTCACACTTTAGGTATGTCCTCTCTCCTGTTATTTTAAAGGTGGTGAGGGAGAAAACCACAACCTTAAAAGCCTCCTCAGGATGCCAGCAAACACTCATTCCAGAAGAACGTAAGACAAAATGGGCCTTCTCATTTCCTTCCAAATCCCAGACTCTGGGGAGAAAAGAAAGAAAGAAAAAGAAGTAAAGTACTAAACTATTGCCATTTGACTGTAAATACACTAATTTTCAGTGTCTCAATATGTTCACAGAGGAAGTGACCAAATGAAATAGTGTTCATGCTGTATCATTTCAAGAAGTCATTGAAAGTGGCCAGTGCTGCAGATAATGTATTTTAACATTGACGAGCGAGGCAGAGCCTCTGCTTAACTATTCAAATGATTTGACATTTTAACTTATCTAGACATGAAATCTCAGTGAGATATTTCCATTTTTTCATAAGTCAACACTACACCTTTTGTACTATACCATAAATAACAGTGAGGCAGTACAAAGCAGGAAAGTCAGTGTTGGTCCAGTTGATACAAGGAACCTAAAATGAGGTATACCAAACAACTTAAATCATCCATGTTGCCATGTAAAGGCCAAGACCCTTTATGAAAGTAGTTTGGCTGCCTAATATAAGAGTTTCCAGCATTTCCTGGTAAAACAAGATTGAGTAATGGAAATATAAGAAACCAGAAATGCAGCTAAGGCAAACAGAAGGATCTATGGCAGAGGCAACACTAACCAAGAAGGGGTCTTGGAGAGCTTTCAACAGGCAAATTGCATGTGCCAGTTTTACCTTTTCCGTTAAAAACACCTATAGTACATATCTGGCAGCTATAAAAACATTAAATATTCAACAGTATTCGGCCAATATGGATGGACAGGAAAGTGTATGCTGAAACACCAAACTAGTTAGGTGATGGGTGAGTTTTCTTTGGATATGTTCAATAAGAATGGTAATGAGCCATGGAGCTACTTTGTTTCTTAAAATGCAACAAAACCAAAACTGAGACTATTTTACCTCACAGCCACCGCTCAACTCCCTCTTTTCCTACAGAATCGATAGCTCAGTTGTAGGACAAAGACATCACAGTTGTGAACATCATCTAAACCACAAGGCTACATGTTATTTATATACATTTGGACACTGAAACATACACATATATCCTTCCTCTCTGACATGCAAAACTTGAGAAAGAGCCAGTTTTTAAAGTAGTGTTCTGCCCAGTCTTTTGAGCTAGATGAGTGGCTACGTACTATTATTGTTTATTCTAGAGGATTTTTGCTGACTTCCTCCAGACTTTTTCAGTTTATATCTCACCAGGGTGCTTAGAGCCTTATATTTAAGAGATTTAAAAAAACTCTTAACCAATACATCATAAGTCTAGACAAAATATATGGGAATAAAGTAAATATATTTAATGAACAATGTTGTTTTCTTATGCCAAACCACAATAGATCAAATATTTGTTCTCCCCGTAGAAAACAGAGGGTCTCTAATCTTGAAGAATCAGTGTGCTTACTAAAAAAAGTCAAAACAAAAACCTGACAAGTGTTTAAAAAATGAAATATCTACTTGATTAGGTAATTTAGAAACATACAATACTTTCTTCTACTGCCAAAAATTTTGCCTTGTAGATTTGTCCAAGTCAAATCAACACTTCCCATGTGTATTTACTGTGCAGGGAGAAAATTATGATACAAGAGAAGATGGTGAATCATTTTGGCAAAAGGAATATGCCATTATGTTTCCTTCCCTGAAGTGAGTGATGTTATTAGGTGTTGAGACAGAAATTTATGCTTTTTACCTCCATAACTTTGTTATTTATAAAGTTACCAAATTTGTATTTTTTACTTTGTAAGAATGGCAGGACTGTTAGTAACAAACAGAATGGGGAGGAGAATGGCTAAAAGTCTCTTTTATATTTTCTTTATTGATACCAAAGATAGTATTATTTAGTTTTGGGGGAAAAAAACCCCAAACCCCAAAAACACAAACCAGGCAATACATATCAAGATAGATCCTTGTCTGAATGCATCATGTCTATACAATTACATATGTGTTCAATCAACCCTTTTCAATATTTCTTTGTGAAAAACCCAAGTAAAAAACGTGTAAACCCCAAAAATTTAGCCAAACTGATTTTCAATTCCTAAATTTCTCAGTAATCATAACCAAATCAGCTACAGATGCTGCCTCCCTATTTTGTCCACATTCCTATCATGTAAATCAATCCAAGAAGTCTGAGGAATTTGTCTCCCATTCAAAGCTCTTGAAACTTTACTAGTACTACCATGATTTTATATCAAACTAAAATAACTGTCTGTTTTTCTCCAAACATCCTTATCTTTTTTAACCCTGCAATGTGTCCCTCTCTTACTTCTCTTCCAACCAACTCTCGTGGCATAGACTTGTCACTGAGCTTGTGGTATTTTTTTCTGATATTTAAAAAAATTACACAAAAAATTTATTGGAGAAAAGTTTGAATAAATACAGTTGAAATAAGTGACCAAGTTTGATTAATGTATAGTCTCAAAAATAGCATCCTATCTTCTCAGTAAATTTTAGAGTAACTAAGGACTGAGAAATTATTTACTGCAGTACTCAGAAAACTTAAACCAACTAAAATACAGATAGTTGCAAATGCTGTTTAAGAAAATTCTTGAGATACTAGTACCTTTCTCTTGTCTCTCACATCTTGTAACTAACAAAGAAATGAAAACTGCAGTTATCTCCTAGCATGAAGATATTCATATTCCACTGACCCAGCTATATTATATCTTGTATGCATGAATATGGATGCATATGTGCAGCAGTATCATCATACAGTGGACTTTTATTACAGCTGGCAAAGTACCTCATTAGAATTCTGAAAACTTGTGGCAATGGAGATGATCCTTATTTTATCTTCTAATTTTCTGAATTATGAATAATTCTAACTAGAACCAACTGCTAATTGGATAAAAATAATAATTTGCAATAGTGAAAGAACTGAACCAGATTGCAATCTTCAGGCATTTCTCAAATCCCCAGAAGATGGAAGTAAAAATGGGAATTCTTCCAACAAAAGATTTCTAACAATTTTAGTGAGTGGGTGGGGGCTAGAAGAAACTTTGAGATCTGATTCCCACTCACATAGCATGATCAGCTATACTTGATCCATTACTCAAAGATTACTCCTGTCCAACATGGTTTTGTTGGTTTTTTTTTTTTAGTATCTAACTTTAATACATTTCTTTATATCTCCATCAGACATATTCCATGTGTGAGTAAAATCCTGTCACTCTTGAAACGCCTAGAGGACTATGGAGAAGGGCAGGATTTCTGTTCCTGAGATCACACAAAGGTGAAGTTGTTCCTCACTGAGCACAAGGAGTGAGAAGACCTCAGAAAAGGAACATGGAAGTGCAGAGATTAGGACATATTGCAGAGAATACAACCAATACTGGCTTTCTCTAAGGTCTTCTGCCAACTCCATATGGATTTGGCTATCGCAGAGCTGGAGGGTACTAGGCAGGACATGAAAGGCTGAAGTGGAACTGTAGAGATTCCTCTGTCCGGTCAGAGCAAAAGAAAGGTGTAATATTTAAATTTTAATGAAGTGTTTTCACAGAGGAAATGTACAAATATTCCTTCAGAAAGCTGACCCATGTTCACCATTTTCTTTTGGTGATCAAAGGAAACGTCACTGTTCCTAAAGAATTATCAATTAGAGTATTTCAGACCTTGACATAAAAAAAAAACATGTTATCTCTAGCTTCTTGTAATATTTACTTGGATATGCAATGAATAGGTTGATATATTTCTCACTGCTGACTGTGGGCTGCAATTATACCCTGCAGTGTTGGTAGAGACACAGTGCAGTATCTCCACTTCACTAATACACATTTCAGGCCATGCACACTTAGAACTAAGTCCAAGAAATACACATTTCTACTTCTACTACTGAAATACCTTTAAATTTATCTAATGGAAAAACAGAGACCATGCAGCATTTTTGACAAAAAATGTGACACTCCAGTTCTGTCCTTTCTACCAGAGCTGTTAAGAGCTATCAGCTTATTGTTCCCAATGCAGATCTAACACTAAATGCTTCTGTGGTATGACTGCTACTGAGAAACTCAACTACCAATTCTGCTGATGGCTTTCTAAAATATAAAACTTCTAAACAAATCTAATGCAATGATTTCTATTTAAAAACAATTTACAGGCTAGACTACATTCTAGGGCTATGTTACTCTTAAGCTATAAAGTGTCACAAAGGAAATTACTCCATCATCCTCATATTTTGAAGACTTCCTAATGAAAAATTTATTAAGATCACACTGAAATAATATTCCAAACATTCCAGAAAGCTTTTGGTTGTTTTTCTTTTTTTTTTTTTTTTTTTTTTTTTTAAACCAACCGGAGACCAGTTAATTCTTGCACTGTCCAAAACCAGTTGATTAATGCATTGTGGCTGTACAATGTAACAGAATTGTGTAAGACTACATACACGGATGCACACAAGTGTGCAAATTCAAAGACCGGACTCTGAAAGCAATCCAAGACTTCTTTATTTTCATAAATTATAATGCAGAACTAGCTTGATAAAATGTAACCAGCATACCTGAGAAAGAAGTAATTTGGTATGACAACTTTTATAAAAATTTTGACAGAAATCCATACTTGACTGCACTAGAAATGCAAACAGAGCATGGTTTTGGAGGCACAAATAAATGATAATGACCACTTTTCAACATAGACAAAACCTGAAATATTTGTTGAATAATCAAGGTAAGACTCAAGTGCAATGTGTGCTGGCAATACATTAAAGACAACAAGAATAACAACAACAAAAAAACCCCGAAAAACGAACAAAAAAAAAAAAACCAACCCAAAAAACCAGGAGTTACCATTAGCTTTCTTTCCTATTGTCTAGAGAAAAATCTACACAAAATACCCAGGGTATGAGAGTACCATGTAAAAAATATGCTAGATAAATCCCCTTAAAACCAGATGAAACACTATAAAGCATTCTAAAACTATAGTTAATTTAGCTTTCAGTGACATCAAACCTTGCCCCCTAACCCCTGCTTAGAGAACAAAATTAATAATTTATTCTACATGCCACAGAGAAGGCCTGAACTTCAGAGTGACCAATGAATTCACAAAGTCCTCTATGATGTGAGCCATGGTCTAAGGAAATGAACAGAACTCGGAAAGAAATCACAAAGCAAGTATAGTCACAGATAATATGGAAGATAATTCAACTGTACATTATTTTGCACTCAAAAAAAAAGGAAGAGGATGTAGTTTAAGAAATAGTTAAAAGAAAGTGAGGGAGAGAAAGGGATAGATGACTCTTTTTTAGCTTTTCAAAATACAAGCCATTCCAGCACTCGATGACCAGAAGAAATTGCCATGCTGGTATTTTTAAGGGTCTGACACTGTCAGACCTTTCAGTTCCACCTGAGGAGGGAATATGAAGTGATTATCAATCAGACTGAATTAACCTTTTGACAGACAAGAGATTCATTTTTAGCATGGATATGAGATTAGTGGGTTTTGATAGGATGGTATTTTGCATTAAGTAATTCCAGAAACACCAGGTCTTTAACCACCAAAAGTGGAGGGTGTCAGTTGAACTTGTGGTGTTTTCCAAACATTTCCCACAATTTTTTGGCTTTAAGTATCAAAACAAAATCATTTGTACATCTGAATTTGTGCAGACTCCTAGACTGTGTTTCTGAATCATAATGAAAAAGCCAGTAGTAATTTTTTTTCTGAAGAGTGGTGCACAGGGAGTTGCACACACACAGAGATCTCATTAACAAAGTGGGATGCACACATTCCTACACTTGATGCAAATGTTCAAAGTGTATACTGCCTTACCATTTCAAGGTATTAAATCCTTAAAGCCATTGTAACACAGATGACCACTGCAATTATTTTTTAGTGCGGTTCTACTTCACAGCTGCAAAAAAGTTTTGAGTTGTGAGATCAAGACCATGTGCAAGAAACAAGAATTCCTGAGTGACACAGCAGCAACTTAAAGGTAAGAACTTTGGATGTAACCAGTATCCAACTTACAGTGTCTGTCCTCCAGCCAAAATGACTGAACTCCAGTCTGAGATGTCACAATTGCAGCAGCATGTGGCAAGACTATTTAGTGGGTGAAAACTGAAAATCTCACTTCCCTAGAGGCTTCTGATGAACTTAAACCTAAACTTTCTCTTGAGTGAAAACCAGGGAAGACCTAACCATGCTTGTATATAGTCAGTACATACTGAGAAGTTGTTTTAAAACTTTATTAAGACTTAAAAGTGGAATTCAAGACTTGTACTAATTGTTCTAAAACTTTATTCCACAGGCATTATCAGATTTTGTATCCTAAGAAGAATTTCCAGATAGAAACAGTACAAACAGAAGAATTATTCCTCTTCTTACATTAGTACTGAAGCAAATTACAGAGTAAGTAAAGAATGATTTTGGTAAGTCCCAAGGAATGCATTTTCCATTAGTTTTAAAAGTGTAACCTTTAAATTCAATAGAAAAAACTCTTCATGCCCCACATGCATGAATGGAAAAAATAAGAACTCAAGTAGCCAAAAAAAATCCTACTTATTTCCCATGGCTTTTAACCAAAGACTTTATGCTTTATGGCATAACATGTCTTTCATAGGTACTAAGCTGCAACCTTGTTAGTATATATTAATTACATACATTTTATTTCCCTTTAGATTAGTATCAATTAGAAAACTGGTTTTAAAACAGTTTTCTTTAATCCTAGGCAAGTTGAGCATTTTATAAAAGAAACAGGAAAAGGCCACAGAGTCAAACAGTTTTTTACTGAATAAGCCAAATATGAGTTTAGATTTAACGAAGACATCAAGGACAGGAAATAAATCAGAAGAAGATACAGCTAAGTCATACATTTCTACTATTCACTCCTAATGATTTTGTTGGAAATACTGACTAGACATCTATGGAAAAACTGCTTACTCATCAGAGTACAGAAAGTCAAAGATGATGCTTTCCCAACTCTCTTGCTGCCCTACTGCAATGACCTGAAAAGCCTGCACAGCCCTCCTGATCTCTCCAACTGCACTGGAGGGGTAAGAGGAGCAGCTTAACAGATTCTTGCACACTGCTAGAAGATGGGTAACCTTTTGACAAACTCCTGCATCAGAAACCTTTACCCAGTAGCCTTCAAAGCATTCAACCATGCTTCCCTTCTACTTCCAGTTATAAGTATCCAAACATATGGGTTTGAAGCAGCTGTAATCATGGTATTTTGAGCTGCCCATACCACTGTATTAGGATGGTGCTGTCTTCAGGCTATGTCATCCCATCCCCTGGTAAGGCTAATACACTTGGGTAGATGGACAAGCTCACATACTGACTTTCACTGAGTTTAAACTTGACCCACCTGATGACAGAATATGTAGAGAAGGTCTGTGTAATTCAGCACTGAGCTGTACATGTCTGCTTTCTCCTATTCTCATTTTATTCCTATCCCAGAAGGGGGAAAACAATGTATGCAAATCCAAGACAAAAGTTTTCTTCATTTTGAATCTAGCTGATTCAAAATATTGCTTTGAAAAAAGATAAGCCACAAGTCACAGCAAAAAGCCAGTCCACAACCTAAGTTAACAAGAATAGTCCATTTCTTATCTTGTTAGTGGACTAGTCTTGTTAGTGGGCCATGAAGGCACACTAAAAAATATAAATGCTTATTTATTTAAGTGGACATATAAAACATTCACAAATAGAAAAAGTCCAGCACTAGTTTTTCGATAGTGTTTTGAACAAAACGCATACCTGCAGGTGTGATCATCACTTACACTTGCAATTTCTTGACCTTCGTTGGGAGCAAAGACCAGATCATTAATGTAATCTGTGTGGCCATCAAATGTCTGCCAACCAGAAAAGAGAAATACTTTTACCTTCGAGCTGACTGTTCCACCAATGCATTTAACAGACCTGCTAAAGGAAAGGTGTGTGTTAAGATAAAACTATAATTTTAATAGAAGGTAAAAAAAGTTTTTATGAGTAACTGGATTTCTTCAAAGTATCTAATTCGTGTGTAGATTCATACTGCAGGTGAAAAGATCCCCCCCACTACTCCTTGTAGTTAGCACAGAGGTCAGTTTGATGCTTTTGCTTGACAGAGATCTGTGAATCACACTAGAGCTTTTTATCATTTTTTCAACCATGGAATTTATAAGGTAGAAGATAGTAAATCTCAGAAAGGAAGAGGAGAGTTACCAGGCAATGAATGCATGATCTACCTACATTAAAGCACTCTGATTACTGGTAAGAAACTCTTATCTCTGAATCTCTCATTAAATACACCTATTTGTGTTTTTAAAAGAAATCTCACAAAATTTTAAGCCAGGCAAATTTCCATGTGTAGATGTATCTGTTACTGCTCCACTCTCCTCTATTCAGTCTCACTGATTAAGTCTCAAGGCACAGCTGCTTTTGTTTTGCCCAGCAAGGTATCATAAAAATGAGACAAAAATATCCTCTCGTTAACAGCATGAGACTGAGAGATTGCAGAGGAAAACAAGGTCGAATGAAAACGAGTTCTACAATTTTCTCAAAGAAAAACACACCACCTTTAAGTGTAGCTATTCTGAGGAACAAATGCAGAACAGATTAAAAAAAAAAGAAAATCTCAAGCACGCACAATAACTAAATCCCCCTCTCTAAAAGTTTTAAGAATGCCTCATCAATTCAATACAGAAACATTTTCAGCAGCCAACTTTTTTTTCTAATATTTTTCCCATTATTTTATTAAAGTCCAATGGATTATACTAGAACTAATAGGCCCTAAGATGATGCTAAACTATTTAGACAGAATGCCAAGTCTTTTGACAATTTTCAGCATTCTGAATTCAAATATCCTGCCTCATTTTACTTCTACAGTTCTGATGAAATATGCTTTTTATTAAGCAAAATTTGAAACAGGACAAGGAAGCCATAATTCATTTCTAAATGAAAACCTCAAAAGAAGAAAAAGGTTTCACGAAGATCCATCAGTCATATTTTACCTTTTGTTTTTTTTGTTCTGGGCTTGATCCAACCCATAAATTTTGGATTAGTCGTGTCGACAGAGTAATGGAAAACTCAAATGTGCTTCAAGTTCCTTGTTGATAATTACATCAAGACAGTTTTTCCACTGGGAAAACAGAGTAAGATTACTCTGTCTATCCCTCCAGAAGCAACACGTACTAATTGTTTACTATAAAAGACAAAATGTTCAGAGATTACATTCTGAACGTAGTCACATACTTCCTTCAGCTTTGTTTCCATGTTCTGGACCTCTCCTGAAGATCCCATGTGTCAAGTGTGCACCGTATAATAGATCAAAATTTTCCACATGTTCATCATGAGTTCAACCTCAGGTTTATGAAATAGGTTTTCTGAGATATCAGTTAACTGTTAATAAGAAGCCACTGTATCAAACTTTATTGAAAGCCAGATCAGCGTAGCTCACCCAGAATTTGTCAACATCTGTGTTTTTGCATGTGCTTTAAATCAGAGTTAGGCATTACTTTTCTTGACAAGAAAACTAAAGTATAATAATTGTCCAGATATAAGAAATTAATTGATTGCCAGAAAGGGTTTTCCACACTTTATATCAAAAAACTCCAGAAGACAGTCTCAAAGACAACTTTTACTGACATAAACACACACTAGTCCATATTCTTTGTTTTGTTAATGAGTTCCTCACTAATAGGTAAAAATATGTATACTTAGCTGTTTTCTGATTATTTTTAACATTAGACCAAGCCTGACCCATATAAAATACAGTATGCATTTTTACTTGTCCCTCAGCCAGAGTACATCCTTAATAAAGTTCTTGAACAGCTAATTTCAGTGGTGGAGCTGGCATAAACAAAGCTAAGAGCTTTACTGTTAAATTCAAGCCAACATTTCTCATTTGTATTGCATATGCACCAAACAATCATAGAATCATTAAGGTTGGAAAAGACCTCTGAGATCACTGAGTCCAAACATGAATTTAACACTGCCAGGTCTGTCCCTAAGCACCACATCTATAAGGTGAAAACAGCAATCACACTGCTTCCCTGGGCATCCTGTTCCAATGCTAGACTACCCTTTCACAGAAGAATTTTTTCCTAATATTCAATCTGATCCTCCTCTGGGCATGACTTGGGGCCATTTCCTCTTGTCCTGTCATTTGTTGGCTGGGAGGCTTGCTGGCTGATCCCCACATAGCTACAGCCTCCTTTCAGGTGGTTGTAGAGGTTGTAAGGTCCCTCCCAAGCCTTCTTTTCTCCAGGCTGAACAACCCCAGTTCTCTCAGCTGGACTTTCCTGGACTTTTGCTCCAGACCCCTCCCCAGCTCCACTGCCTTCTCTGGACATGCTCCAGCACCTCAATGTCTTCCTTGTCCAGAGTGGCACAAAACTGAAGAGAGGATTCAAGGTGCCAAGTACAGAGGATAAACACTTCCTTCCTCCTGCTGACCACGCTATTTCTTGTGGCCTTATTAATCCGAAGTAAATTGGAAAATTAGAACTTAGATGTTGAATTTAGCTCACTAGAGTCTGTAGTACCAAATTTATCCCATTGTTTCATTATTCCGACTTATTATCAATCCATTAACTAATATTAAAGAAATTTTACATTCTGCTAAGTTAAAAGATTTAATTTACAGCTTAACATTAATGCTTCTTGTCCAAAATTCACAAAACTGTAGCTATTACACAAATAGAAAACTTCAATATGGAATGACAGACATAAACTCACAAGCAAAGAGCATAAAGAACTTTTAGAACGATTTTGTCAGAAATCTCACTAAGCTGACTAACTATGTCAGTTATCCCACTGCTCAGTGGCAAAATCATGTCACACCAACACTAAAAGAAGGAAATTAAAAGTATGTGCATGTATGAAGCAACACAAAAAGCATTTTCTTTCAAGACATTTAGCAGCATCCATCTTTACTTCTTATGCCCTGCCTGTATTCATTCTATTATCAGTATGGCCACATAACTGACATCCACAATTTACTTAATTTCTCTATGACAAATCTCATTGTCTTAGTAACGTAAGTTAACACACCAAAAATAAAAGTCTATTTTTTTCTCCTTTATACCCATTAAGCCACTCTCATCAAAAGAGGCATCATATTCTAAAGTAGTAAAAGCCAAGGATACTCTCTTCCAATTTTTTAAAATTTATTAATTAGCTTTGCTTATTGTTAGCTAAGACCTCACCAAAAATCTTTATACTGGATAGCACAAACATCTAATTAACCATAGTACCTGGACTGGGACATTGTTTCAAAGGAAGAATTTTGAAGAAAATCAGAAGATCATGTAGGTGATAATTACAGTTATTCCCACGTTAAAGACAGAAAGGTATTTACAATACAGTTATTATCCCTAGAGATGATGGACCTAGGATCTGTCACAAGTGGAGCAGAAGGATAGTTAAAGATTAGACTTCACTAAAAACTAAATAATCTTTTAGAAATCTTACTAGCTGCCCTTACCTTAAATTCATTCTTGTCCTGCAGGTCTGAAGTAAACAGCCTTAACTTCCTATCAGAAGCTGCAGTACAAAACCTACACTCAACAGACAAAAAAAAAAGCTCATCAGTCAATCAGCATTGCAATAGTTGCCTTTTAATCAGTTTTCCTTCATCTTAAAAATGCAATGAAAAAAACAGATTTTGAAAAAACCCAAAAGCATCTGTCTTAAGTTTTCTGCTTTGGCCACAAGCAGAGTTATAACTGGAGCTTATCTGTAAAATAGTGTGCATCAAGTGCCAAGAATACTTATTCAGATATTTTTACAAAGCTAAATTTGGATCAATTACCAATTATCTGAAATATCTCTCATAAATGCTGCTGAAACTTTCCTTGGAAGAAGTTAAGTGTTGAGGCATAAAAACAAACCTCATTATCAGTGTTTCAAAATACTGAAATACAAAATTCAGAAACCAATTTCTATTTAACATTTTTTAACCCAAAAGACTGTATGAAAATGGAGCAGTAAGCAACTATGGTAATTTTGAAGAATCAAACAAACTACTGAGTACATTTTAGTTTAGAAGTTCACACTTAATAGCTAACTATCTTTCTAGATTTTCTAGATTTACACCTCAAAGGCTCTCACAAATAGTATCTAACCTACATTGAAACACAGCACTTATTATGCAAATAGCTTTATAAAGGGGGCCATTCAAATGATCTCACATTTACTAAAGCTCTTAAAAGAAATGGCTCCTCAGAGATGTACAAAGAAAGAAACTACATCTGAGGTCCATAAAAATAATGAAAAAAATATTATTTACAGCTTATTCAGTGGGGAGAGGGTCAAGGGGCACAAGAAGGAGGACAAAAACCAAGCAAATTAGCAAAAAAAAAAAAAAAAGACTATAAGAATAAATATGGAAGAATTCAGAGACTTCATCAGTGCTTTCTAAGAAGTTAGATTTCACTCATAAGCCTTGAACAGTCCAATATTAAGGACTTAGGAAAAAACAGGTAAGAGACAAGGAGTCACTGTAGTTTATTGTTAAGTACCTTATCTGGGGAGGTATAGCATCAAGTCTAGTTTCAGGACTCCATGCTATGGCATCAACTCTGATTCCATGGTGAAATGTTCTTAGTGTCTTATATTGCATGCCTTCCACTTCTGCATCCTCCTCCTATAGAAATATTGCAGTTAGCTGATTCAGAACAAGGTCTTAGTGACTTCTAACAAATCAGATTGCTACAAAATGAAAGGGCTTTCAAAATTACATATATTGGGATCTTTTCAGATCACAACATCTTCAAAGCAAAAACCTGGAACGTACTGAAAGCATTAACTTGAAATATTTAAGTACTTAGAAATACATTAAAGCATGAGTAAATTATGACTGATTGCAGTCTCAAACCAGAGGCCAATGAAGAGCAGAAAAATCAGAACTGAGCTACAAAGATGCTGAGCTCATTCTCTGTACAAGTAGTACCTTCACAGATACAACTAAGGCAGCATGGCAATTTAGCACACACTGCAGTGAGAAGAAGCAATGGGAACAAATGCAAACATGCAATTTAATCTGTCTTCTCTCTCAGTTGTTTTTACACCATGGAAAAATGCTGTCACTTCCAGAGCATTGCTCTTCTAACAGCACGAGATAAAAAGGTGCCCTCTGTCATCTAGTCCTAAATACAAGCTTGCTTATTCTTACCACTGGTAAAGAACACCAGATGACAGGAAAAAATGAAACAAGAGTTGGGATTATGGTCTCTGTCAATAAACTGACCCCTAAAAATCTTTTAAAAGTTTTCAGAACATCCAATGGAGCACCTCAAAGGATATTCCTACACAATTTTCTCTATATCACAATTCTGCTTTAAGATAAAGAACCTCTATGTACGTCCTCTACATAATGTAGAACCCAGGTGAGGATGCATGAAATTACCCAGCTTTTCAATGCTTCTCAACAGGAAGAAAGAATAACATTTTCCTCTCCTACTCTGAAATACTCATTGACTCCACATGTGGAAGGGAAGGGAGGATATGAAAATTGTAGAAAAACCACCTTGTGTCAGTGGTTGTCAAAATTTTAATTACTTCCTTTTCAAGGCAGGCCTACACCAGAAACAAGGTAGTGAACAACACAAATGTCAGTATGATTTTGTGGTGAGCATTAGGTGCTCTTCAGAAAATTTCCAACAGTAAGACCATGGGGAATAACAATAATAAAAAATTAATAATAATAAAAATATGAGCTACACTATTAATCCTAATAGACAAATTACAAAAAGAATATTGTATAATAAAGAGAAAGATGAAGGAAAAAAGCTTAGAAATTCCAAGCAATTGTCTTCAATTGATTGTCAAGCATCTAGGCAAAAAACCCCATCTAGTGAAAAACATTTTATCCAGTATTAAAATATACAATACTCAGTATTTTCCATTTTAAAATTTTTCACAATATAACTGTAAATAACTTGGAGGCAAGAAATTTTACTGTTTCCAACAGTCTGTGAGGGAGAGCCAATAAAAGCAATAAAAAAATGAGGTAAGTATTTCTACAGTTCATCCCTAAAAATAATATAAATATAAAGTATTTATATTTTCCTGAAAAACAAGTATCCTAGACTTGTTAGTGTAATAAACAAGTAAAATTCTCCCTTGTTTATCACAGGGAGAAGAGGAAACAGGAAAGTGACCAGAGTCTTCCTGCAGTAGAAGTGCTAGTAAAGTCAGTTTCAGGGACATCTAACAAAAATGACTAACCTGAAATCTGCAAGTCCCAACAACCACGTAATTGTTGCCACCATAAGCAATGAGGGAACATGAATCTCCACTGTCAAATGGATTGAATTTTACCACGTGCACATAATCCTCACAATCCACAGTGTAAGAAGTGTTTCTAGTAGAATCTTGCTTCATTTTCAGTGAACTAAATCAAGGTATCACAGAAGCAATGTCTTCTCCAGGATGACAATCCTCATTCCTACACAAAAATTTTAAAAAGCATAGATGATTCATTGCATGAATAAAAAATATAAAGTATTTATGGCAGAGCAAATAAAAATTTCCTATAACATGTCCAAGGACACAAACGCTGCAGTTAAGCTTATTAGATGTAGCCTGTTTGTTTTGTCAATCAGAATATTTACTACACTAACATATATTCAAAACTGTCTCTTACAGACTTCAGCAAGAACTGTTAAATCAGTCCTTGGCAACCCAACACCAATACAAAAAAACAAGTAATTGCACACACTCCAGAAGTGTCACACAAAGCATTTTAACATTTTCAACCAAATGAGAAGAAACAACATGTCACTACCTTCAAATTATCTTACTTGTCTACCTCTTTACAGACTGTGAGTCAAACTAAAAACTGTCAATGAAAACCCTGTCGAGCATTCAACCAGTTTTCACAAAAACCAGGTTTCTGTGCTAGAACACAAGAGGCCAAGATACACAACTGATTTCAGAATCAATTCTTTTTAGTCCCAGTACAGATTTGACGTTAGTTTATGTATTTTTGGGAAATCAGACCTTTAACTACACACCACGTGGAAGACCAGCTTGAAATCTCAGACCTTTGACAGATTTTGGTGTGCAAACGATCGGAAGGTCTCAGCATCCATGACTGAATGTTTTGCTTGGGAGGCAGCCAGGTCTGACAGAGGCATCACTCAAACATAGAGAGGCTCTCCACAGTTGTGTGTTTGTGTATTAAGTCATACAACAGTCCATTATATTACCGTAAATACTTTAGCCATTTAGCCATTTGCTCCTAAAGCCAAGTGCAAGTTTTAATTCTATCAAAAGTTTTATTCCCCCAAGGCTTCCCATGAACAAGCCATTATAGAATCTTAGAATGTTAAGGAGTTTAAGAGCATGTAGTCCCAAACCCTGTTGCCATGGGCAGGGATATCTTCCACTAGACAAGGCTCTCAACGCCTCATTCAACCTGGCCTTGAGCACTGCCAGGATTGGGACATTCACATCCTCCCCGGGCAACCTGTTCCAGGGGCTAACCATTCTCACTGCAAAGAATTTCTTCCTCACATGTAACTAAAGTTTCCCCTTTTTCATTTTGCACCCATTGCTCCTCTTCCTATCACTACAGCTCCTGACGAAGTCCCTCTCCACCTCTCCTGTAGTGCCACTTGAGATGCTGGAAGGCGCTGTGAGATCTCCACTCAAACTCCTTCAGGCTGAACAACTCCAACTTTCTCAGCCTGAATTATCGACCACCAGACCAGCTTGAAAACACCAGGAGTATTTTTACCTTCATTTCTCAGCTGATCACCAGACCAGCTTGAAAACACCAGGAGTATTTTTACCTTCATTTCTTTAGGTAGCACGATTAGGGCAAACACACGTGGACGCGCCTTACCTCACCCCATCCATGCACATCCTTTACCCTCCTACTCCCTCCTTTTCCCTTCAGGGCCCAGCTGCTGCTCCCCAGCCAGGCTGCCCGAGTTCCCCCGGGCCGGCGGTGCCCCAGCCCCGCTCCACACGCACCTCCGCGTCCCCGGCTCCCGTTCCCGCACGGCCCCGCCGCTCCCCAGCAGCAGCGCCCGCCCCGGGCGGCAGCGGCGCGGCTGCTTCCGGGGCAGCGGCCCCGCGCCCATTGGGCCGCGCGGCGGATTTGAACGCGGCCGCCGCGCCCCAGCCCGGCCCCGCCACAGCGGCCGCGCTCCGGCTCCGCGCTGAGGGCACCGCAGCGGGGCCTGGGACGGCTACCGCCGCCGGACCGCTCGGCCGCAATGCTAATGTCCATGCTCCTTCTGGGTGTTAGGGGCGGCTCCGCAAGGGTTTTGGCTTGTTCGGGCTGTTTCGCTGGGAGCGACAGGTATGGTCCCTCGGAGAGCTCGCAGGGTGGGGAGAAAGAAAAGCCTTCGGAGAGGTTTTACTCTGCCCCACGCTGACCTGCAGCCCACCTGTTTCATCCTCTGTGACCCCCTTATGACGTTCACATTAGCAAGTGGATTGTCCCCTTGAAGTGTTTTGGAGAGTGAGAAGTTGCAGTCGTGCTTGTTTCCCCATGTCGCCTGTCTTCCCTGCCCCTTGGCCACATTTCCTCATTCTGTTACAGAAAAACCAAACGCGCTGCGGGCTCTGCCTCAGCTGTATGGAAAAAGGTCAAAGGTTGAGTTTTTTCTTCTGTACGTACATGGGATGGGTATTGCTCCAGTACCGTCACAAAGTTGGGGAACTTTGTTTCAGAAAAGAACAAGTTTAAAGGCAAACTTCTACTACACTGTCATGTACCTTTTCTTGACAAATGCAAGAAGATGAGAGAGACCAAAGCGTGAAGTAGTCCAGTTACTGCTAGAGAAGGTAATGCCTTATAGAATTAAAAAAAAAAAAAAAAAAAGGGAAAAGACTGTATTGGTAACAAAAGTCTCTAGTCATCTGTGTTAGAAACTCTTAGAAATATTAAATCTCTTTTTTTCCAGGTTTAAAACATCCTTATAGACACTCATCTGTATGTATAGCGAATGCAGAAAGTACTGAAGACGCTCTGAGGCTGCTTTTGGAGACAAAGACTTATATTTGTGATAACATTCCTTTATGTTGGCAGAGCATACAAGGAAAGTAAAGGCTTCATGAAGGCGAAGCATAAACACTTTTAACCCCTTATCTTCATAGTTGCTCTGTCACAGTGAGGCAAGTCTGGTTTAGTTGGAAGAGTTTATTCTGGGAACTTGGTCTTTAAGAAGATACAACAGGGTTTGCACAGCTTGGGAGGTGAAGACCTGCATATTCCTCTGGCATAGTTATATTTGTTTTTCTCTTGATTATATCGATCTTCTAGTCTGGACAATGGTTACTTTCCAGCAAAAAATTTTACACTTGGTCAAGTGTTTCAGAAGACAATGGCCTTTATTTTCCAACTCTGAAAGGACTACTGTATGTGGAGCAGACTGCATGTTGATGGCGTTACAACTGTCCATGGCTGAAGTCAATAAACAGGTTAGCATTCTTTTCAGCATGTTCCAACCATAGGTGCCAAGTTGAAATGACTTTTTGGTTGTTTCCTTGCTGTTTGTTAAAACAAGGTGTGTTTAAGGGCCAGATGCAGCAAGGCAAGAAAATGAATATGATTAAGTGCACTATTGAAGCAGGGTTTAGAAAAAGGAACAGCAAGACAGATGGAGTGCTTTATGTGTATATTTGAGCTCCAGACTTTAAACACTAGTGTATTTCTGCTGAGCATGTCACTTCTATTTATTTCCATCCTATGTTTCTTTTGTGCTATAGATTAGTGGGGGAGAACTATGGCATTTGGGGTGCATTTTTTTTTTTCTGAGTTCTCCAAAAATATTTTTGAATGACATGTGAAGAAGATGGTTACAAAACTGATTTGGTATAGTTTGTGAGAGTTGTATAGTTGTGTGCACTTGCCACAGTCCGTTCTTGGCTGCTGCTTTTCCTGACACTTGTCAAGTGAAGGCCTATATGTTGTGAGTGTGTACCCAGTACCAGTAGGAATTTTATGGCTTTCTGTGTGTGTGTACATGGAGTGTGAAATGGTGGAGGTATAACCCTAAGGTGTCTCTGAAAGAAGCGCTATGGCATGTCAGAGCTGGAGGATGTCTGAAACATATCAGAAACAGTTGCAATATACAATCAGGCCTCTGCCTCATCTAAGGAGAGCTATTGCAATACTTGTTTTAATAACCTAAAGATACCTTTTTAGGTTAATTAACCTAATTATTGATGAAAACAATATGGACTGTTTTTGGGAGACTTACTCAAGTGTTGCATAGTAAGTCAAATGTGTAGTACAAAGCTTTAGTGTAAGAAAACCAAAACAAATGTACCAAATCAACAAACATACCAGAAACAAGAGAACCACATCAAAGTGAAATTCCTAAGCCAATAAAAAACCCAAACAAACAGAAAACCTACTTCAGTTTGTGCATCAGAAAAAAAATTGTGGTCTAAAATGTGCAGACTGGGCGTATCTCTTGTCTAAACATTAAGGATAAAACTGGTTAAGTCATCACCCATTGCTAGAAACTTTACAGTAAGGATACTAGAATGCCAAGATACTATGTTTGTACTTGTTGGAATGTAATATGTTTCAGCCAGGAGCCTTGTGTCCTTACAATACCTGTGTAGGTTAAAATGAGAAAATCAGTGTGCATCGAAATTAGCTCTTGGAAAACTGGTAGAAGACATTAATGCAAAACTACATATGGAGGGGATTGCTGTTTGTCATGTTTGTTGTGATTCTCAAGGGAAAACCGTAAATAGTTTTCCAAAGCCACCTCTGGGAACTAAAATGTGTTGTTCTACTGTATGCCAAAACTTACAGATGTGAAAAGGTTATGGTTCATTGCTCCCTGTTTTCCATACTATGAGTTTTTTTCTTCCACCAGAGGTAATTAGTTTACTCTACTTTATCCTTTTTTTCATCTTCTAGATAATATTCCTCTCTTCCAGAAATATCTTTTCTTTCAGACATGGTCTAACAAAAATTATAGTAGTTATTTTCACCTAATTTAATTTTGAAATGTTTAGCTTCTCCTTTGTATCTGAAGAAAGAAGTTTGCAAAACCCTGATTTGTTTTTTCTGATTATACTAGTTGGTCTAATAAGACAAACCTTTGCTTGGATATGTGAATTAAAATTATTTTAGCCTTTGCATGTTCTGCCTCTGAAGCACAATTTCTTTAGATAGTATCCATTTTGAAGTTCACAGTCTTAAAGCAAAATCTGTCTGGTTTATTTTGTCCAGCAGTGAATCTTCAAATAAGATGCAGAATATTACAGTTGTAGGCATGTCCCTTGTTAGGTTTCTGATTTAAATACAATAATTTTGAACTGTTAGCAATGTAGAATGGAAATCTATTTTGGTGAAGTCAATTGCTGCAATAAAAATAATTTTATTAACAGGCTATTGAGAGGCTGTATTGAGAAAAACCCAACACATCCAACATATCACAAACAACCAAAATACACTTCTCTTCCTTTAGAAGCCTGGACAATTTTAATGGATTTGGTGTTTTAACTGGTACCTGTATCCACAGTGGAAGTGAAAAATAACAAAGCTTTTAGGAGAACTCTAGGACATTTTAAAAGCTTCATAATCTATTAACCTTAAATTTCGCCAGAATAAGGGTAGCAAAAAGTGTGATAAACCCTGATCAAACAGCAGGGATGAAAGAAAAAAAAATCTATGCTCTGAATCCCTCTGAAAATACTTTGGTTTGTGGCATGGTTGTAGCTGTGTGGCATAAAGACAAGTGGCATAAGATCTGTGATGGAAGCAAATACCTTTCACCTAGACTGATTAGTATAGGTCTAAAATCTAGGAACATTTTCAAGAAGAACCTTTCTCAAGGTTTGAAATAGTAATAACAGTTTTCAAGACGAAGTTCAGCTGAGAGTAATTGCTTTAAGTTGACTGTACCTGTGAATCAGCAGGGGTAGAAAATGAGTTATTAGGTCAAATCATCACTTGTCATTTTCAGCCTATGGCTGTTTTAGCTACTGGCATGGGAAACTGAAGCGTATAAAACAATTATTTTTCCAGAATCTGTGAGTTTAAGTTGTCAGACTTAAATGTGCTGTAAATCTCTTCTCAAATGAGAACTTTGATACTGGAGGAAAAACTGCTTCATTGATTTTAGAAATATATCTTCCCTTTTGAAATTTGTTTGTATATTTCTGATTTTGCATAAAAGCAGTTTTGGTATGTGGTTTAGTTCTGTTCTGTGCTTCCATGAGTGCATTTTGCGTGTTGACTGAAGAATATTGTGTTCTGTTTGGTGTCTTGTATTTCTTCAAATTATTTCCATAATTATTGTTTCCATGTTGGAAAATGAAGAAATATGGGGAGTTTTACAGTGTTGCTCCTTTAAACTATCTGTCTCCCTTTTGGTAATGAGATACTCCTAACTAACTTTGTAGCAATTTTATGTGATATGTTGCTTGCAATATTTTGTGATGATGTTACTAAGAGAGGTTGTCTTGGCTGTTCCTCAGCATGATTAATTTTTCACAGAATCACAGAAGAGTTGAAGTTGGAAGGGGACTCTGGAGGTCATCTTATCCAGCCTACCTCAAGTAGGGCACCTGTCCAGGTGTCTTTGAGATTGTCTCTGAGGATGGAGACTCCATAACCTCCCTGGACAACCTGTGCCAGTACTCAGGCATCCTCAGAGTACAAAGGTGTTTCCTGATGTTCAGAGAGAATCTTCTGCATGTTTCAGTTTGTGCCCATTGCCTCTGCTCCTACCACCTTAACAAATCTCCTGGCTCCATCCTCTTTGCACCCTCACTTCAGATGTTTGTATGCATTGAGGAGATCTTCCCTGAGCAGTCTTTTCTCCAGACTAAACAGCCACAGCTTTCTCAGACTTTCCTCATGTGTGAGGCGCTCCTGTCCCTTAAAGACTCTGTGGGTGGTGTGTGAACTTTGTTGGACTTCTCTCCAGTGTGCCTCTGTGTCTCCCTCATACTGAGGAGTCCAGAACTGGATGCAGTACTTCAATCTGGTCTCACCAGTGCTGAGTAGCCTTCTCTACAAGGGACAGGCCCTTCTTTAGAAAAGAATTTGGAGTAATAAATATTTCCCAGCATTTTTTTAAAAGAGGAAATTACCTATTGAGGCCGTTCTACTGTCTTTCCCATAACCTGTGTAATCACATCCTATCTGTAAGTTAGTTTTGTGTATTTTTGTTTTGCTTAACAATTGAGGTTGTTTGAATTGTCTTAAAACTCTCGCTACCTAAGTCTTGATGCATCTTTCCTAGCTTATCAATAGGACTTTTTCTTCTCCCTCCCACTCCTCCCTCTATAGTATTACAGGTGTCTGTTTTGAGGCGTAGAAGGGGAAGCAAGGATGTGTGGAGGTTTGTTTTTTTGTTTCTAACCAACAGGGTTCTAAATTTTCAGTCTTTTGTTTTTATTACCACTGTAATTGATAGGGTTGGCTTTAAAAAGTGCTGGATTGTTGTTTGGGTGAGTACAGTTTTTCTTTTCCTATTCTGTGATTCTCCTGTTGCAACTACTGTTCCACTATCCCATATGTATAGTAGCTCTCTAGTAATCTTTAAACAGAGCATCTACTCTCTTGGGCCCTGGTACTTTGTTACTTTGTCCCTCAACACTCCCCCTCACCCACAAAAAACCCTAAAGTGTTCAGTGTCCATGCCATTGTCATTTTATTTATTATTTTATAATATTGTAATTTCTCTAAGCTTAGGCTATTGACCTGTAGCTTCACTGCTTCTGCACAGCTGTCCGATGTCCACGTGCTTGTGTTCACATGAACCAGTTTATCAGTCCGTGCACAGCTCTATCAGCATGATGGGAAACTTATTAAAAATGCTTTTTCCTACCCTAATGTGCTTTATGTACTACAGTTGGGGAACTCCTCTGCTGTGTGAGAGTGTAGGGAAGCAGGGACAGCTCAGCAGGGCTAGAGGTGACAAGAGTGCAGTTGCCCAATGTCTTGGTTTGGAAAGAGAGGTGTCTGCTAAGGGAGGCAGGATCCTCCCCTGAACTGGAAACCCCCTCCCTCCAAATTGTTATAAATTTAAAATTAAGGGGCTCTCAGGCAAAAAATATGGGAACAGGAAATAACAGTTCTTTAATATGGAAGAAAACAAAAAGATAAAATGAACAATGCAGTAAACTGAAACAACACTGACAGAGTCAGAACATAACCTGGCACCCTGTTGGTCAGGATGCTGGTAGCAGTCCAGTTGGAATTGTGGCTGAAGTCCTCCTGGAGCATCAGGTGTGGTTCTGTTGGAGCAGGGATCCTGTAGAAGGGTGGAATCTTCCTCTGAAGATCCAGTGGAAGAGGCAGCTGTTCCTCTGGGAATCCAGTGGGGATGCTGTTCTGGTGTCCCAAGATCTCAGATAATAACCAGTTGGGAATGCTTGGCTCCTCCCTCTGGGCGGAGCATCTCACAATGGGTTGCTGTAATTCTTATCAGTCATGCAGTGACCTTCAGTGGCCCCTTATCAGCAGTTGTGTCCCCGGAGGGAGGATTGGTTGTGGAAGAGATAAGGAAAAACTGTGCAATTAACAGAAGACAGCTGCCATACCTCTAACAGATGGTAGATAAAATATATATTCCTTGGCAATCTAGGACACCCAACTCAAGGACAAAGCCAGAAAACAATGCTGCAGTCTAGGACTATGCCTGGAAAGAATAGACCCAACACAGACGTGGTGCTTCAGCACAGCAGTCTTTTACACACATATTCCTAAACTGGTTGGTGAGCCTTTGTTTGGGGAAGGTGGAAGCCAAATATTTTGATGCTGAAATGCACAACATTCTGGTTTTTGAAACAATTTGCTGTCAAAATAGAAATTAATTTGCTATGTAATTAGCACTAGAAAACTTGCAATACCTTCAAAATAGTAAAAAATGGTGTCTTTAAGCATGAAATGTTGCTACTGGATTTCAGACATTCTAAAACCACAGTCCCCAGGTAACTTAATATGATGTATTACCAGGAAGTGAAGGTACTTTATATACTATATTGGTTCGATTCCTATGAAATTAAATACTTGCTTTGCCCATAATAGAATGAAAACATGGGACTTTGAACTTCCTTAAGCTATTAGCCAATTGACAAATGCTTGCTGCAAAACACCACAGTATTTTTAAAATTAATTTTAAAACCAGTGACTTGACAAAATGACTGTGTAAGTAATGGAATATGCCATCACAGTAAATGCTTGATCACAAAGGTTAATATCTGGAATGCAATATTTGGATTTAAAATATTTTTGCAGCACTAACATAAACTTTGGTAATCTCTGCAGGCCCTTGATCTGGTGAGGAAAGGTTTTGATTTATTAGATACCTTATGAAGTTGTACTTTAACTTGGTACTCGTGAAGGATTTTGATTCAAAATAAAGTGAGAAAACAACATTTTTCCCCCATCTACTGCTGCTTTGATCTGTTTAAATTGAGTTATAATATGATTACATATTTAATTCTTTGAGGGGCTGAAATGAAAATCAGGTGCTTTTCAGAAAACACATGTGCAGTTTTAACATTCTGGTGCTATGTGGAATAATATGTAAGTTCATAGTGCTGATTTGTCATAACCCGTGCACAAATAAGAAGGCAGAAAAGTGATCTGCAGCTAATATGTGTGCGTGTTCTTTAATTTTCTCTCCTTGTTCTTCACCTAGGCAATATCAAAATAGTTGACTGACAGGATTTTAGGATTGTGTAGATCTATTGAGAAAGTTGTGCTAAATGTGTTAGAACCCAAAGGAGGGATATTTTGGGCTGTAACAATGTAAATTATTAGAACTTCTCATGTTTTCTTATTTTAGGTGTTCTGTTGCTAATGGTGTTTATAAGTAATTAATTTGCTTAATATGGAAATGTAATTAAATAGAATTAAACCTTTGCTGTAGACAGGAGCCATCTACCTGTATGGACAGTGCAAGACAAGGCTTGTAAACTTGGTCACACAGCATTTATCTCATGTTATGTGGTGAAAAACACCTTTTTTTTTTTTTTTTGCTGCCACATATTGGGGAGTGCTTTAGATACCAGAAGTGTGGACAAAAGTTTACCAACAGGAGCTGGGAACTGATACTCAGTTTAAAGAGCAGGATGTGGACAAAAATGAGGAGGACAAGTTGTGAAAGAGAAGGTGGTGAGAGCAAGTGGTTGGAGGAGATGGCAAAGAGGCACATGGAACAAAATTTGATAATTTTCACCAGAAGAATGTAGTCTATACTGTGTAGTTAATGTTAATTATAGTAGTAGTAACAGAGGGATGTGCATGGCTTTAATATATTTATTAGAACTGTGTAGCAGCATTGTCAGTGTTATGATAAAGTATAACTGTATTAGCACAAGAAAGAAAAGCTCCTTTTTTTTTAATTGGCATATGTTTTCCCAGTTTACTGCTTGAAACAAAGTGAGGGAGCCATATTTACTCCCTTTGAGAAGTGAATGCCTCCAATGCTGAAAACTATTTCTGCAAATAAAGAACTTTATGTAAGGAGTAGTCCTGCAACATTCACTATTTTCTCTTGAGTGAAGTTTAATATACATGCCTGGTATTTTAAAGATCAGGAAGAAATACTGACAGAATATAACAAAATTCAACTGTCAATGCGAAGCTGTAAGTAAGACTTTGTTTCCGGCCAATTTAAATTATAATGATTTTCAGATATATGTTTGTTGTTTATATATTTGCATATTGTTTTAAATTTGTTTTCAAAACTGTGCTGAATATGAAACATATTTTTTTGCTTTTTTTGCTTCTGTTAGCGCCGTGGAGACTTCACAGTATCACTTAGTGATGTGTTGGAAACATGGAACTATTTGTTGCATGACAAACTGGGATTGTATGAAAATATGAAGGAACCTGAAAATTATGCTGATGTGAAAAAAGCCTATCATGCCTTCTTAGCAAGAAGCAATATGTTAGATTTAATAGACATATATCAGAAGTGCTGTAGTCTTGGACTTTTAGCTGAAGATGAAAGTATATACCCTGTAAGTATTATGTTTGTTTGATCTCATATGTTATTTTGGCAGATTTTTGGTTCCAGTTGTGGATTTATGACATATCTAGTTACACCCAGGAGGTCTGGATTATTCACAACTTTGGGGAAGTCCTTGAGTTTAAATTACTACATTTTGTAAAGGGATTTTAAATTCACTCAAAAATTATTTCTCTATCATACTGCTGGATAGTGAGGTCCCACAACTCTTCTATGAATAAATGACTCCTTGCCATAAATTGGAATGAGAATAATAATAATAAACTGTAGAGATTTGATAAAACTGGAACAAAGCTTAGGAATTAACATGTCATGGAGTTTTAGTTGATGTGCAGCCAAAATGTTTTTAATGATTACCCTTTTGAAAACACCATGCTCTTTATAACAAAACTTCTGTGTAATATATGTATTTGCATGTTAGGAGTTTTTTTCAGACGTCCCAGTTCAGTCACTCAATTACAGCTCTGTTGTAGTTTATTCCGGGTCTTTTGTTTATTTGGGGGTTTTAATGTGTTTTTCTTTTCCTCCTGCTTTTCATGGGGAGGACAGAGAACTTAGATGGGTCAATGTGCTCTTCCTGAACTTGGCATAACATATTAATGTTCTCCAAAATGTAAGCAGTGAATTTTAGTGCAAGTGTATAACATAAGTGTTTGAGATAATTTCTAAGTTAATTTTCATCTTACGCTTCATTTCTCTACTAGAGCAGTTGTACTTTGAAAGACTGAAAGTAAAAGTAGACTGTAAGTACTGTGCTAACCTCAAACACTAGCAAAGTGGCAGATAGGTTACGCCAGGTGTTAAACCCACTTTTGCTTTCTAGTCCTCCTCATATTTAAGTTTATTATGATCTCTTTATTAAAGGTTCAACTGTTGGAGTTTATTTCTGGTGTAATGAATGCACAAGAAAATAATGGTTCTGTTCTTTCTACTCCTACACAAATCAACAGACAGGGCCAGGAGCATGTGAAGGTAAAAGTTATTTTTGTCTCTTGTAATGTTCTGTATCTATTGAAAAGATGAAATATAGCATAGTTTTATTTTTCAATGATTGTTATTCAAATGTGGCTGGGTTGACAAAAACCAACCTGCATATCCAAACTCTGTATCACTTGAAGTATATTGTAGGTGTGTATGAGGCTATGTGCTGAAATTTAGATTCTGGAGAGCAGTCCAGCATGACAGGCACTTGATGTAGAACAAATTTTTCTACAAATACACCATCACTCAAACGTTGTTTTGACTGCACATTAAATAACTGAAGTAATCTCCTTTGATTTCATTTTATTAGCTTGTAGTCCCTTACATATGCAAGAAATCTGAATAGCCACTGTGATGGTAGCTGTTGCAAAGCAAACAAAGTTTGGCTGTCCCAATAGAGGACTTGAGGACTCTCTCCCTTTACCATTTCAACCTTTACCAAAATAAGAATCTCTGGGTACTTTCTAGCACTATTTGAAATGTTGGAGCTTTAGTAATTTCCAGACTTGATTTTACCATAAAAAATGGCAATTTCAAAGCAATCTTTGGATATAACTCAAAATATTTCTGGACAAGAAAATATTTTCTGAACTGAGGTTCTCCCCTAAACAGCGCTTCTACCACTAACACAGTGGCTTTCTTACTGCTTTGACTTGTGCAGTAAAAATATTCCTTGCTCTTTTTTCCTCCTCTGAGGACTGTCTTTGTGGACTGTCACATGTACATGTTTGGTTTTGTAACTATAGTTTGTTGTTTACGTACTGTGGTATGAGAATATATTCCATAGCAGGTATAAATTTTTTTGTTGCATGTTCTTCTCTTAATGGCCTTTTTTTTTTTCTTTGCTTGCAAGAAAACTGCAAATTCTTCTGTTCTGGGGCTGTTGTTGTCACAGGGTCTTGAACAGTGCTACAATATTAGCAATTACGATGTTATATATTGGTTATGTGGGTGGGGCTGGACCACAATTTATGTCCAAACTCAGTCAGTGGAGTTTCTTTGATTGAAATCCCCTGGAAGTTAAAAGAAAAGATTACTGAATCTGTGGCAGAGCTGGCAAGTAGTTTAAAATCTTAGTATTTTTGAAGTTAATGACAAACTCTTACATGGTTTAATGGTGCTAGTATTTGCTTTGAGATAGAAAAGGGATATCTGTGGGGAGGTTTTTAAAGAGAAATTTATAACCAATTTTAATAACCCTCAAACACCTTGTGAATATTCAAGTACCATATATGCAATTCTAACTTATTTGTCATGTTTGTTTTCATCAAGGCTTCCAGAATCCTCATGCGTAAAGTAGCATTTTGAAATGATGCAAGATGAATGCTTACTCTTCCAAAAACTACATCAGTACATGTCTAATTAACTTTAAAATAAAATACAACATTATTTTCAGCAGCAGGAGGACCAATTTGTGTGATGTTTTCTCATGCAGGTGACAATCCTGGCAAAGAAGTCTGTCTGTTCATATTTAAGCCTTTTGGTGAATTCCAAGGATGATCTGGCATTAGCTCATATCCTAAATGTTCCTGACAGAGGACTTGGTAGAGAAGCCTTCACTAACCTGAAACATGCTTCACAGGAGAGAGAAATGTCTATTTTTCTGGTATGTGTGTCAAATGAATCTGCCTGGAAGTCAGGGCAAATAAATTAGATCTCCAAACAGAGAATATAGCTTTAATCTAATATGCAACACTGGTGTTTGCAAGCTGAGTCAAGCACCACCATGAGCAGGATTTTAAAGCAACAAAGACAATAGATTTTGTGGGGAGAAATGGTTTCTTGTTTGGTCATGGGATCTCAAGGTGGACAGAAAAAATAGTTTCTGTGTGTATCTCAAAAGTTCTAAAATGAGATCTTGCAGTAGTTGTCAGCACAGAACCATCTCAAAAACAGAATTCTTTTTTACCTTATTTTAACTTTCTCCAAAGAACCACTGTAGTCCCTCATACTCAAAATAGTAATTAAATTTTGCATGCAGTGTAACCTCAGTGCAGACAATAGCAGTCTGAGTTAAAAGTATGTAGTCACTGAAGCAGCTGGTTTCTCAAACTTTTATGTTGAATAAATATGGAAAAGTTGTGAAATCTCAGTTCCAGGTTTAATTATTTTAGCTCCTAATGCTCTGTTAATGTTGTATAAGAAGCTGTATGTGTTTGGACTGGATTTACCACGTCATCTTCACAGTTGCCAGAGGGGAAACTTCTCTGCTGTGTAAAGAAGTCATCTTTTCTGGCGTCTGTGTCTTGTAGAAATCCTGAAAATGAGAGTATTTTCCATTGGGAAGGCAAAGTCCTATGAATTGTGTACTTGATCCATAGGAAATCTTTAGCACAAAGACAGGAATACTGGCGGGTTTACTTTCTGTGCTAGAGTAAGTCTAGTTTTTCCTCTTTCCAGCCCTAAGACCTTTATGATTTAGCTCTGCACTCTGAAATTAAAATTTGTGTGTAGAATTAACATTACTGCGTCTGTGTCAAATGCATTGGATTATTATCCTTACTTTAACCTTCCTGGATAAATGCTAGGGTTTTTGTTCTTACTGTTGCCTTAAAATTTTGGGGGTTGTACTCTAAGATATGCTTTTGGCACATCTTCATTATCTTAGAGCATATAAAAATATATGGACACTTTCAGAATGACAGAAGCCTTAGCTGTCATTATTTCTGATAAGTTTGAATATACATTGCTTGCATCTCTGAAAATTGTTATGAGCTGAAGTCAACTTTTACATGTTTATGTTAAAATTGTCCTTGGGTCACAGAGAGCCCCCTTGAATATAAGAGTAGTTTTGTGAGGCCAGCCAGGAGCATTTGAACAGCCACAAAAACAAGAGAGTTTTGTGTGATGATTTAGTAAGATTTTGTCCTAAGCTTTCAAAAGGCTGATGTAAACAACAAATTAGTTTGGGGTTTTTTTTTTTTTACTTTGGCTTGTGGGTTTTTTTTTTAATATAATTATTCTATTTAAGTATTGATCTTGCCAAAATTGAGATGCACAGAGCTCGTATTTAGGAGCTGTTGTTTGATTTCGGCGAAGCTATTTATGCTATCAGCCAGCTTTTACACAAGTTGCAGACCTGTAGGAAAGGCTCATTTTAATGTATGCACAGCCCATGTCTGTCTATAGTTTGATATTTCTGGCTAATTTTCTCCTAATAGATGGCAACATCTTTTATCCGGACCATAGAACTTGGAGGAAGAGATTCTGCATCTTCTTTGTATGATCCTTTAAGAGCCCATGTAAAAGGGCTTTCCAGCTTTGTTAATTTTATTGACAAGCTGCAAGAAATTGTTGGTGAAATATTAAATACAAGGTAATATATTTTTGTCTTGGTGAGCCTCTCCTTTTCTTGTGCTTGAACAAAAAGAACAAAAGAAAATCAAATAATGTACTTAAAGAATTCAGAGTAAAATTTTTAAATGTTAAACCTTATTTGAAAATGTAATTGAAAAATAATTGGGGTAAGCTTATGAATTTTTGAGGGGTGTTTTTTGTATTGAATTTTTATCAAATCTGTGTATGTATGGTGGTTTGGTTACTTCCCTAGTTGTAAATCAAGTTACAAAGACTTCCAATTTGTGAGTCTGGTAAGTACCTAAACTGATATGTGCTTTACTTCTTGCTGCTTAATTCCTTCCTTTTGGTCATTTAATTCTCTTTATCCTTATGTAAGGAGTCTTTATTGCTGCTAACAAATGACAGTGTTGGTAATTTAGCCTTTTCTTTCTTTCATTTCAGCTGTATAAATTAAGCATAAGAATTATTTCTTAGGGGGCCTCTGGTGGAGTTGCTGATTTTGATTGTGTTTGAAGAAGTGAAGTTAGTCTTTTGGGCAGGCTTATAAATTTGTGATTAATTAGAGAAATGTAAATGTAACACAGAGGTTTGAATTGGTAAGTGCTGGCATTATTAGAGAGAGAAGAGCTATTTTCTTAAGCTTCATAGAAATTAATAATTTTGTCATTTATAATCAGTAATTCTTCCATACAAAACTTGGCTAATCAGCTATAATAGTTCTGTCCTTGATACTAAAGAATCATTTTTTTTTCGAAGTTTGAATTGAGTCTAATCCTCACAGTGGAAAACAAAATGTTATAAGTAAGCATTATTTAAGTTAATGTTCAGTTTCCATTGAAGCTGGAAGTGGGAATTATTTCTGAAGTTGTTTTGCAGTTTTGTCTTACTTTTTTTATTCTGCTTCTTATTCTTTCATTTCAACATCCTGGATGCCAGAGACATACTGTCTGTACTGGTGATTAAAGAAAACTATTTGCTCAACGTATAGTATATGCTCTTTTTCCTGTGTTTAAATCATATCTGGCACTGTATATTGATAAAAAAAATGAGAAATGGAAGAATATGTATATGCATGAACTTTTTAGGATGGAAAGACTTTATCAGGTGAATACAGTTCAGAAAAGTACAGCATTTTATGCTACATCTTGTTAATTACTCCTGTGTTTAAAAGAGAATGTTTAAATGTGAGAAAAATCCGGGAGGGATAGTTGCTGGGAGTTATCAGCTTCTCACTGAGTGAATTCTCTAGAGCCTGGACCTGCTTTTTAACATTCAGATATTTGTTGTGTAGCTTTCCCTGCTGCACCTGCTGTGCCATTTATTGTGGGGTGTAAATCTTGTTAATGTCAGATTCTGTGCATTAAATTGGCTGTACACATGTGAGTATTGCTGTTTGTCTTGCTGACCAGGAGTAGAAGGTGGCTGTACTGTGTTGTTTGTAGCACCTCTCGTAATCCACATGGCCTTTATACCCGCACAGTGTAAAATATGTTTTTCATCTGTGTATCTATAGATGTTTTCAAGTGTTTGCTATGTCACATGGATGAGGACTGTCTGTGTGTCCTGCCTGTCATGTGCCAGTTGTTGGGAGTTCCAGAGGATCCAGTTCTGTGCAAAAAAATATTCTCTAGTTCTGTTACTGCTGCGAAGTAAAGACCAGAGCGGGGGAAAGGCAGCAATGCAGCAGAATCCTAATTACTTAATCTATAGAAGCCTGCTGAGAAATCTGAGAGCAAACTAGACAACCTGTCTGCAGCATTGCTCTTTCTCTGATGCAGAGGTTAGCCAACCTGCATTACCCAGGTCTCTGTATTGACTATGTCACAAGAAAAATGCTGTGTTTTTTACTTAATTATTAGAAATCTGTTATTTCTGTTTAATTTTGTTACAGTGGACATTTTATGAAACTTGTAATTGCACAAAATACAAAGTAGCCAAATGGTGGGTCACTGGAACGCATGTTGAAAAGAGGCTTTCTTCATCTGCCTGATTCCTTTGCTTTGGGAATTTGGAAACCAAATTGGAGGTCTTGGACAGTGGTGGGAAGTGCTTTAAGAATATTTTGGACTTAGGAGATCTTGTGCAACCAAGTACCTGCTAACCTATATAGAGTAACAAAAATGTTTCTTATCTCGCCATCATTCAGCTAAGAAAGTGAACGGTAGATTAGATGAACAAAGAGAAATCTGTCAAACAGAGTGGAAGTTTAATGAAACTATGATGGTTTGGTTCAAATATGGCACTTCTGATAGGAGGAGAAAAGGAAAGACAAAATGAAATTTGGTCGTTTCGAGGTGTATTTACTGAAGACAACGTGCCTACAAATCTCTGACATGTTGGAATTGTTTGTCTCTCCTCATTCTCTAATATTAGAAGACATTACTAATCTTTCAAGAATCAGCAGCATGAATATTCGTTAACTTTTGGGGATGCTGCAAAACTTTCAATGCTAAAACTATTTATAGATTTGTACATACAAGGCTTGGACAATGTTAATACAGTAAATGGAGAACTTGGTTCTTCTTTTTTACACCTCTTTCTTGACAAGGAGCATATCAGTGTTGTGTTTGTCAGCAAAATGGATGATTATTATACACCTTAAGATCTGAAAACTCTTTCCTGCTGGTATAAATTAAAAGCTGCACTTCTAATCCATCATTCTGAAAACCCTTTACTTTTAGGCCAGAAGAACTCCTGAAATGACTTTTCCCAAGTTTGTTTAAAAAATGTGACTTTAAAATTGGAGGACAGAAGCTCATTTGTCATGTTGGTTACTGTGCTTGATGGTTAGTATGGGGGGATGTGTGTACATATACGTACACGTTAAAAATCCCCACTAATTTTGTAGAGTAGCAAAGTTGGGAGGTTGGCAGCATGTTTTCCCCTCAGCTGGGCGCTGCCCTCGGCGCAGGCAGCGGCCACTGGGTGTCACCATCGCCCAGCTCACTCCGGAGCCGGGTCCCGCCCGCCCCACCGGAGCGGCTCCGCATCCCGGGCCCCTGCAGCCTCCGCAGCCCGCTGGAGCATCACACAGCTCGCCTCCACCATGTGGATTTGTGCTCTCTGCTTCCCCTCGACAGGGAAAATGCGTTTCTTATACGTTTCCTTTGGGAAGCCGTGATTGCATCTCGAGGCGCGGTAGTATTTGGGGAGAGAAAGAACGTTGGACTCTATCTAGGCTTGTGCTGAATGTTTGAGTTAATTGGACAGTGTTCACACAGCCCTGGAGGTTTGTGGTCTAAAGTTGCTGGAAAGTTGTGCAAGCATATGCAAAACATTGTATATAGGATTGCTTAAATTTAGGATTATAGAAAAATTCAGGTTGGAAGGAACATCAGAAAGTTTTTGGTCCAACATCCCGCTCAAAGCAGGGTCAATTATGGAGTCAGCTCAGGTTAATCAGGGCTTTATCCAGACAAGTTTTGCGCAGTCTCCATCCTTGGAGGTTTTTAATCTCCCTCTTGGCAGCCTAGTCCAACTGCATTTGTCCTCACGGTGAAAAGTTGTGGGCTTTTTTTCTTATATTGAGTTGGGACCTCTCTTGTTTCAGTTTATGCCTATTGTTTTTTTCACTGTCTGTCAATATGAGTCTGGCTCCCTCTTCTTGCTTGCCACCCTGTAGGTATTGGAAAGCTGTTAGTAAATCCCCCTGAAACCTTCTCTTCCGCAGCCTGAACAAGCTGTTCCCGAAGCTCCTCACAGGGCATGTCTGCCTGACCAGCTTGGCAGCCCTCTGCTGAACTTGCTCCAGTTTATCAGTGTCTTTCCTGGACTGGGAGCCCAAAACTGGACACAGTATTCTAAATTTGGTCCAACGAGTTCTGATTAGAGAGGGATAATCACATTCCTCAGACTACTGGCTGCGCTACTGTTGATGCAGCCAAGGATACTGTAGGGTTTCTTTGCTGCCAAGGCATGCTCCTGGCTTGCAGCTTGCTTGCTGAACATGCACCAAGGTTTTTTACACAGAGCTGCTCCCCAGCCTGTATCATTGCGAGGGGTTATTCCTTCCTAAGGCTTTGCATGTCTTGTTGAATTTCATATGGTTCCTGTCAGCCCATTCCTCTTGTCTGTTTAGGTATCTTTGTGTGGCAGCTCTGCCCTCGAGAGTATTGACTGTTCCATCAAATTTGGTGTCATCTGCAAACGTGATGAGCATGTAATTTTCGGGAATTACTGCCAAAAACAATAGGAAAATAAACCAGGTTTCAGGGATAGGCCCCTATGTTACTCCATTGTTACAACATGTTTGCTACCTTCTGAGAGTGATGATCCAACCTGTTAACTCCTCTAATTGTTCATCCATCCGGTCTGTAACATCAATACTCCCATGTTGAGAGTGTTCTCTGACAGTATTGATAAGTGTTGCTACAGTGAAGGGAAATGGCACCCACTGTTCCCCTCTGCTCTGCAAATCCAGTCATTTTGTTAAAGGGAAAAACAGATTGGTGGGGTATAATTTACATTTGATAACTGCATGCTTATAGTTACCGGCTGCCACCTAATCCTTCGTGCCTTCAAAGCCCAGATATGTGTTCGTAGAAGACTTTCCATTATTTTCTTGAGGAACAAAGTGAGTCTGATGAACTGTGGTCCCCCAAACTGTCCTTACGGATTTTATGTGGGTTTTTCTTTGTTTTTTTTTTTTTTTTAATTTTTTACTTTTCTCCATTTGTCAGGGATCTCACCTGGTCATCCTCACTTTTCAAACATAAAGTTGTATTATGAGGGCATTTGCCACTTCTATTAAGGCTCTTAGATGCAATCCATTTGATTCAGTGTTCTTGAACATACTCAGTACCTGCAAGTGAAGCTTGATTTGATCTTTATCCACTGCTGGCAGCTCTTTTCTGAAAGATTTCTCTAATCAGAGTGTTGGTAAAGACTAAGGCAAAGAAGGCACAGAGTACTTCTGTTTTATCTGTGCCCACTTCTGTTTTATCTGTTGCGAAATCTGCATTTCGGCAAAGGTTCCTCATTTTCTTTGTTTAGCAGGTGAAGCTCCTTTAACATTCCTTGTACTTGTCAACTCCAGCTGAGCTTTGGTTTTCCTGACATCCCTAAATGCCCAGGTGATGTTTCTAGATCATTTGTTATCTGTTCCTTCTTCACCATTCTTTGTGAAGCCCTTTTGCATTCAGGCTCTGTCATCAGTTCACTGTTTAGCCAAGCTGGTCTGCTGATATTTCTGCATATTTTCCTAAGTGTTGTGATGGAATGGTCCTGTGCTCGTAATATTATTATAGTATAATATAATTTATGTTATTATAATTAATAACAGCTTGCCTGAGTGCCTTTGCCTTTTAGAACTTTCTTACAGGGAATTCAATGGCTGTTCATCAAGACTTATTCTACAAGACTTTTATAGCAACTCTGTCACCAGACTTGGGTAGCAAAGCTTGGGATGGAGAATATGAAGAGTCGCTAATTTCTTCCAACAAGCTGAAAGAGAAATTTTAGCCAATACAGCAAAAGTAGCAGCAGCAAGATGGAAAAATACTCTAAAACAGGTTTCTTTTTTTGCTGTGTTTTTGTTATCGATATAATAATCTGTGAAACTCCAAAGGGTCTAAGGAAGAGTTTTCACTTAATTTTGATATCTGTCAGAAAATTAGATCAATAGTCATACATGCATTGCTGGAGTGGAATTTTTGAGTAGTGTGAGTGCTTTGATAAAGTTTTTTCCTTTACAGATATATTTAAAATCTAGATAAGTTCACTGATATGATTTTATTGTTGAAATTTTGAAATCTAAATGAACAGGAACTGCTATTTTTTTTAAATTTATGCTTGTAACATAAGAAATAAGCTTTTAGATCTGCTTTAAAAGCACAGTTACTGCTCTGTTAGAAACACTTGTGTAGTATTTCTTCCTATATATGTTTTGTCCCATTCTTCTACCCAGGTAGGTGGAGCTCTAGTTGACATCTTGCTGCTTTGTGTTTGAGAATGGAATTACTGCTGCTCTCTTTCTATAGCTCTAAATTAAAAAATTGCATAACTGAGCAGTTGTTGTCAAGTCCTAAAGCATGTTTTAAATCCATAACAAGGCAAAAAGGCTGTGATCTCCTCCCACCCTGTGATAACTGGGTGTTTGTGATTTCTTTTAAGACACTGGCTCCCACTACCTAAGTCAGATAGTTATATATTTGTCATCTATTTTTTACTTCTGTTGAAGTTGAAATGAATGAATGAAAATGTTGACCTTAGTATAATAGAATTTTGACACATTCTTTTCTGTTCTTGGAATAGATTTCAGGACTCTGTTCTGCTTTTTATCAGGTTTTGAATACTGTCCATATCCTCAACATTTTTTATCCTTGTTTTTGCTATATTAGTCTTTTCCAAAAAAGATGTATTTTCAGAAAATAAATAAAAGTGCTCCTGCATCATAACTTTTCACACTAAGGCCTGAGTTCTGGAGGAAGAGCTCTTGCCAATGTAATTTAGATTTTTGGTAAGCAGAGGAGCCTGTTTATATGACAATCTCAGTAAGAACAAAATAGACAAGGTGTGCTATTACTTCTACATAAGAAAAGATGGTTTGATAAGGAAAATGAGATAGAAAAAGGTAAGGTTGGGACTCAGATGATTTAAGGCAAAAAGGGTTCAAGGGGGCATAAGATCTGTCAGTATTTTTAGTAGAAGAAACCCGTGACAGAAGATCAGATTTGTCCAGTGCCTGAATAACAAGTGGAGATTTTACACTGCACTTTATTTTTTTAAGCTCTTTAGAAGCCCTGGTGCAAATAATGCATTTTTAACATAAGATTCATTTTATCTGTATATAGGCATTTGTTTTTCTCTAGCTGAGACAGGTGAGCTGAATCCTGCTTGAGCTGTCTACTGTTTTAGTGCTAAAAAAGCTGCAGAAGGTAAGCCACTCCTTCTGTCAGTTGGTCTAAAATAGTTGTGAATTTTCATGCTGATGGTCACATCTGGACTTGACTGGATCCATTCATTTGACAATTGCCACTGTACTACTGACTTCAGGCATCTGTGCTTGAACATTCAGTTGGACAGTGGAAGGTGATTGTTTCTAAAGTGTTGGGGTTTTCTTCCATTTGTAATTACACTGATGAATTTCCTTTGGTTATTTCTATCATAGAAAAATAATTTGATTTTCTGGTTGGGTTGTCTTTGAGTTCATACATTTTGAACAAAGAAATGTGGCATGTGACTCTGAACAGAATCATATTACTAGCTTTTAAAAAAATGCTCTTTTACAACCTTTGCCATAGTGGCAACTGAGGACTATATTTGCTGACTGGATTTGGTGAGAGTCCTCCTTTGATACAGTTTAGACTATGGATGTGATACTGAAGCACTTTATCATAGAGTAGCTCATCTCAGTAGCCTGTGATCTGAATGGAACGTCACAGAAAACCTTTTAGCAGGAGCACTGGCTAGAGGGGATAAGGCCTTTCAAATTGCCTTAGACAAATGGCATTGCTTTGTTTAATATATCAAGTTCATTCTTGAATTCAGCTAGTTTTTTTGCTTCTCCTTCAGAATTAAAAAGAACAAAAGTTCTTTTGCTGCTGTAAAAATTATCTGAAGAGATGGCCATGTAATTCCATATTTAAAACAAACCTTTCTGGGCCTTCTGGCTGTTAGGAGCTGCAAAGTGGACAAGTTTCCAACTCTATTTTATTCCTATAAATATTTTTTTTGTGCAATATCAGATATTTTCAAGTTCATTCAAGTTCAGCTGATCTTCTGAGTAATATAATTCTATGAAAGAGTAATATCAGAGCAATCTGTAATAGGGTGTCATCTTTGTAAAATAAACAAAACCCTAAACACCCCAGGTGCTTTTTTACTACATTTTCCTTTTATCATCATGCTTGTAGTTAATCTTTTTGAGACTCACTAGAAATGGATCTAATAACTAGATTTGGCATTTTATATTTATGTATATATGGAGATATATATATATATACACATAAATATATATATGCCTAATGACACGACACAGCTTATGTTCTGGTGTAAAATGGCATAAGCTGTGGCAGGGCATTTCAGTGCTAGTCCACAAACATTGAATCAGCATTTTATGTCTTGGCCTGTCGATCTAAATTCTAGTTGAAGTATAAATAAACTTTTCCTTGCTCCAGTTAGTACTCTGTATATCTGATAGGAGACTGGAGCTCTTTCCTGGAAACGAAGGAATATGGGGAGAAGAGGAGATTAAATGTACTTTATTTCTACTAGCAAATATCTTTAGTTGGTATTGGGCAATAGAGGCAAAAAAATAAACATCGAAAATATTTTTGTGAAAGATTTGTTATTTTTTCCTATTGAAAATCTATGAATCTATAGTTGAGTTACATGCAGAGCAAAGCATTTAAATTAAGGGCATGCTTATGTTAATTAACTGTGCTAGTGCCCAGTACTAGTTGTATAATAATATCTTTTCTTCCAGCATACATATGGGTATATATGTTAAATGTGTGGAAATGATAAATTTATTGCTTATTTACAAGTAAGTTCAACATCTCTGTATGTTGACAGAAATAACTGAACCTGGTTTTCACAGGGAATTTTAGTCAATCCCTTCACATGCCCATTTGTCTTGGAGTTCTAGGTTTAGTTCTCATTTAATACAATACTTTTCTCATTTGAGGATATGATTTTTGAAAATATAAGTTTAGGATTGAGGAAAGCAGATCAGTCTGGCAAGAATCATCAGGAGACTTGGCTGCAGTTCCTATATGCATCTCTGAAACAGAGTTCTTCTTCAACATTTCTCTCCCTGTACCTCTTGACAACTTGGATTTTTTTTTTCCCCTCCCTTTGAACTTTTCATTCTTGTGTGGTTAGATTGAGTTGTGGGGTTTAGAGAAGTGATACAATAGTTTTTTTATATATTTTTTAAACTGTCATTTCCAATGGGTCTTGATGGTTCTTGACCTGTCTACAGAGAGACTGGTGATTTTTCTTTTGGCCAAGTGCATACGCTCTGCTTAAATTTCTTCAGAGCAAAGTTTTTCTGTTTAATGAAGCCTGCAAATATAATGTGAATTGTATAATCTTTAGTCTGTAAAAGTTGAAGTTGAGAATTGTGTGGAAATATTTGTTTTTTTCCTGTGTAAAAAAACCCAACAACAATCCCCCCCTGCAAAGTTTCACATTAACGTCAGGTTTTTCAAGCTATTTAGAGGAGTCTTCTTCAGCCAGAATAAACCAAAACAGTAAGGTCTCTGGCCCAGTTCCCTCCATGTATTTTAAGTGGAAACAATAGAAACAACTATTTTTCCTCTGACTCAATTCCTATTCTTATCTAGTTCTGCCCAATTATTTTGTGTTTTATATGAATGTAGACATGCAGAGTTTCATTTGATGAAAGTTCTCCCAACTGGAATTCTAAGATTTATCTTCAGAATTTAATGTGTACAAAATCCATCTTTATTTGCAGTAGCAAGTTATCCTTCTAGGGCAAGCTGTCAAGAGCATGAAGGAAACCAGTAAGGATGGGGGAAGCTGAAAACAGAGTCATGTCACTCTTGGCTTTATGACCTGGAGTAATGAAGCCACTGCTTTGGGGTATTGGCAGAACTGTCATTTGCAGCATCATAAATGTACTAATGTACATAAATGTACTAAAAAGTCTACTGTAGGTGCCAGTGACAGCTCAGGATGCTGCATTTCTGCTCTGATGTGAATTGCAAACCTCATTTAGGAAAAAAAGAGCTTTTTGGAAGGGATGCATTTTTATGTAGGAGAGCTGAGTGGTTCTTTAAATGCTTTATTTTCTTTGCCCAAGAAACAATGCTAAAACATACATACATACTTTGTTTAGGTACTGGAAAAAAAATTTTAAGCTTTTAACTCAAGGAGCTTATTCTCTTTTTCACAAAATCTTAATGTAGTCAGACACATGTGCTGAAGAAAGATTAATGGAGTGTGCCTTTATAGCTAATAGGGAAGCTCATGTGGTCTAATTACTGTCTATTTAAATAAAACTGAAAGAAGATTGGGATTTTGAAGCACCTTCACAAAGCACAAAAAACCCAGATCTAATGGGATATTAAACAGGAATGCATGTTTGAGTGAAAAATTTTGTTTACACATAACAGTTTGAGCTAAACTGTACATACAGGTTTAAAGAAAGTACCTTTCTTTGGACCTCTAAGGAGACATTAGTTTTGTATTGCAGCTCAGAGTATTACTAAATGCTGAATTCATTACCTTATAATTTTTTTTTAGCAAACTATTGTGTTGGACAATAGGTCTACGCTGCTGTTTGATTTAAAAGATCAAAGCTGTTCTCTCTGATGAGCAGGGAAGGCTGGCTATGTTCAGCATTAATAGGTGTACTCAAGTGTTGCCAAGATTAATGTGGAGATGACCCTGTGCCTATTTTCAGAATCGCAGGGGGGCGAATTCTGTCAACAGTGAAGATGCATTTGATAAAAGGCCGAAGCAATGGGGATCCTTTCTGTCAGGCAGTAGAGGAAGCTGTACAAGACTTGGATTTGAAGATTAAAAATATTATCGATTCACAACAGGAATCCTTGACTGCTAGCACTACTGGAGTCAGTCCAGCACGGGTAATGGGACTTCTTTTGTTCTTTTTACTGTTTAGCTTTATAAGAAAGCAAAAATCTTTTGCCTGATTTGTTTCTTTTAGAAGACTATCTGTAGAGTATAATCTTTTTCCTAGCTGTATAAAGTAGTCATTTCCTTTATGCTGTGATTTTAAACTTGTTGAAAAGACTTCTACTTAAGGATTACACTGTGGATATCAAAGAACTGATTTACATAAACTAAATTTCTTACCTTAAAATTGCAAATAAAATACTCTTCAAAGCTTAATTTGGTTGTGCAATTATTATAAATGTAGATACTTAAAAGTGTCAGATTTGCCATTCATTTCAAAGCAGTAAATGTATAATAAATTTCCAAACAAAAGAACCTCATGAAAGTAGAATTAAGATTTGAGAACACGTATCAGTAATTTTTTATTAAAATACGCAGGTTTAAATTAGTACAGCATCAAGTATTTCAAAGGATAAGGTCTTCAAAGTAATATTAAATATGTAAGAAATCTAAAGCATGATAAAATGTGGAGTGGGAAGGGAATTAAAGCCCCAGACAATCATGTGTAAGCTTATTCTCTTTTAGTGTTTCAAGACACTAATGAATTTATCAATGACTTTGTTTTCATGGAAGGAATCAGGATATTTAAAATTCTGTAAGTCAGGTGTTGAGGGCACAATACAAGATGTGTATTTGTGGTTCATGTACTGTGAATCTACTCCTGTTTAGATTATAATGTTTTTGTGATGAAAAAATCAACCAACTTTAATTATTTTATTTTACATTGTTGATTTATATCTCATGTAATTTGTTTTTCTAGCAAATTAAAAAAAAAATAGACACCTTCATTGTGTTTAGAATTGTTAGGATAATTTGTTTTGTAAAGTCATTGGATTTATGCCAGGGTAGCAGAAGATTTTTAACAAATTTTAATCAAAACTTCAGTATCCTTTTTCATTTTTAAGATAGGTAAAACCAGCCAGACCCTATTGGCTAGTTAAGCTGGTTTAAACGTGTTTCCACTGAGTATGTTGGATATATATTTCATCCTCATTTTCCTATGAGTATTTAATCCCATTTTGCTATGAGTATTTGTTCACTGTATTGCCTTGTTTCCCTTTCATGTCCTTCTACTTGTTTCTCTTTCCCATCAGAGAAAAATATAACTGTCATCAGTTCTGTCTTTATTTAGCTACTTGTATTACCAACAAAGTTTTAAAAAATCATGTAGATCATTATAAGCCAGGTAAAAGCATTTTATTAAAACTTCATTTTTCAGAGAGGGAGATTCACCATTTCTTTTCCAAAATATTTGTTTCTTACTGTTCTCCAGAAGTTCATAGTCTGATGACTCTGTAGAAATCTTTAGCAGTATCTTTGTTGAGGCAGAAGATGGCAAAGATGGTTGTGTCCTGATGATGTGGGGAGAACCTGCAGTGGAGAAGTTCATGGTGGGCTGTATCCCATGGGAGGTATTCCACATAGAGGAGAAGAAGAAGAGCATGAGGAAGAAGCAGCAGGAGGGACAAAGTGTTAGGAACTGGCTGCAATCCTCATTCCCCATCCCCCTGTGCCAGTTGAGGGAAGGAGGTAGAAAAGTTGAGTGTGAAGTTGAGTCCAGGAATGAAAAAGGGATCCCATTATGATGAAATGTCAAGAAATTAATTTCATGAAGTCAAATCTCTTTTGCCTATGATTTGTATGTGAACAATCTGTCCTCATCTTACTCCCATAAGCTTTTTTCAAGATTTTTTCACTTCCTATTCGGGAGGAAGGAATAGAGCAGCTTGGTGTGCACCTGGCAGCTAACCAGGGTCAGCCAGCAGAGTCCTTTGTGGGGCCTGAGGAATTAGGGATAAGGACAGTAGGTGAGAGAGGTAATGGGCAAATGTGGACTGAACATTGGTAGGGAACAGACTAAGTGTGAGGAAGCTTCTTTTTTTGTAATTGTGGAGGGATGAGGGGTAGCATGTGTGAAAATTGTTTGCCTTTGTCAGTATTGTGTTTGTTGTTTTGATGTGGGGAATTCTTTTTGTTGATGCAAGTGAAGTCTTTGAAGATTGTGACAAATTTCTATTTTAACAATTATCCTTAAGCATATGATTCAGAGAGCTGAAGAGTGGAAAAGGGAGCTTAGACAAATGCCAAGATAGTGATACTAAATAGCATATTTTAGTGGAACTTCGTGTGGAGGAACCATTTGGTGTGGATGTTACTAAACATATGGAGGGGTAGGTTGCCTTTTGTAATGAAAAGAGAAAAATTTGAAAAGTCCAATAAGTTTTCCAAATTAATTCAATCTCTGTTAGAAATTAGTGCATCTGTATTTTTCTATTAAGATCTCAGGACAGCAAAGATGAATTCTTTTTTTCTGATCCTTACATAGAGCTTGGGGGGTTTTGTTTTGATTTTAATAAGAAAGCCCCCTGATGCTATAATTTTTCAGCAAAAAATTATCTGTGTTCTGTTTAAATTTTGGATTGATAGAATGTTAGGCTTTTTTTTTTCCTGTGCAAGAGATGAAATAACTTCTTTGAGTGCAAATTTAAAATATGATCTTAAGTATAGAGGTGAAAATTATGCCTCTACTAGCTCCTGGTAAGGCTGCTTCCTCATAAAATGTACCTGAAAAGTGTAACTTCCTTAGAAAAATATTTGCATTTCTTCTGGCAGTGGCAGTTTTCTTCCATCATTGCTCAGTTTTCTTGCAAATACCTAGTTTATAAGAAGATAGAGCTCCAGGAGAAGTTATTACTTTATGCAACAGGAAGCACTATTTTGTGTTGAAGCCTGCATGAGTGATTAATAGGAATTATGATTTATTGCTTCCTAAGAAAATTACTACTGTAAATAGAATCTGGCTATAACTATTTTATTTAAAAATAATTTGATTAATGATTAGGCTTTTAAATAAAGCATGATTTTTTTGTCTTACTGAGATCTTTTTGTTATCTTACCTAGAATTCTTACTTTGCCTTGGACTTTTGTCCATGGTTAGTACAGAGAGTGAGTCTCTGGTGTTGTAATACTTGAGATTTCTGAAAGTTGTTTCTAAAGGTTTTTTCTTTGTGTATCATCAGTCAAGATGATGCCGAGTTTGTACTTTCATTAAGATAAATTCACAATGGCACATGTGACATTTAATAAAAAAAATCTGTGTTATGGTGATGTAATGACTGAAGAGGTTCAGAATAAATTTTGAGGAAATTAAATGGTACTTAAATAGGCCTATTCTATAAAGCCAAGTAACAACCATTTCTGTAATTGCTATTTCTAGCTATTGATTATAACTTATAGTAGCTGACTGACATTTGTTGCTATGGTTTCTTGAAAGCTGCATACACTAATTGATATAATCAAATAGAGAGAAAAATAAAATTTGATCTTTTCAAGACTGTGTTTAAAAGCAGTTAACTGATTAGATAAATGCAGTTCATTGCTTGTCTTGCCCTTCAGAATAAAGTCAGAGTATTCAGTGTTTCTGTGTATTAGTGAATAAGAGAGCCTATAGTTTTTAAATAACTACCATTGTGTATTAAGCCCTAAATTTCTCTGTGGAATTCCTAGTGCCTTTAAAGAAAAATATAGCAACTTTCAAGTTATTTTAAGTCCCACAGTGGCTATGGATTTCTCCATCTGTACTGCTGACTGTTGCATTGAGCACTTCCAGATGCAGATTGTTTTTTTTTTCTTTAAGGAATTCTTTATTCTTGTGAAAAATCGTGGGGAATTCACCCAAACAACAGGAAATTGTGCCACATACCTCCGTTGTCAAATATTGATGGAAATCTCACTTTTAACCAACTGCTTTGGCTGATTGTTAGTCGGAGTGGTTGGACTTCACCAGAACGTGTTTGTGTACCAGAAAATAAAAGGTTCATTTCTGCTGCAGTTTCAGCACAGATGTATATGTTTTTCTGTGTGACTTGTTCATCATTGTATACACATAGCTGTCAATGATCTAAACTTCACTAACTACTTAGGATGTAAAAAATTTTCCCATGGAGAAATTCTGCATAAATTCCCCTTACTGCAAAAGGGAAGGAGGGCATTCTCACACCTTATGCTGATGTAGATTGATTTTGGAGGTGAGCTATTGGTCTGGCTTGCTGAACTTTGCTGTTTTACGTTCCTTTTTCATTTACTTTCAGCCAAAATTGCATTCCATAAATCATGGCACTGCATATTGTGGCAGAGATACTGTAAAGGTCTTGCTAGTTCTTCTGGACGAAGAAGCTGTCAGTCCTCCTACCCAGAACAAAGCAGATCTGCTGTGTGACAATGAAAGCTTAAATTTGTGTGGCATCACCTCTGTTTTGACACTCTTCAGGTGAGTATTAGGAGGTTGCTTTTATTGTGTTAATTTGTTTGTGCTTTTTTTTAACGATCTGAGTCTAACAAAGCATTGATGTTACTTACATAGAGCAAATAGCCAACGTGCAGTCTGCTGTGAGATTAGGTGTAAAGGGAAAGCAATTTGAGAACAGTTTCGATTTTTCAAAAGTTTTCCAAGTCTTCATTTGTATTTTCTGTATTTTCAAGATACTTTTTGATACAGTACATTTCTGGGCTGCAAACTCTATGAAGGACACTCGAAAACCCATTTCTGTGGGCACCGACAAGGAAACTCACCTATCCATGAGCTGAAGAAGCAGTGATGATTTATTTGGTCACTGGTCCTGAGGAATTATCAGTTGTTAAAAAAACAGGATGCTGAGAATTTGGTTACAAAGAGAATTGGTTACAAAGAGGATTCATGAACTAGAACAATAGTGTAGACAGTAACATGATGAAGCTATTTTGAAGCTACGTATTTTGGCAATTAAAATAGGAGAACCATTGCAAGGCTGGCAGACATTTTGCACCGTAGACAACTAGAAATAAAATAAAGAACAAGCTAAACAAACAAAATTTTATTTATGAAAAATTAGATAAAATAAGCTAAATAAATAATGAATTATTGTTGAAGAACATGTTCTCATATGCACATTGATTTGCCATGGCCTTAAACAGAAGTAATTACTTACAAATGCATAGATTAGTTCTTATTTCAAGACCAAAGAATTCCCCTTTATATGCACCATTGATTTTTTTCATTATAGGCATCAATTTTTTTCCTAACTACTTATATTATGACATGTAAGAGAGTGGAAACATTTTGTGTGAAATATGTGGAAAACTATATTGAATGCCAACCAGATGCTATTCAGGAGGGTGTAAGTAGAATGGTGGCTTAGAAGATCATCACTAGCTTTACAAATAATAATAATAATAATACTGTGTCTGCAGAGCTACAATATTGGAAACACACTGCAAAATGAGTACCAGAAATTGGACTTGTAGGTTTGCTTTCTTTGTGCTCTCTTCAGTTGCACACTACACGTGGGTCCTTAGAAAGGTAGAAAATAAGGTAGAAGAGTAAAGGTATTTGCCTTTCTGTTTCTGAGGAACTTGGTGTGGCCCCAGTTTTTATTAATGAATTGCTTTTACATGTTCTAAATACTTACCTCTTTTTAATATAGATCTCCAGCACGATCCAATGGCTCTTCTCCAAAACCTCTTAGACAACGTATTCTGAAATCTATGGATGAAAAAGTAATTAAGGTACTCTGTAGGAATTGCTATACAACTGTAGAGGCATTGTAATAATCGTGATAAAATAATAGCAGCAGTGTTACAATTCAGCCGGGTGAATTTTCATCCCATAGCTGATGAAATGTAATTGTGATTAACCTGCGGAAATTGGTCCAGCTAGAGCAGTATTGTAATCTAAATAGAAACATCTAAAACTTCAGAAGAGAGAGGCTTTAAACTTAAAGGTACTCCCTAATGAAGATTTCCTAGTGAAGATGTGTTGAATTAATCTCTCTTCATTTACCTATCTGTGTATTTCAGGACCATAGAAATAAACCAAGCTATCTGAAAACAGAGATAAAACTGAATACAGGCACCTGATTTTAGTTCTGATAAAATCAACATCGAAAAAGTGTAATAGTGATGGTTTCATTGCTTTTTTTCTTTTGATGCTTTTTGTTTGTAACGATCTTACATATAGACATTTCTATAGCATTGCTTTGTGAACAATAAAATAAAGATGCTAATGTTTGCTTTTTGTAGATGAAATGGAACTTTACAAGTGCGCATTGGTATTGTGAGGGACTCTATTCAAAAGAACAATGTTGCTAAAAATTGATGTCTTTCAGTGCACTGCATTTTACATAGTATTTTTCCTTAAAATTGGCAAACTTGAATGTTGGGACTATGGATGAAGGCAGAGCTTGTCTTGTGCAGTATTTCAACAGAAAGCTGAATAAAAGTAGTGGCATAATATTTTTTACAGACATAGTCATGACAATGTGTGAAAAACACAAATGTAATTAGCATGGTAGGAAGAGGTGTTCTAAGCCATCAGAACAGGTTCTAGAACAGCACAATGGAAAATATCTTTCACTGGACATTAGATAAACTTGAACATATAGTGCATGTCTAAGAAGTAGAAAGACATCAAAATGAAAAGCACTGCCAGTATTTACAGCATGCATTTTAAATAAGCTCCAACTTCATTCTGAGTCCTTTTTGTGGATTGGGTCAATGATCATTTTGGATACATGCACTAATTAGGGTGAAATTTGGTTTAAAACTGATAGGCAAATTATGACAAATACTAAAGGATCTGCTTTATTTTATGTAAACAACATATTTAAATTGCAGCTTTACTCATCAAATAGCAAAAATGTGTCATGATGTTTGCATAAAATGTTGAAATACATCATTATCTTAATGAAACCTTTGTAATTGGATACACACAGTTGTGTTCAATATCAAGGTGCAAAAATTATCTCAAAGTAATTACCTGTCACAATTGCTGGCTTGACATGTTTTTGACAGAAACAAGCCAAAATATGAATCAACTAAAATGGTTGTTGCTGAACAACTAATGACTTTTATAATTAAGACTCACTTCTCTGCCATTCATTTTTGATTTCCACCCTCTCACATAAAATCCTACTTCTTTCTTAAAATGTTGATCTTTCATTTTATTTTTGTTTTTTTTTTCCTCTCTACCACTCTAACAATTTCTGTAGTTTCTTTTGCATGTTTCTACTCCTCCATATCCTAAGTCCATATCTTTCTCTTCTTTTCTCTTTCTGTACCTTTGTGGCTGCATACATCTACAAACAAAACTTCAGCTATCAACAATTCACACATTGAGTGACCTAAGTGTCCCTTTTGTCAAAACTGGTATCTTCTGTTAATTAAACACTATCCTGTAAATACCCAGCTCTTGATATTGAGGTGGTAGGTCTGTCTTTCCTGGTGTATTTCTGTAACACTGAAGAAGGTATTGTACATGTTTTATCTTTACTCCATGGCATTTCTGGAATCTTTTTCTCTATCTCTGTGTCTACTCAAGTGTAATTTACTAAGTGTTAATTTTACTTTTTGATGTTCTGCTGTATGTTTTTCTTGGACTAGATAATTGCAACTATAGCCTCCATTCCTTCACTGAAATTACTGGTTCAAAAGATTGTTATCAAAGTGATTAGATACTAGATGCCATCCTGCTGTTTGCATCTCAGTCTGTTCCTTTAAATTGTGATACTATAAATTGTGGTACATATAAACTACTTGTTTTAGCCTGTCTGAAACTACTGATTATTTGATTTGCTGCTTTGCTCTGTCCTTGCTTATGTTCAGCCTGCAGTACCAGTCTTTGTTATTCGTTCATTAATTTTCAGCGGAACCCTTTTGGCTTTTACACTTTCTTATGGCTGAAGGGATTTCCTATAGAAATCTGCAGAACTCATTATATTCCTTTCAAACCTTTTTCAGTACCTTTAAATCAAACTCTCCCTAAATCTTAGTAGTGCTTTTTGTTGAGATAAATGCCCATTACTGTGTCTAATTTCAGTTCCTTTTGCTGTGAATCCATATATTTCTTGTCTAGGATTGTAATGTCTCTTGGTAGAAATAAATTTTGCTCTGTCATGACTGTACAGCACGTAGCACAAAGAATTCCTTCTCCATAGCTAGAGATCTCGAGTGCTGTAGTAATATTTACCACCTTCATACACTGAGTGTCAGTCTGCATTATTATTCCATGCAAACATGGTGAAATGTGCAGGTTGCTTGTAAATTTCACAGTTGCAAATTTTGTTATGCATAGTATACTCATGATGCAATTGATGCAGGAGATACCAGATATTTATTTTTTTGAATAAGGGAGTAGCAATATGATGTTTCTTCTCAATATCTGTGATCCTTCAGAGAAGTTTTTTGCCATATGTGTGATGGTAACGTTAGTTCCAAAAGACTGTCCTAAGTGCCTTTTTACCATGCTGCCTCGAATAGGTGTTAGGTGGCTATTCTACAGTGTAAGTTAAGGATGTCTCATTAGGACTTCACCCATAAAAGTTACCTTTTCCATGATATTGGAGAAGGGAAGAAAAACATGGTAGTTTGGTTGTATGCTAAGTCCCTATATCTAATCAAGAAATTTAGGAAAATTTTGAAAGAAAAAAGGGGAACACCTTAATTAAAAATAAAATTTAAAAAAAAAGCAGGAGATAAAAAGTTGTTTTGCCCTCTTTCTTTAAGAGGATCTGAGTTCTCAACTTCTGTGGAATTATGTGGAGGAATGCAGATTGATATTTAGACCTAGGGCATATCAGTATGTGTTTTAGTATCTAAAAATAAGGACAGTGGATAAAATAAACAGGTATCTATGAACTGGAATTGGTGTTCAGAAATAAAATAAGTCTTGTGGATGTTTCCATTGTGCCAAAACAAATTCCTGGCAACAGTGAATGACAAAGAAATATTTTGTGTCTTTCAATCCTCATTAAATACTGGAAGAAACACAAAAATATCACCTAACTATATTAGCATTTGTTCAGAAGCAAAGCTGTTGCTCTTATTGCTTGATGAGAAAGAAGTCTGGGGAACAAGCATCTTGCATTGTTTCATTTCTTCTAGCAGAAGTAGGTAAGAATGAGAATAGCTTCTAGTTTATCTGCTGTTTAAGTGAAGTGTCTTCTGGTGAAGGGTGTTTTGTAGGAGTCTTTAGTTCAGAAAGGTCTGTGGAACGTGTATTGAGTTATGTCTCTTGTCAGCTGTCCTTGTTATGTCACTTGTCTGCTTTATTGAAGTACATAAGAAGCTTAATTGGACAGGAGAGAGTTGTTTTATCTGAAAAGGGTTCATCCAGCCTTAGGTCTACTTTTTTGAATCATATTTTTATTTATGTAAAATTAGTAGAAACCCTGTTGTTTACTAGTTATTTTGTAGATTTCAATGGGTTATTAAAGTTCTGCTTAGTGGTGTGAGAGGGGAATGAACAGGCTGTTACAATAACCTGCTTTGTTTAAGCTGAGGAGCAACTTAAGACAAGAAAAACGTTGCATAATAAGATTTTCATCTTTGTTCTGCACTGCAAAATATTGAGACTTTCAAGTTGTAGGTGAAATCCTGTTCCTGAACTAATGGGATTGAGTGGAACTGAGAACTTCAGAACTGAGAACTGAAGAATCAAAGTTATTAGTCTGTAAGCATGGAATATATGAGTGTAACAGATATTTTTTTGTAAAGTTAAGATTGTTTTGGTCATTTGGTATATTGTTTAAAAGTCCTGCTGCATTGTGAGCAGACTTACCCTGAAACAGCTGCAAGGACTTGCAGTAGTTTGGTGTGGTTTTTTTCTTAATGTAACGGGAGGCAACCTTTCCTATATGAGGCACTATTTCCCTCCAGTTAGGAACATAGTTGCAGATCTAGTTTTAAGAAGAATTTGTGGCTTAAGAACTCTAACAAATCTTGGCATGCTTGAAGTTCATTGTAATTTTACTGTGTATAGAAATCCTTCCAAGAAAAAAGCAAAAATCCTGGTCTGCCTTTCTCCTGTGACTTTTTCATGTCTCTATAAAATGACTTAATATCTAGCTTCATGCACTGCTGTTATTTTTCATAGCTTAGTTCCTAAATGCTGTTACTTGAGAGAATTGTTTTGCCTATTTGTGATTCCAGTACAAATAAACTGTGACTTGGAAAACTATTAACAGGAAGTTATCAAGAGTTTTATTGTATACCCACTGTAATTATGAACAGAAGAATAGTAATAGGGAAAACAATCTTCAGGTAGTAGTCTCATCTATTGTTGCAAGAAATGTTTATTTCCTAAGAGCAATATAATTATGGAGGACACCACAGTTGATTGGTAGTTTAGTAGAGGAGAGAAGTAAAGAGAATGAAAAGGTTATATGTTCAGCACAAAATCTGAGGAAACACTTGGTGTCAGTTGATAAACCACATTTGTGTAGAAAATACCATTTTTATTTCTGCAAGACCCCTAAACTACTTTGTTTAGTATCCATAGCTGTGAGTTTTGTTTGAAAGCCAAGAATGAGGTGATTTGGTGTTTATGTTCTCAAAACAGTAGCAGGTTATTTTGGGATAGCAAAAGGCTGGTGCAATATCGTGCTAAAAAAAAAAAATTGTTTCAGTACAATAAAAACTACCTGAGATATCCAGGATATTTTTTAATAACGTGCCTTTGTTTGGCAAAGATATAATTTATTATTTTGTTACTTGTCCCTTTTTATTCCTTTCCCTTTTTCCATTTACTTTTTCAACCTTACCTTGAATATTTTTTTTTTCTTAAAGGACAAGGGTAAGGATGGAGAAAATAAATTTTCTTTTCATCTCTTTTTCCCTTCCAAATAATACTTTAGTTGTTTGGCTAGAAAATAAAAACATGTGTTTGTTGTTACTGATGTAGGTTTTTAAATTCTATTATGCCATTCCAGTGCATAAAAACCAAATCTCAACATTCTTAGTGACTAAATATTGGCAGTACTGTCTGTATGCAGATGCTGGAAGGAGATCTGGAACAGATTATAATCTAACATTTAGAAATAAATAGAGCATGCACCATTAATATTTCACATAAAAGCAAATGTTTTATATGAGCATCTTGAACAACTGAAACATTTCTCTAGATACAGATGTCAAGGTGGGAGAATGTATTGCTTTATTTGCTTGTTAGGACTTCTAATTGACCTACCTGTGCTGAAACAGTTGTAAATTCTATCCTACTTTCTCCCAGCTAAAGAGTGGTAACAGTGAACCTTTTTTTTTTTTCTGAAATGCAGCAGAACTTTTCTTTTTATGGGGATAAGAGCAACATCCGACTTGCTTGTGAACAGAAGAAGGAAGAGTAAGACTGAGTTCATTGTGTGCCACTTGTGTGCAGCTACTCAGTTAGAAAACTGATTTCCCAACAGTTTTTCTCTCCCAGAGCTGTGGGTCATTGGAGTGCTACTCTTAAAGCAGGGAATTTTAGGGAATTTAATATAAAAAGTCCAAGGGCTTTTTCTCTATGAGCCAAGCTGTTGACAGGTTTCATTGTGTGTGTCAAGTAAAGTTTTAGGTTGATCTTCTTAAAAAACATTCCAGTGAAGCTGTACTATCTAATTCAGTGCTGGACTTGTGCTCCTTTGTGCTGCCTTCAGGCTGTTAAAGTGTGCTTATTGCTACTTCAACCAATGTAATGCAGTTCTGTGTAGGAGTGTAGTACAGTTCTTTATACTAGTGAATATATGTTCCTGGACTAGCTGAAAAGTTTGACTGCTTCAACAAGTTGTCGTAGACCATATATACACCCTCTAGATTAGTTCTAGCATCCACAGTCTGATTTGGTAGACTTTGTGTTCTGTTTGCAAATGCCTGACTGGTATGTGATGCAATAGACATATTTCAAGCTTCAGTGAAGTTGAAACACAGATGGGTTTATGTTGTGAGTTTTTCAGTGTTTGAGCTTGACTTCTGTCTGTTGACTCCATGTATTCTATCCCTACAAACTGAATTAGTGAAAGATGGGAGTAAAAAGAAACACTATTGTTTATAAAAAAACCCTGCGTTTATTGTTGGTTGTAGAATGGTAACTATCAGGCTTTCTTGCTCAAGTTTTTTGTTCTTCATGCTGTATTTATTATAGATTCATCAACTTTGCAAAATTGTAGCTTATTTGCCTCCTGTAATATGAATGTGACAGAAAGGCATTCAAATTGCTTAATTTTTGATGTGTTATTTACTGAACAATAGTTGAGAATGGAGGAATTTGTAAAAGATTAAGTTTTTCAAAAATATATCTAATACTGGAAAATATTTTTCATTAATATTACAGTAACCTGAAGCTGAAAGGAAATGCAAACCCTGTATCTCCTTAGTATTGTAATTGTATAATATGATGTTCACTAAATTTAAATTAGACAACAGCTCTGTCCTTCAGAACACTTTCTGAAAAGAATATAATGACATATACAGTCTACAGGTTCCTCACAAGAGGAAGAGGAGGTGCAGACTCTGATCTCTACTCTCAATTGGCCAGCAACAAGACACAAGGGAATGGCATGAAAATTTTTGAGGGGTTTAGGTTGGGTATTAGGAAAAAGATGTTCACCTGAATGTTGATTGGGCACTGGAAACAGGCTCCCCAGCGTAATGGTCACACTACCAAGCCTGACAGAATTCAAGCAGTCTGGACAATGCTCTCTGGCACGTGGTGTGATTCTTGGGGTGTCCTGTGCAGGGCCAGGAGTTGCACTTGATGGTCCTTGTGGTTCCCTTCCAACTCAGCATATTCTATAATTCTACTTACAGTCAGTGAGCTGAGGCATAATCTTGAAGCATACAAACCTTTTGAATGTTCTATGTATGTAGTCTTATTTTGTGGTAAATATTTTAAAGTACAAAGTAGATTAATACTTGAAAGTCTGTTATCTGGCCCAAATAAATTGCAGTTTGGGAGTGACAGACAGCAGGGAAAACTTGGTCTTTTTGACCCTTGAAGGGAATACTGAAGATTAAAGTAAAATTATGTCCAGGTGTATTGAACCAGAAAGAACTGTTTCTGTAAATGAATGAGGTATTTTTTTTCCAAATACTCAGTGTATTCCCTTGGCCAACAGCAGTACTATGAAGAGATCTAGGTTGCATCTCAGTGATAAATTCGAGTCTGTTACCCTATATGTAGGAAAGCAGGATCTGATCAAAGTGGCATCATTTGTGACTGAATTTTTTGGATGATGTTCTCTGTGGAAGGAGATTTCTAGGAATATTATTTCCTTCTGTCTAAATCTGAGAATTTGAGTTAGAAGAAAAGTATATCTCTAAGGGTCAAATCTGAACTGCAAGGCTTAATCTTGCTTGTGCTAAGAAGAAAAGTAGACTTCCATAATGCAAAAAAAATCAGAAAAGTGTCTGTAAACCTCTTACTCAACAAATCACTCCTGCTATCTATTTATGTAGTAATATTTATTTTGTAACAGTGTTTATTACTTGTTATTTTCTCTGATGATTTTACTGAAGTGCCTGTTCATCTCAAATTGATTTAAATTTGCCTCTGCTGTTGTGATAGAATTGTTAGCTAAAAATCCAGTTGTATTGTAGTTATCTGCTCTGTGCTACATCTTTCAATATAATTTGTATAATCCAGTGCACTTTCAAATGGAAGTGAGGGCAGAATTTGTCTTGCAGAACTTTGACCATTTATGGTCAATTGCCCAGAAAGTACAAGGCTTGACCCGAAATTCTCAGCTGATGTGAAGCTGTAACTTAAGAATAAGCTGAGGAAATTTTACCTGTGACTTGAGCTAAATGGGTATGTTTTGGGAAATGAGGAGTTAGACATTGGCATTCAGTGGTGAAATGGCTTTGTTTTGTGAATAAACGGGAAACCTGAAATAGTACTTGATATTTTCATAGAGAAGTATAGATGATGGGCCGCAGAAGTATGAAAATTGGCTGTAGTAGCTGCGACACCTACTCAAAGCAGTGGAGTCTATCAGAAGACAGGGCTAACTTAAGACAGAAAACTTGAATTTGAAGCTCTAAGAGTTAATGTGTACCTTTCTAAAAGAGCTGAAAATAATAGTTTTGAATTATTTTAGTACTTTTAATAGAATAATAAATGATTATTCTTGAAAGGCCTTCTGCTTTGTAAGTTAATATCTCATTTTACTCTTTAATGTGAGCCATATCCATTTTTCTGGTATTTTATGTGAAAAGAATGGGAAAGGTCATTATTATACAAGTCTTGCTGGTGTTGTCTTTCATTTTTTAAATTATAGAAGCTAATAGCAGATTGGTATTTTCAGATGAAGCAATCTTCAATTAAATCCCAGTTTGCCTGTACATATAAAAATGATCTGAGTGAAATGAGTGGTCAGCATTCCCGTGCAATTCCAACCTGCAAACATCCTGTACCAAAGCAACATTTAAAGGCTGGAAAGCCCACAGGTAAGCTGTGGTAGGATTGAATAAATAAATGTGATGGGTAATACTTTAAATGCTATCCAAAAAGCCTTTAGTATAACTCAAATGTTTTCAAGAAAAGGAACAAAAATGTCTCATTGTGCTCAATGCCTCATATGCCAGCTAAATCTTTTTGCAATAAAATTGCAATGCCAATGCTTTGAAAATATAAATATTTGAAAAGTGTGTTGATGCTATCTTGCAGTAAAAAAGTGATATATGTTGCATATATGACATTTGTTCTTATTCTACAAAAGTAAGCCAAGCACAATTTATATTTTTTGCCATTAAAACTGGGGAAAATTTGTTTTACTGTGCTACAAACTATATAATATATAAAATTTCTATGCCCTTTAACCCTTTCTTCCAATATCTTAAAGTTATAAATCCACTTCCATAAGTTAGTTCTTACATGTTTTTGAGCAATGTAATTTTAAATTGGCAATGCACTTATGAACACATAGCAAATTTAATAGCAATGACAAGCATAGCTTTGGTTTATTGGTAATACATAATTTTTGATTAAAAAAAATAACATGGCAGTCCTTATAGAAAAAGGATGTATGTTCTCAGGTAACTTTTTATTTCCTCACATATGTTTTTGATATTCTTACATGACAGAAGGTCCAAATTCATGTCTTGATGTACCAGGGCTTGGAACTATTTCTGAAAGTGTTCACCAGACTAGAAGTTATACAGAAATGGGAAAGCTGAGTTGTCAGCCAAGGAACAAGAACTCTGAGAATGAACAGATGGATTTGAATAATGACAAAATAATCTGTGACAAGGAAAGTGAACCATCTTTGCAAAAAAATACTAAAAGACTTAAGACTTCAGAGATCTCTAAGAAGGAATTGGACAGCAAAATTGGTGGAAAAAGAAAACAGACCAAAACTGCAAGTAAGAATAAGTTGATTGCTGGTCAGGCAAAATTAACTCGCTTTTTTCAACTCTAAGTTTTTGTTTTCACATACATGGTATGGTGACAGTTGTAAAATTTTGCAAGAAAAGAGGTGAAATTTATTAATCACTTGCTTTCATATGTAAATAATTGAAAGTAGCTTGTGTATTATAGTAGACAATTACTTACAAGTCTGGATTATGCTGAAGTATTTTATTTTTTAATATCAGTACATTGTTAATAATTACACTGTTATTTTTGTTAATGAATTATGTATCCCTCTACAATGCATTGGGAAATTATTTTTGGATGTGTATGTACAGTTACACTAACACTGAGTAACTTCAAATTACATTAAATTCAGAATAAAATGTTTAATCTTCAGAGAAGGTGGTGGAGATAAGTGGTTTTCACACTTGCCAGCAAGGTCGATAGACTCTTCCCAGCATACACCTGAGGACTACAGGAGAAAAAAAGAGCTTGAAAGATTAAATCATCAAAGAACAAGAATTCTTATGGCTTCTGGAAATATTAATTTAACAAATGCTCCCTCCCCTATGCACCAAGTCATAAGTCATGAACCTTTACCAAATTACTACATTGACATTTCATTCTGGTACACTGCAATAAGTTCATATGTAAAAATAAAAAATATTTATATCTTTTATAAAAGTAAAAAATATTTACTGTCAAAATCTCTTCTTCCTATGGGGAACTTAGCTGAATTTTCTTCATTTGTGATCTCTCTTTCCTGTATTGACTCAATATTTTGAATTTCAGTGTCAACTGGAAAAGCCATGGCTCCCTTCAGTGCAGGATAAGGTAGTTGCTTTCTACCTAAGTTGATTGGCATGACATGATTGAAGAAATCCTGTCTGGAACCTCTGTCCTGTTTTGAGGGAAGACAAGAGGTTTATCTTTATTTAAAGCCAGTTCTATCACATTTTTTTCCTTATATTCCAACAGTGCAGTTATTTTACATTTCCAAATCATACTTTAATAATAATGACCTGTATTGCATCTTTGGCCAAAATGGTTTAATTGACATAAATAATGAGTCCTGTGTCTGGCAAAGTAAAAAACCTGTTGCTGCATATAGGGACATAATAAAATATAAATATAGGTTTCTTCTTACCCTCCCACCCCCTATCCTCCAAGTTTTGACTACTGTCTGTGAAAATCAGATTTAATTCAACTCCCCAAGTTACACATTTAGAATCTTGGCATTAGATATATAGAGTTGATTTTTTTTCTTGACTATATTCTGTTAAACTGGTATTTTTATATATTTACCTAGTTATTGCTTTAAATTGTACTGATTTTCTAAAGGAGTATAAATGAATTTCAATTTTACAATTAAGCCAAAATTGAAAACTGAACTCACCAAAAACTTCATGTTTCCAGCATTCTTATCATTGAAAACACTGCTGTCTTCAGTCTTGTAGTGCTTCAGCAAATGTATAGCTCCCCTGTTCTTAATTTTATCTCCATTTTGTAGAGTTTTTCCTAGATTTAATGCAGCTAGCAACGTGTCTTCGTCTTCTACCTCTTGCAGAGACTTTGAGAGTAGAAAACCTTGAGAAAAAAGAGAGAGAAGGGAGAGAATTAGGATATATGATGAGATGCACATTTTTTAGTTACTTAACGCTTGCATAGAGGTTTGGCACTTCTGAAATTCTAAGAAAGCTTTTCCAGTGGTAAATAATTGTTTTCCATTTCTGGAATGGTACACTTTATATATTTTACAGGTTGAATGGAAACTACTTCAATGGCTGATGAGTTCATGCTTTTAAAATGACTCATATTAAGGAGTAACCTTTTGTATAATCCTTCTAATCCCACCTATTTAGAACTCAAACATTTCTTCTTCATACCTAATTTCTTTGTATGTTTTTAGAATGGATTAGTTCCTTTTGTTGTATCAATTTAGCAAAGTTCACAGAAAGTGATGTCCATTTGTGTTGTTTATAAAGCCTTACCTCTGGTTAAAGCAATTTAAGAAGAGGAACTAATCTGCATAACTAAGCAGGATTGTTGTGTGATGCATCATTGTTTTGAAACTGGATTCACCAAAGAGCTGAAATTCTGGAAATTTGATGGCTTAGAGTGCTACTATGTTAAAGCTGAAATAATTAATTTGTATTTTGATCTATTATGTCAGGTTGCATTATACAGAGCTAATGGCTAGAAATATTTGTTAGTACCTAATTAACTATGTTTGTATTTTCTTACTGAAAGCGGACCTTTCTCTGCTACAAATATAACATAGTCAAATATGCTTGCTAAGAATGTAGAAAGAGAAGTAAACTTGAGTTTTTGATTTAAAGTGTCTTTGAAATGTATCTGTTAGTCTGTGGAAGAAAATGTAAATGTTTCTGCATACTACTGTTGCATTGTTGTGTGAGGCTGGTTGTTGTTGGCTGTTTTTGTTTGGTTTGGGGTTTTCTGCCTTATCTGGAAAGCAAATAGGGCCAGCTGAAATGTAGCTAATCTCTTAATGTCAGTGACAGAAACCACACATTCATTGGCTGTGTGCCTCTTAGCTAGTACTTCATGTTTTATCCTTTAGCTTAGTGCAGGGAACCATGCTGCTATTCAAGGCCAAGCACTAGGAAATTGGCCACTGTTCCCTGCTAAACTTCCTGGAAAAGCACCTGCCTTGCCAAAGTAACTTCTTGGTAAGACTTTTCATGGGAGAATATGTCATGCTGGACTAAGTAGATTTTGGCTAAGAAACATTTTTGGTGTACCCTTGTCGCCTTGATTTTATAAGACTTTGTTAAGCCTTCTGATGTTTGCATTCTTTCAACAAACTTTCTCACACACAGTTCTGTAAATAACCTATGTTTTGCATTCTTTCATGGAGGTGGAGAGAATTGATGGACCCTTGGTCTGTCCAGTGGCATTGGAGAGGGGACACTGTCACCCTCCAATCCACTGTCACCTTTGGAAAACTATAAATGTTGGAGTCAGAAAATAAAGTTCTTCTTCTTCTTCCTTTTTGTTCCCCTCGAGAGCAGCAGTGTCTGTGTCATCATTTTGTGCCGTATCTCAACATACCCTCTTTTCTCCAAGTGTGAAAAGTGCCCTTTCTGGGCAAAGCATCTCTCACAAACAGAATTGTTGCTTCTCATTGTTTACATTTCCTTGCCATAGAGCCTGTACTTTGGGTAATTGAAGTGCTTTCTTTCCTTTGACTTTAACTGCCTGGCTACAGAGGAGACAAATTTGAGAGTTGGTTGTATGTGGTTTAATACTTACCCAATAATTTTGATTTTTCCCTCCCCCTTAGCATATTTGTACAGTTTTGTTCAATTAATAAAGCAAAAGCCATCTATACTCCCTTGCAGGTACTTTATATTTAGCTCAGCCTCAACAGAACAGGAGTGCTTTGGAGCTGTGTTGGCAGCAAGCTGTTCTTTTTCATAGGTTGCTCTATCAATTAAGAGTCGGAAAACAAGCTATCAACCCGGTAATTGGGTAGATGGCAGGAGCTTCTGCTTCTCTGAAGCTCTGGCACCCACAGGTGTGCAGCATCTCACACGGGCTCACTTTCTAATGCTTTTGTCATTTAACACAAAGCACAGCTCAAAGGAGTACAACTGACCTGGATTGTTCAGTTTGTCTACAGCATCTGGCTGGTTTTCTACTATGAGACGCAAGCTGATGCCTGTGAAGGAATATGTCTGTCAGGGCAAACTTGTGGTACTTGCCCCAGGATCTTCTACTGCTTCTTGAAGTAGTTGTTAATTTTTAATGTTTGTTGAAGATCCAAGGTGATTGTGAACGATAATGAGTAGAAACTTGTAACTAGGCTGCCAAGAAATCCAGAGCACATGTCTGTAAATTCAATGACTTATTAACTGCTCTGAACAGGCAGAAGACATTTGTACACCTGCAGATATGCAGTGTGTGTGTTGTGTACGGCTCTTCATAATGCATTGGGGAATCCTAGCACTTTTATTTCTTCCTCATGCACCTTTCAATTTTAGTAAAAGTGTGAAATGTTTTACCATTATTTGGACTTTAAAAAATTTAGAAGCAGTATTATTAACCCATTAGTGCTTTCAGAACAGTAACAATTACTTTGAGAAATTCTTCTTCCTTCTACTTTGCATCTAGTCACAACAAAATATGCACTCTTAACATCAGAAATCTCCTGTGGTATACATAAGTAAATAAAATCTAGGTGATAACATGCCTGGACTTTCTCTGTACTCATTTTGAATTCTTCTAGGAATGGGTTACAAAACAATTGCAATAGTTTCATTTGATCTTGTAACTACTGTGATTGTTGTGTACAAATACTCAAACCTAATTCCTAGTATTGACTGAAGAATTAATGAAGCAGGTATGTATTGCATAAAGACAATTATTTTCTGTTATCAGAATTGAAAAACTTTACAATGCAAGAGAAACTATTTAAGCAACCTCTATAAATAATTTTAGTCTTAAAATAGCACAAAACCAACTGGTCAATGTTAATTTGCCCAGTGGCTTACTCCTTCTGATTTCAAGAGGTGGTTGGGATTTGTTTTTTTGTTTTATTTTTAGTTTGGATCTTGTACATTTTATACAAACAGCTGTATTTTAGTCTGATTTGTGGAAATACTAATGCCTTCTTGTGTGTTCTATCTAAATACCTCAGTGTTTTAGTTCCAAACCCTTCCCACCAAACTGAACAAGCAGGTGTTAAAGTGGAGATTCTCTATCCTAAAAATGGACAGAGCGTATCAGCAGTTCACAGGGCGGATAAGAGTAATTAGCACACTTCATTATTAACTGTAAGAAATTACGAAGTTTGCCTGGTACTGTTTTGTTGTTCCTGCTGCTGAATTGGTAGTCACCTGGAATCAGTAAATTGATTTAGCATGAAATAGGCGCAATGTTGCATGTAAGAGATCAGCTCTGGACTTGTGCAGGAGCACAGCTCTAAATATTTGGAGAACCTAAAAGTCATCTTCTATAAATGTGTCAGGAGAATGTACAAGAAAAGGGTGGGGGTGAAACCCCACAAACTAAATTATTTTTACCAAATTTCTGCCCAAGATCAGGGTATCCATTTCAGTCCTCTGTTGAATTATTGTGTATTTATAGAATGAAATGTTACATTTGTTTCTGTTACAAATTAATTTCACAGTTGGGAAGATGTTAAAAATATTTTCTGCTGTTGGTTTTGAAAGGCATTTCAGAATTTCATTTGAAGCAAGTACATAAAAATGTGACTATTTCTTAAGGAATTGTGCAGCAGAAGCAGAGAACAATTTATGAATAGTTTCTTCTAGCAAGGTTAGTGATAAGTATATTGGTCACTGTGTCTGTTCTTTTCTAGAATTATTTTTATTATATAAGATGGTCTGTTCTTATAGGAAAAATATGCCAATACACTAAGTTTAGAATTAACTGATTCACTGTTTAAAAAAACAAATTAACCCCCCTGAAATATATCCCTGCCTCTGAACAGGGAAGTTTCTTCTTCTGAAGGAAGGATGCCAAATTAATTAAGTGGAAAGAGGAAAAGAGGGAGATTGCTCAAGCCATAGTAGCTTCTTAATTAAGAAAAAAACAGTGATGATAGTGAAATATTCTGTTTTCATGTAAAAGTCTAAATTTCTGAAAGAAATGTCTGTGGACAAGGCATACTCAATTATTCTGTAACTAACCAACAGCAGGAACTTACTTATGAGAACAATAAAGAGGATAAAAAAGACTGGGCCCCTTTGCTTTGCAGGCAGATGAGAGGATTTCAGCCAAGAAAAAAATACAGGAAAAAGCAAGAGGTGCAACTGCAATTTTGACCTTCATTTGAGCTCAGGATGTCTGTGAGAGGCTTTGAAGCTGGCTATCCAGTGCAAGCCTGCTAAAATTCCTGTGATTGCTACTCTTCACCATTACTGTTCATATGGTTTTGATAGTGCTGAGGGGAGTAATTTATTTTGCATAACTAACATGAAGGCAGGAAAACATTTTTAGGAATATTGATTCTTGACAGCTCTTTACCAATGGTGCAGGAACTATTGGTGGGTTAAGCCCCCTAAAGGGCAGTGAACGCTCTTGCTGTTACACAGTGATGGTAAGACTGACCACAGCTGGGGTTTGAGAGGAGCAGAGCAGCAGTTCTTCTCTTTACTATTATCTGAAAGGGTAAGGTAAATTATTATCAATATTGTTCCTATTATCCACGAATCCTATTGGTGGTGTAGTTGTGTCCTACACATCAGTCCAGGTTCTCTTACTCAGCTGGAACCTCTGAGTCAGTTTGCATGATAAGATGCAGCTCTCGTGTAGATAGAAGAATGAATCCAACTCTGCTCAATTTCTTTTTAGCAGAGAAATTGTTCAGTAAATTGGCACTTCATCAAAATCAAAATACTTTACTGTTTGTCACCTGGAGTTTTTTACCAAAAATGCCAATTTTTTTTGTTTACTTGTTTTGTTTTGTTTTTTTTATTTAATTTTTATTTTTACATTTCAGTCTCTTTTAAACACAATTGTATTTTCTTCTGAATTGTTTCTACTGATGCTTTTTTCTTATGACAGAGTATGAGCCTCAGTTGTTTGGAATCTTGGTAGTTATGGAACAATAATGCTGCATTATGAGTCCATGAAATATTTTTACACTGTTTTGGATGTCAGGTACGTCTTTGAGATCCACTATTTTGTAAGATATTCCTTAAATAAACACAGAAGTCAGAGGTGTTTACACACAGAAATGCTCTAGTATAGTTTTCACATGGTAAGCTGAGCCACACACCTAAGGTGCAGGTCTGGGTTTCTCCTCGTGAATTCTGGAAAAAGAATCAGTTATCTTTTAATTCTGTTATTATGAAGTAAAATTTAAAACCTGGAAGGATCCACCAGGTATTCTCTCTCTGGTTTGTCATACCAGTCTGTGATTTTGGCTGTTCTACTGTTTACTCTAGCAACAAGGGGTTGGAACCAGATAATATTTGAGGTCCTTTCCAAACCATTCTGTGGTGCTACTCCTGCCATTCATATGTTATTAGCACAGTGGAGTACAGAATGGTACAATATGTGTGTTCTCTTAATTGTTGCAATGCTTGTGGTTGTTATCCAAGGACTAGCAGTGACATTATGACTTAGTGACTCTCGTGTCCTTGAACGTATTTTCTTTATTATCTATCTAAATAACCAAATCGTACCTGCTTCTGTTATATCAATTCCAGTCATGTCTTTTTCATCCCAAGTATGTGAACTTGGTGTATGATTGAAACATCTGTCTCACAGACTCTGAGGAAGCGGAATTGCAGGCTGTTAATCATACAGTTTCTGCTGTGTATTACCTTTGTCTGCAGAAGAGACTGTGCTACCATTGATACTCAAAAGTACCGCCAGATACTTATAAAATCTCTCGTGAATTCCTGCACAGAATGGCAGTCACACTGGAGATTCTGATGGAAGCTGTCCTGGAGAAATCAACTAAGTTTCTGGACATACCATGTCCCTCTATGCCAGCATGCCTGGTAATTCCCATAAATGAGGACCTGTTGGAGTCCGCCAAATTACTCTGGCAGATGTCTGCTTCTTTAGTGTTGACAATCCAGATGGGTGGATTGTTGTTATCCAGTGCTTTCTCCAGGCTTTGAACAAGTCAATATGCACTGGCGCCAGGAGTGTTAGCTGTGGCAGCAGTCCACTGGACAGACGAGCATCAAGGTCTACAAAGAACAATGCCACAAGGTAAAGAATTACACCAGATGTTATTTAATTAGAAGCAAAACCAACCTGCTTTAAATTATCTTATTCTAGCTATGATCTGATGCTGCTTTAATCAGAGGTGTCTTTTATGGAAGATAGCACTGCTGTCAGTGAAACATCAATCATCATTTGCATTGATATAGGATCATGAAAGTTTTACCTTAGCCAGAGTTTTGTATTTTACAAGACTCAGTTATTTTCAAGCAAAAAATGGTTAGACTAGGATATCCCTATGTTTAGCACTTATTTTATAGGCCCCATATTTTGACTACTAAGTGTAATTTCCCCAAAGGTAATCAAAAAGAATACCTTCTTTGATAAATGTAGTGATGCAATGACCTTTTCCAAACATTATGACTTCAGCTTAGTCATTCATTTAGTAGCCAGGTTTTGGTTAGAAGTATTATTTGCAGCTGAAATTATTCTGTCTCACCATTTTGGAGGATGCTCTCTGCCATTCATCATTGCATCCACATTGACCCACGTTCAAAGAATAATCATTTGCTGACAGCATGTCTGATCCTCTGAAATATTATCAGCACACTTCCCATAGCATACTCCGTTCTCATTTCTGCTGGCACTGCCTGCTGTGGACACTGAGTTGTGAGTGATTAAGTGAGCAAGGGTTCCTGACCTTTATTCTCTACTTAGCAGTATGAGGCAGCTGAGTACTTATGATAGTTCTATGCAAGATGTGATTTTTATAAGTGGAAGTGCTACATGTATGCAAAGAATAGAACTAATGAGGATTACAGCTTCAGCCAGAAGACTTCTTGCTACTCTGCATGGATATTAGATCCTTCTGGATCTACTGTGATTTGCCAGTGTTGTCGTACTTAGGATCTGAATATCCTTACCATGTATTGAAGACTTGTTTACAGTATCACACTGCAAACCAGCTAGCCCTTCAAGATAATGGGACTATTGAGGAAAAAAAACCATCCCACCACTGTCTTAGTTATGTAGGGATATATTATGTAGTTACAGTCTTGAAATCTCATGTATGTTTTTGACAAATGTTTTTCTTGACCAAAACGTGAGGCAAAGATTACATTTACCCATTGCTAAAAAATGTGTAAACTTGAGCTACTAATAATTTCATAAATTTTGTGAAAAAATATTGGTGTTTATTGAATCTTCAGCTGTTAGCTCTTTTTCTGAACTGCTAAGATTCAATTCAGTTGAGCTAGTTTACAATTTCTAAGCTATTACTAATATGCAATCACAATCAAATTTGGTGACCACTACCTGTTGGTTCAGAGTTGCACTCTATAATTGCAAATATTGATTTAAATAAACATGTTAGGCAATTTCTGCCAAGGAACAGTCAGGTTTTAAGATTGGATTTTATGATAAAATCTATAAATTTCCTTTCTGCTGCAAGGACAACAGAGCAAGTCACACACATTCCAGGAGATATCTGGATTGCAGGATGATGATTTGACACAGGCTGACTTAAGGCCTGATGAGGCAAAGCACTCTAATGGACTTGGTGCCAAAAATTAGGATCTGGGTATGAAGATGGTCTTAGCTTTGTCTGCAGTGACCATAAAATTATGGTGTTCAGGACCCTGGAAGAAAAGAAGAGGGCAAATAAGATCACAACTTTGAATTTCAGAGGAATAAACTTTGCTCTGATTAGAGTTCTGTTTGGGACAAACCCATGTGATAGTCTGGGCGAGAAAAGGGATCCAGATTTGCTGAATTCACTTTTAGACCACAGGGGAACATGTTTGCTGAATTTAGGTTTTCCTAAACATTAGTATGTCATTAGTTTAACTTTCATTTATATCTCCTGTTTTAGCAGATATATATTTAACCTGCATTATTATTTTATCTAGCAAATTATCTATAATATTCAACAAAAACACTTCAGGGTAAAAAAGTGAGTAGAAACAAGTTTAATAACATCTGTAAGTGATCAGAATGAATTGGTTTTCTTTCTGGTCTGTTGTAGTGAAAATTATTCTAGTTCATTTAATGAATAAATGTCTGAGTTTAACATTTAGCATAAGTATTTTTAACCTGAAGTGATAAACTTCTACTTTGTCCTGCAAGTAAAAAAATCTGTCTTGCAATATCACCACTTTCTGCACAAATAGTTTTAACTATTAACAACATTTCTCAGTATTTCTATTTGAGGGTTCTAATTAATATACATTTATCACATTTATCTTAAAATGTAATTGCATTAACATACTTTGTTACTATATTTAATAAAGTCATAGAACATTCCAGAAAATGTAACATGAGACTTTTGACTGTGGAAACATTATATTTGTAAGTGGGAAATGAAGTGCCACACATTCAGCCATATAGTCATTGGTGGAAAGTGGTGAAGAGGATTTTTAAAATTTATTTCATATTTAATGAATGTGCAACAAATTAATATTTCTAACATTATGTGGCGTTTTTGACCATGAGTAGAAAGAGAAGTTGAAGAAAATAAAGAGAATTTAATTGATGTGGTATAGTTCTATGCTTCTGGGCAATTTTGTATGAAGAATATGCCATAATTGACTTCTGAATCTGGCTTTATTTCTGATTTATGTATAATATGTAATATTGTCTCTAAACTGAATACTTTTGTCCTCAAAGTCATGGGGTAATATGTTAAAAACTTTGTGTTAAGATATGAAAATGTCCAGGTTAGATGCCAAGCTGTTTTATTTACCTCCTCCTTGCATGTTAAGTTGAAAGAGGAAAAAAGGTTTCTAAGCATTATTGTGACACTTTGATAGTAAACTGCTGCTTAAGCACAATTACGTATTAGTCCTTTTCTGGCACTCTCCTTGCACTGTTATTTCTGATTACATAATCTCTTGAGTATTTTTGTAGATGAAGTCACAGATAATCCAAAAAACCAACAGTGTTTTTATGTTAGGAAAATGTGTCAGTTGCAATCATTCAGATTTTTTCCTGTTGTCGAATTTTCTTTCACAAACAGGCAAACATTTCTAGAATGGTAAGGAAATTGTTTATCATCAGCATCCTAAAATGGGTACAAAAGCTAAACAGTTACATATGACATTGATTATATTGAATAAGATAATCCCTGCAGTATTTTCCACATGATGATTATGTAAAATCATGCTTCCGATGACTTAATTGCAGTTCTTTACATAATTTTTCATTAGAAATAATCAAGCTCTACATTTTGCTAGGTATTGTCATTAACTTCACATATTTTTGTGGGAGTTATAGTGCTTAATGAAAAATTGGTTTTAATTATCAAGAGAAGCAGAGTAACATTTCCTTCCAATTTTAAACACTAACTTCTTTCTTGTAATAATTTAGAGATGAAGTTGTCAAATCAGTTTGCGTTTTATCAACCAAAAGGGATGACTGAAGTGAAACTTACAATTAGACCTAGACATATACCTGTTCTAGGAAACAGTGGAATTTGACCATCAGGTATTGAACTAGAATAGTGAAAAGGTAGAGAAATAGTGAGGATTATTAATGTTAAAAGTAATTGTGAATTATAGTTTATAATACAAATATAAGAAGTTTATGTGGATGATCTATTTCATGGTTTACTTTGAAAAGCAGGATAAATGTTGAATTAAGTCTGCAAATGAAAATGCAGTGTTTTGTAACCTGTGTGTCTATGCCAAGATTTACAATAATTTGCAAACATAGGAGATCTCTGTCATGCAGAAATTTCATGTGTTGGAGGAGGAGTTCTCACAAATGGAGGGTCTCACAAATGTCAAATCCATGACAGACACAAGTGGGATCATAGAATGCATTCCCTAGTTACCATCTGCTATAGAACAATTGTTTTAAGAATTAAAAAGTCTGAGTGCATCTTTCTTCCATTCCTTGGTTAAAAAAGCTGACAGAATATTTAATTAGTAGTAGTCCAAAAGACCTCATAGGTAGAAAATAAATATAAATCCAAAATACTTCTTGTACTGACCAGCAATAGCTTTTCATTAAAGTAAAATCATCTGTGTACAAGTACTTGTATTTAAAAACACAGTAACATTAGTTTTCTTTCAGTATTCTGGGACTGAAAAATGAGTCTCATTGAGATTTTTTGCCCTGACATTTCTAGCTTAGCCAGACAATGAAATAGCTCATCTTGCAAGTTAAAATGTCACAGGCTTAATAAACAAATGTTGTTGGCATATGATTGAATAGAACTCAGGCTAGAGTCAGAGTATTTGGGAGGAAATTCACATGGAGAAGTGTCACGTAGTTTATGAAATTAATAACAGCAATTATTGGAATACCCAAATGCTCAGCACATTAATGTTGTCAGAGGGTGTCCAAAGGTAGATAATGCAGTCAAAGGTCAGTAGTAAATTTGGTTATATTACATCTCCTCTGAGTGTCTGGCAATACTGTGTCTTGGAGACAGCTGACTACTTTTCTAAAAGACAAGTAAGATACCAGCTAAGAGTGTAAGTGTTGATTGTAATTGTGAGCACTCTAGTTTGCAGGAAAAGGATTGTGTTCACTGCTCTGGGCACAAGAACACATGTCCTTTGGAGCTTCCAAAGGGAAGGCCTAGAAGAGCACTTCTGCCAGCTGCTGCTGAGTGAAAACATCAAGTCAGGAGCTTGTAAGGGTAGTTTGTGGTTTAGAAAGGCTTGTAGATCTTGCTGATGAGGAAAGGCTATACTGTGAAGTAAATGTAGCTTTTTCCTTTTCAAGCAGATCAAATGCTATGTCCTGTTTGCGGAAGAGTGCTTGTATTCTTTTCTTGAGTAAGAGTGGTTGTTTTCATTACTGCTAATTTTATTTCTGTTCATCTCCAAGTCCTTTCTTGATGGGACCCTTGCATGCTGAGCAAACAGAACCTCCCTGTACTTATAGTAATTTGTGCCTGCATATCTGACATTATTTTTGCAGGTGCAAAGAGGACCATGGCTTCTTTCTTCTTTAACTTTGCAAAAATTGTCCTACTTAATTTTTCCGTAATCTTTTCTTATGAATATAGCTTGCTTTTAAATGGTGTTCTGTTCCCTAATATTTCTGGTTAGTCTGTAAATTAAAACAAAGAATGCTGGAACTGAATCTTTAATGATATTTTGTTTGTAGAACCTAGGAAAGAAATGCACTTTTCAAATTGACATAGAGTTGAAAATGCACGATAAGTCTGGAAGTTCATGGAAGTGATTCGGGAAGTTCATGGCCCCGTGCTTTTGGAATAAGTGAGATATCAATGCTTTCTTTGATAGATAAATAAAAGTTTAATCAGAGATCCATATAAACACTATGGTAAATGGCATGCTTTCTGTTCCTGTAGATTTTCCAATTAGGAAGGATATTTCATTTGCAAATCAATTTTAGCACCTAAGATAAAAGTAAATGCAGAAATAATTTTTTTTCTCTGTTTTGCCATGTAAAGCTTGGGTCAGCATGAAGTATATCACATAGTTTTTCATGTGGTGCTTGATATTCACAAAACTAATGAGAAATCAATCCTCTGCAGTCTGTGCAGTCCCTGTATTTGGCTAGTGAAGTATCCCAATGGCTGCTCTAAAGCAAGAAGCTGAACTGCACAGTAACTGCCTGAAAATCCCCTTTTAGCATGATTGGCTGCATATTCACCCACTGGAAAATGTATCCTGTAAACTGAAGAAATACCTGCAAAGGCAATTAGGTGCATGCACAACATATCTAAGAGTGTGATTGCAGCCCAATATTTGATTTTTTGTATATAAGCAAAACTCCTTGGAGTGAATAGAGGCTATATTTTTAAATTTTAACAGTAATAACTAGAACCCTGCTGTTTTTTCATTTGCCATAGGTAGGTATGCAAGAGGTATTACATTTGATTTTGTTTCTGGCATACAACATGCAAAATGATATTTCCAGATGCTAAGAACCATTATTTCACTTCTACAGCCTAGTCTTTCTTAATGTCTATTGTAATTTTTTCATTAGTGTAACATGTTCCACTGCTTGTGGAATTGTTTATTCCTGGAATTGGGATGTTCTCTTCAATACAGCACTCTTGCAGTTTTCATAAGAAACATTGTAGTCTTAAGGTTTCCTGATTTATTTCTGGCAGTTTTGTTTGGGTTTTTTTCTCTGTATGTGTAATAAAGCTTGTAAAACTCTCTGCGTAATTTCTGTATCTGTTCTAGTAATTTGCCATTATTGTACCATATTTCATATTCACTTTCAAAAATGTTAACATAGGGGTTACATTGTTTTAGTTTTAGTCTACTGAAGGAACACTAGGTTTTATAGTTGCCCATATATACAATACCTATTTTTAAGTTACAGGAAAACAGGTTAAAAATGCTAAGATAGTTTTAAAATGATAAATTAAAATAGGTTAAAAATTATATGGGAGGATAATTTTGAAAAGAAGAAACACTAGAAAAAGTATAGACTGCATTTTATTCTTTTGAAATTAATTTGTCTACCACATAGTGTATCTGTAGTCCTTGAAAATATTCTGAATTTGGAGAATTATGCCTTCTAAACGAATAAGGCAATGAGGAATTCAGTAATAGAATTTTAAACTATGAGTGGCAAAGTTTAAAAGAGGAGCTGTGCCTGCGCTTACCTAGTAAGAGAAGCTTTGAGGTAAATAATATAATTTAATTATTTTATTCTCTACTTCCCTGATGTGTACAGTGGCTTAGGTGATGTAAAATAAGGTAACTGGATTTTGTGTAATTTACTCATGGGGTTCATTTGTCACTTTGAGAAGTGAAATGTGTTAGTTAAGCACTAAATAAAAGAATCAAAATCTGGTCCGTCTGAAGCATTCACAGATATACAATTGTCGCTTTTTGAACTAGAACACTTGCTATAGTGTGATCTTTCATGTAAAATACATATAAACACAGCCATAAAAATACTTTTTGTTAAGAATTTTTTCTGTATTTGTGCTAAGTGCTTCTGAAAGTTAGAAGCTACAATAGCAGAAATACTATTTATGAAAGGGGTGACAAAGAACTGCTGCAAATGAGATGGTAAATAATCACATTTGCTTTATCCTGTTTAGCAAATAAAAAGTGAAGCGGATTTATAACAATAAAGCACTTAACCCCATTTCTAACTTACTCCTGTCAACAGCAGAACCAGTGATTAACTCTGGTAACTCCTGCCTTTGGCAGTAGTGGTGCTGAATTAACACTCCATGTTACAAGGATCACTCTGTTCTATTGCCATCAAGGTCCCTAAAAATGTTTTTTAATGTCAGTGTATATCTGCTCATCAGCTGCTGTTTTGTAGCTGGGACAGGTAGTATACTGCAGTGGTATTGCCAGCAGCATTATAACAGGTCTTTTCCTATTCCAGTTTAGTAATTTCATATGTAATCAGGGAAATTTAGTACAGTGATGGTGAATAGTAGTTCTTGTCACTGGCATTTAATTTTACCCTCAGAAAAAATTATGTTAATTCTATCTAACAGTGATTTGAAAAAAACCCACTATTATTTAGCAGAAGGCTGGGGAACAAGTACTTCTCTCTGGCACCCACCATCCGGTTCAGTTCTTAGGTTTATATCTGTCTGGCTCCAAAAACAGATGAGAAGGGAGCACATTTGCACTGCATATTTTACATGTGCCTCACTAGACCTAAGTAATTTATTCACCTGTAGATTATTCACTGAGAAACGTACTTGTGGTTTAACATTGTATCTAAATAGAAATGGAATATATTACCTAACCTTGTCTGATCTGAGAATAGTGGGGAAAAGGCAGAAAATTAATGGGATGCTAGTCTTTTACCTGTGGCCTGTCAGGTGATCTGAATGCTGTTTAGTTTTGTTGGAATATCTTTTCACTGAGTGAAAATAGTAACCCTGAACAGAGTTCTTGTTCTAGCTGTCAGCAGAAGGTCTCATGTGCTTGTTTTTCCTTGCCAGGTAGCCTGGAGCAGACATCCAGTGTAATGTCACCCGCACTGGGCTGCCCTTTAATGCTCTCTGTTGCCTCCATGCATTCCAAATGTTCTGTCACATAAAGGACATCTCCACTGCCTCATCTTCATGGCTTGTCCTTTGTAAAAAGTCTGTTTCAACACTGTGGATGTATGAGCCATCATACCATGTCTCCATGAGCATAGCAATATCATGGTCCTGCAACTGCACACAGATCTCTTAATTCCTCGTGTTTATTCCCAATTCAACAGGTATCAGTGTACAGGCTGATTTCTCAGAAATTGTTGCTCACAATAAGGCAAATACTTTAAAAAGGTTGAGTCTTAAAAACAATAGAAATCTATTTAGAAAGGGAAAGCATTTGTTGTGTTCTACTGATACCCATTCAGGTATATAAAAGGTATGTTAACTCTGTGAAGCAGTGTGCCTCATGAAAGAATGCTAATGCTCTTTTCCAAAGATTATATCATAGCTATTCAGTATGACAATAGCTTTAGGCATGAGATAAAACTTTGAGTGCCATTAGCTTAAACTATTGTGCAAAGATGTTTATAGCACTGATGGAAATACTGCCTTGAATTGCACTTGTTTCCTAGGTTTGTATTGGGCAAAAAGAATCATTAGCAATTTGCATTTTGAGAGCATTGTTGGTACAATATGGTGGTGTGAGTCACCAGAAGCTTAGTGGCATAAAGAATTGCAGCCTGAAGGCAAAAATAATAATAGTTGGCCTAGAGTAGTGCCTCTCATTTAGTGTATTATAGTCATTGCCTTTTTATGTCTTGTTTTTTCCAAATATGAATTTAGTGATGGTAAAAGGTACTGAGTCAGTTCTGAAACTTTTCCTCTGTCCTTGAACAGACGCAGCACAGGCAGCAGAACTGTGACCTTCCCCCCACAGTTCAGCCCTATACCTTGAATATGGCTTTAGGTTGGTGATAAATGCACATCTGCTTCTGGGCTGGGTTGCAAGTCAAAGTTGTCATGTGTTGCCATAGTAAATGGGATCAAGTGATGCCTCTGCTGCTGCTGTGTCAGAGTCCACTTTTCCATTTTCTGTTGCTTTAATGGGCTAAATGGACTGGTATGATCATAGTGGCAATATTAGCAGGTGGTTAAATAAAGTTAGTCCCCAGTTAACCCTCAGTTCCTTTATGTGGCAAGGTACCATTTTAAGGAGACTGGGCATACCTCCATTTCTGACTTACTGTTTGCTTTTTTAGGCAGCCTTTACTGGGAATTTGAGAAGTGTAACGTCAGCTTTCTGATGTACACAGGTCTTTCCCTAGAATTCATTATGTGTATAGTTTTTCACATGAGAGTATTTAAAACAAAACAAGCATTAATTTGGAAGTGCAGTGAAAGACTGTGATTTCTTTTATAGGGAGCAAAAACAATAAAAAAATTAGGGTCCATCCCATGGAAATATAGTTTTTGTAAATTGAGTAAGTTATAATATTTTGGCCAAATACAGATAAAAATTCTTTTGGCTAAGTTGTAAGTTTTGATTATGCTACAGTGCAATTGATGCAACAGCCTCATATATTATGATTTTTTTCTAGATGGAGAATTCAGTATAAATATATTCCTTATATATATATATATATAGTACTTATATATACTTGTAGATAAAAATATTTATATTATAAATATATATAATAATCAGTATAAATAGATGTGAACCTGATTTAGCAGCTGATAGTTCAGGATCTTGAATCTAGGTAAAGTTGCATCTAGAGTTTTGTTTACTGAAAGCTGTTACATATGAATATACTTCAGAGTCATGTCTTGTGAAAAACTGAAAGGATATCCCCCACACTGATTTTAACCTTTCAGTTCTTTCTGCTCTAAACTTCACAAACTTTTATTCTGCTCAGTGTTCATAACACTGTCATGGTTAGTTCTTTTTTTCCTGGAGATTTCTTGTGCTTGAGACCATATAGAGCATGAAATAAGGAATATGTCAGCCTTTTTACCTTAGCCTAGACACTTAAAACACAAGAAGTTGTCCTATCCTGACATCTCTTAAAACATGCTTATGTGCTTATTTATTTTCAAAACTATTTTAAGTTGTTAAACAGGAAAACCAAAAATTGTGACCCAACCCCCAAAAACACAACCTTTACTACATCAGCCTGAATCAGTGTAGCTTGGGTAGGCCAGAGCTGCTTAAATCTAAATTTATACTGGATCAAAACTGGGCTCCAAATCTTGTTTAAAAGTGCTCAAGTATAGTCCAAAAATATGTCTTTGGAACCTGAGTAAACTCACAGTACTTGGAAGCATAAATAATTACTCCTACTGAAATTACTATGACTTTTAAATATATTATTTTTACAAGAAAGGGTATGAACGTCGCTGTAACTACTTGTTGCTGCTATGTACTGGTGAGTTTGGATGACTCTCAAAAATCTAGAAAGTTACTAGAAGTCTAAGAAGGAAAAAAGCATTCTTAAAATACTGAGTTTTTCAGATGAATAGCTGCAGAAACAGAAAATCCACACTAGTTTTTTTTGTAGGTTCTAAGTGTGACTTATGACTGTGAGACCACTTGATTGCAGTGATGAAATTAATTTTCTTCATGGACTGTTTTTTTGCTTCTTATCACTTAAGTTTGTTATTTGATAGCAAAAAAGATGAGCATTTTGTTTATTTGATGATGATGGAAAATTTATTGAATTTGGTGATTGAAAGTAAGAGGTTTATTTTCTTTCCCCCTTTTTTTGTTGAGATCTAAACTTTTTTCCTATTTAACAACAAAGGGCTAGTCAGAAGAGCAGACATTTGCACTGAGTATGGCTATTTTGTACTTAGTAGAATAATAGATTTGTTTTCTTCAAGTAATGTGGATTTCAGTGTGATGGAAAAACACTGAAGAAGATTGTAGGGGAAGAATTGTCTGAGATTTTGAGTTTTTTCTGCCAGAGACATTAATATCTCTTTTCCAGATGAATGCATAGTTATGACAAATAATGAATAATATATTTAGCCATATTTTGTGCCAAAAATGATTCAAATAGTCAGTTAGAATGTAGACCCAACTACTAGATTTAGTTCCTTGCATTATTTCGTAATTCTGACTCATTACATCCTCCTTTTTTAAATTTTTGATGCAGGCGTTAGAGGTCTGTCTTGTCTGCCCATAATAACCTTTTCTAAGCAAATGTCTTAAAATTTAAAGAATCGATTGAAGCAACAAACAATTCCAGAAACAGTAAGAATTAATCATGTGCATGTGTATATATATATAAATATATATGTATATAGAGTGAAACTTTGTTATTGAAATCTTGACTTTTATGAAAATATACTAAGGAACTTGCAGTTGGGGAAGTATTTTAAAATATTTTAAAATTGACCATCATGAGGGAAAAAAACCCTACCTTTGAAAGTTTATTTTAGAGTTGCTGTGTATGACTTTGTCAGAGCAGTTCTTTGTTTCTGCTGAGAGAAGCTGCTTCTACTGCATGCTCTGGTTTTGGATGGTAGCATGGGGGTTTGGGTCCCCAGGCAGGATCTGCAGTTATAACACATGTGAAAAAGAATTCTATGGAAATGCCAATTAAATAATGGAAAGCAGATAATGGGTTTGAAAAACAGAATTCATTTTTTTTTAATCAGCCTTTTTTTCTTTTAGAATTTAGGAAACAATTTCCCCCTGTGAACAGCTAAGTCAGCAAGAAAGAGCTCGTGCTTTGGAACCCTTCAGCTCATGGGTGTATGTAGCTACCAAGGTGGAATTTTCCTGAAAGAAGCAAAATTATTTGAGGTCACTGAAGTTTTATTGCATCTCATATACAATCAGCAAATGGAAAAAGAAGTTTGTCAGGAAATGAGGAATATAAGGTCAAGTGACCCCCCCCCTCAAAGAGTATCGAGTACAGTGTGATGGCCTAATACAATCCTTGCTACTAAGAGGCAGAAGAAAGTTAAAAGACTATAAATCAAACCTCAGTTTCTGCCTGCCTCTGTCAAGGTCTTTACAAACTCTGGCAGTACCTTTGGCCTTGGTGATAATGGAAATATACCTGCAGAACCACCAAACTGATCTAATTTTAGGAGGTTCATATAATATTGACCTATCCAAAACCAGGCACAGACAGCACAGAGAGGTGATGTTTCTCTCAGGGATAAAGAGTCGAGTTTCACCCCAAAGGTTCACCCTGATCTTCACCTGTTATCAGAGTTGGTGAATTAAGTGTTAAGAGATTGAAACTGCCCCAGCTGTGATATAACTCAGTCACAACAAAGTTGAGTTCTTTCCTTGATTTGGCATTCAACTACTACAATAACTGCAACTTGAACTCCAATAAGCTCTAAAAAGACGATCTGTCAGGTTTGTCACTTATCTCAAAAATGGGGTTTTTTTGACAGAAAATGTTGCTCTTCCCTTCTTATCAGATTGATTCCTCTTGAATAGGTTAGACCCAGTGAGGATGTTGCTCAGTCATGCAGCTGATTCCATCATCTTTGTGCAATATCAACTGCGTTAAATATACATTCAGAAATGAAAAATTCCTGTTGTAGTTTGTATTAGGGTTCTAGGAGCCCAAGAAATAGGCAGATATATTCTTTACATGCCCTTTGGTGACATGATTTTATTCTTGGTATTTGAGTTTGTCTGAAATAAGTGTTCACTTATTCACACTTTTTGCCCTCCCTTTTTGTTATTAAATGTGTTTCTTTGTAGTTTAGCCAATGGTCCTTGACTAGTCAGAGATGGTACAAACTTTGTAATCATCTCTCACCAAGGAATGTGAATTTCTCTTCTATAGAACGATTTACCTACCTGCTCAATCAATTCCAAAAGTACATTTTCCTTTGTACAGAATATAAGATCTGTGTTTGTTAACAACTCACCATTCTCAGTTTGTTATATATTGCTTGAGAGAACTGTCAGTTAGGTAGTAAACCTTTGCATATTTACATTTGTTTTACAAAAGTAATAAATTTTGAAAGGCTTCACAAAGGAGTCAGTGTAAATAATGTTTTTTAAAAGATGTTAAGTATTATTGTCAATGTTAGTATTTCCATGTGCATAAAATTTGACAAAGAGATTAAATTACTTGGTTCTCCTAAGGTGGCTAACATCTTGTACTTCCTCCAAGGTTTTAGTATGACTTCCTTCTTCACCATGTGAAATTATGTTTTCAGTCTGGGCCGACAAACAGTCTGTAAGAACACTTTTTTTCTTCACTAAAAAACTGAAATACTGTGTAATTAATTCTTGGTTTGTATTTATATTGTTCTTACCTGGATTTTTATCTTCCTGGGTTTTTTGGTTTGGTGGTTTGGGTTTTTTTTTTTTTTGTTTTGTAATTTGTTTTTTTGATGTTGGTATTTTCTGGGCAGCAGAAAACCTCCATTCAATCAAATATCCTTGTATATTTTAATGTTTTAAGAGAAATTAATATATCTTTTAGAACACAGAAAAGTTAGCAAGATTTGTAGCTGTCAGTAGAAAAGAATCTCAAGCAAAAAGGTAAGGAAAATAAAATAACTTTAGTAAATTAAATTTAAGAAATCTGTACTTGGATGTTGTCTGATTGCGATTCCCATGTCCTACTACTAACTGAAAGCTTAATATAATTTCCACTAACACTGGAGTCTCAGATGATATTGTTTGGCCCTTAGCTGGATTTCTAATTTCTTTTCAATTTTAGTCAGAAACCCTGTTGGCTTTTTAAGAGATTTGCAATCTGTAGCAGTCATATTATACAGAACAAGAGGAAGAGTCTGTGCTTGGTCTTCTGTTTAACAGGAAGGCTGTCTTCAACAGAAGTGCTCCACTGCTATTGCTTTTGCAACATATCATTACAATCAGTATCATTTGTTCCATGCTTTTTCAGCATCTGTGAAGCAGCAGCTGGTTACTGCTTTCTTCATCACCAAAGTGCTTTCAAGGACATTGGACTAGAAACTTGCAGGAGAATTTTATTAATTTGCAAACAGGGGAATATGAGTATTGCAATGTTGGTTTTAAATGTAGGTCAAGTAAGATGTTAAAAACTATTGGGAGAGGCTCATCCTCAGTGGGAATGTGTGTGTTAATCCAAATATGAAGCATCCTCTTTGAAGCAATGGAATATTCTTCTTGTAATTTTGATGATTCTCCATTATTTTGATAGTTTTAATTTTCTTCTTTATAGTTACCTTTTATTTTGCAAGGGATACCAGAAATAATATTGGTGCCTTTAAATCTTGTTGTTGACATAAAATGTCTACATTTTTTATACTTCACTCCAAGGATTTACATGGATCTAACACAAGTAAATGTACTTTAAAGATACATCTTGGCACATTTTAGCCACCTATAATTCTTCTGCAATATTGAACACCTACAAATCATGCTTAATTGATAGCTACTCATCTACATTTCTGTGAAGTTTGACAATGAACCCAAAAGGAAGTGGGCATTCCCATTTAGAAGGCATCATGCTGTTGGCATTTCCTTTGCTTACTTGTTCTTACATTAGGGCGAGATTCCATTTTTATGGCAAAGCTACCAAGATATGTATTGTGAAGAGGCAGTTGCTGTCTTATCTAATCAGCAACCTCTTTTTAATAATTATCCAGCATAAACTTGGGGAAGTTCAGATACAAAATGGTCAAAAGTTAACGCTTTAAAATAGGTAAGAAACTGTAATAGGGACCTTATGGGACAGAGGAATGTTAGATTATCTCAATGTTCTGTCATATTCTTCATTTAGCTAAGGCAAACCCATTGCAGATAGTGTGGAATAATGCTATTAATTGTAGTAAAATTGCTTCGAACGTACTGTAAGATGACATCTCTGTGCAACTTGTTAGACCTAGAAATTAAAAATAATTCCTGCTTTCTTAGTTCTTTAAGAATGAGTGAGTCTGGTCATTTTGGAAAGAGGCACAGCAAACTTTGCTGTTGGGATTTGTCCACCTATCCACTTCTTGCAAAAATATCGATACTTCTATTGCACTTTTTTATGAATTCTAATTAATTAATTAGCTACTATAACTTGTAATTAGCAACTATAATTTTTAAAGAACCTCATTTATTCTATTCTCTTGTTACAAAAGCATAGACTCATTGAGGTGGGATGGGATCAACCTCCTTACTCAAAGCAGAATCAACTACAGCATGGTGTTTTGGAGGTCAAGCCCATTTGCAGGTGGGCTTGAACATCACCAAGGGTGAAGACTTTACAACTTCTCTGGGCAGCCTGTTCTGGTGTTCAACTCTCTGACATTTAAGAAGGGTTTTTGCTACATATGAGACCAATTTCCTTTATATTATGTTGCCTCTTTAACTTTCAATGGTTACTATTGGAAATTGCCTGGCTCGGTCTTCTGTAGTGCCCTGCATCTGAGATTTATACGCATTCTCTCTTGAATCTTTCTTCTCATGGATAAATGATCCTAGCTCCTCTCACTCTTTATTCCTATGTTAAAAATTGGAAATTATTTTTATTTAGATGAGGAAACTGTTTTAAATATTTTAAATACAATTCCATAGTTTATCTCAACATCCTTATTGATGTATTTTTGTCATTCCTGATAATTTTATTATAGATATGCTGATCCTAAAATCATCACGTTCTTCCCCTCTCCCTATTAAAATATGTCCTAGGACCTCTGCATGTTATTTTAGTGTGTAAAGTGTGAATAATAATCAAATGCATCTCATTACAGTTTAAAAAATGAAAAAAATTACGGTGTCTGCAGTTGTGTAACATTTAAGGTGCAGTGGTTGTAATTAATACTGTGGAATACTAAAGTATATTTATTTCAAAGGTATTTTGATTTCTGCCATCAGGAGGTGTGCGTCCTTTCACATAAACAGCACTAGAAAAACCTGATCTTAGTTCACCCTGTTGATACAATAATTTCCTTTTGTTTGACAGACTGTTCTTCACTCCCTCAAAATGGCCAAAAAGCATTTTCTCTCTCTGCTCTTTCCAGGATGTCAGCATTACCTTGGAAAATAAACAATAAAAATCTCCAATTTAACCTTTCTGAACTGAAAACCACTGACAGTAACTACCTATATTTTTTCCTAACTTATTTTTTTAGTAATACAAGATTCCTAATTAGCTTTCCTTCTTCAAAATTTATTTCCCCTCAATTAATTTGTAACTTCTAAGGATAAATATTTTCCAGTTGCAAATTTGCACTGACATCTAGTCTTCTCTATACACTGTCTTTCAATAAAGGTCAGTGAGGGACAAGAAAGAAATGTGACTTCAAATGAAATAGACCAGCAACATTCTTTTAATGGGGCTTACACAGAGTAACAAGTGCTAAATGTTAAGGTCTTTTACTCTTGTTCAGGTTCTTTCTTACTTGGAGGCATGTTCCTCTGGTCAAGCATCTTACAATCCCATCCTGCAGAAATGTGTGGAAGGCTTAGAGTCTCTTTCTTGCAAAATTTTACACACACAAATGAAAACAGCAAAAAAATCAATAGTAGAACACTTTTTTCCCCTCATTGAAGTATGACTTAAAATAATAATAATTTCATAGAAATAGCAGGATATAAAAAGTAATAAAACACCTTACTCTGAAATATATCAAGGTATCAATGAAGTACTAGGGTGAGTGATACAACATCCTCACTGGTTTTTCAGATTGATTTGAAAGTGAGGAGACATGAATTCCATTTAGATGTTCAGAAGAACTTCTTCACTGTGAGAGTGGTGAGGCACTGGAACAGGTTGTCCAGAGAAGTTGTGGATGTCCCATGCCTGGAAGGGTTCAATGTCGTGTTGGATTGGGCCCTGATCTACCTGGTTTAGTGGAAGATATCCATGCCCTTGGACAGGAACCAGATCATCTTTAAGGTCCCTTTCAACCCAAACCATTCTAGGATTAGCTATGGAAATAGAGGGGTTTTTCCTGTCTTATTTGTTGGTCTCATGTGCTCTTCTTATTATTAACTTTTAGGTAATGTTTTCATTTATCAAATACAGCTTCACTTAGAAACCCAGTTAACTTAATGGTTAAAATCCTAAAATCCGTTTTTCTTCCCATTCCCTATGTGTTTATGAGCTTGGTGATCGTGATAAATGTTATGTTATACATACAACATTTTCATTAAGTACATGGTACTACAGGTCTTGTCTTGCATCAATCATATTGAGCCAAAATCTATGATTTATAATCAGTAAATTTCTTGACTGTAGGGGGATTTTTGCTTAGTTTAGGACCTTCAGAATTTGGTCTGTAGTTTTCTCTGTACTAAAAGAACTTGATCATGTTTTCATGAAATAAATCTAGTATTTTTTTCTATTGGTTTCTCCCTTCCAGGATCTCATTTCCTCTAAGACATCTGGCATGTAAAATTGGCTGACAGGAATGTTGCCTGGTGCATGAGCCTTGGAATGTTAGCACTCTAAAGCTCAGTGCCATATCATGAGTGTGTTTTTCATAATGTTGGGAAGGATAAGTTTCCAGTTTATTCTTGTGCACAGACTCAGGAATTTTCTTTTGACAGCGCCTTCACCAGTTGTTATATGTAGGAGCTAAACCTGTAGCTGGTATTGTACAGAGAGCCACTATCTCTTTGATTGACCAGTCTCAAAACAAGACATCAAAGCTGAAAAGCTTGATTTGATTTCTCTCTGAATTGAATGCCATGAATACATTCACAAGAATTTTAGATGTTTTCCCCCAATTTGTTTTTTTACTTATCTGTTACAAGGTTGATGGACTGTAAAAATATTTGCTTTACAGAATAGTCATGCTCTATGCCTTTCTAGTAAAAGAAACAAAACCAAACACCAGTCAACTTGAAATCATTCTTTGGCTCCACTAATATGAGGGGTTTCAACTGATTGTACTTTGTTTTGGATGGAGCTTTTGGGCAGGCTTATAGCTGAATTACTGTTAAGTTTTTTAATATAAGGAATGCATAATTGAATTATTTTGAGCTGCTGTCGTCTACTGCACATAACATATGAGTGGTATTATTCCATTAGTCAGAATTGCATCACATTTGAGCTGTCATACACTCAGCTATACTGAAGTCAGGGAGCTGCAGCTTCTCTCCAAACCTTAAGGTTCTGTCTGTCACCTTAAACATTCAGGTGAGTGCCAAATTCAACTAAGCTCATTGAATATGCTGAGGCTAAAATTGCTGCAAAAAGTTAGAGAAGTAAAGCTACAGAGCAAACAGGAGTGGGGGGAGCTAGAAGAGGAATAAAAAGGAAGGGCTGAAAGCCAGGAAGCAAAAAAGAATTTGTTAAAATAAAGCTTAAAGAAACCAAATGTGCACTGCGTAAGTTTCTTTAGAGATAGCCTGGTCAGTCATCCCTGGCAAGTGTTCCCTATGCTTCAGTTTCTCAGTCTGTTTTCTCCTTGGTGTCACTGCTCCTCTTTCTTGCTCAGAGCAGGCTGAAGCTTTCTCATTTGTAGGTTTCCACTCGACATATTTGATTTTCCTTTCCTGTCTGGTTTTCCTTAATTCTGTATTATACAAAAATTTTCTCTCTTGGCTGCTTTCCATCTGTGGAATTCCAAGGGGAGAAATCAGATTCTTTTTTTATCTAGTAAACAACAATATAACAGTGAAATACCCCATTAACTGCCCTACTAACTGTAAATATTTTCACACTGTCACTGTAATAAATGTGTATAAACTCCATTGCTATGGAGGTAGGGAACTTGGTTTTTGTGTTATTGAAGGAGAAGTCACGAAAGCCATGCATTTTTAAAAAAAATTATTTTAGAGAGCCAAACATTTTTCAGGCTATGCGTAGCCCTGAGTCTCTGCTGAGAATTTGCTCCAGAGATAGAACTTAAAATAATATAGCCATAGAAAGGATACTGCATGAATCTGAAATCTATGCTTCCTTCAAATTTCAGCTCTTGATCTTGCATAAAGGAAATAGTCTCTTGTTTGTCACATGTAAAATAAACCTTTCTGTGTCACATACATTTACAGTTCAGAGGAACATTTAAAAGAAATTTATAAGTAGATCATTTCTAATTTCCAGTGAATTATGTTGCATAATGCTGTGTGCGTAAAGGATTTCAAAATTTACACCAGAAGCAGATTTCAACATTTTCCTTGAAGAATTAAAAACAAATGTGCAGAATCTTGATTTTTGAGCTCAAGTTTATGCATATCTGTAATATTTTGCTAAATGTTTCATAATTCATCTGTGCTGTGTAGATTCAATGATATCAGTTGCTTGTCAGATAATGCAGTTAATGGAAGGCTACAGTCTTTTTATGTGTTTCATTTATTCTGCCATCTTTTATGTAAGGCTGAAAGAACCCAAGTTTTTCATGTTTTCTTGTATGTCATGTTTCCTCAACCACTGGTTATTTTTGCATCCCTTTGGTACTTTCCTTTCAAGACAGTTTATGGACTGATGCAAAATGTGAATACAGCATTCCAGTAGAAGCCTTAATACTTCTGAAGTTGTTGTATTTTCTTTCCATCTTCTATTCTTCTTCTCCTAGTTTTGAATATGCATTTTACTATGAATAGGCTCCATTGGAAATGAAATAAATTAAGTAAGTTTAGTTTGCTAAAGATGAAGAATACTTCTCCTTGCTTAATGAAATTTATGTGCAAAATATAACAACCTTCTTCATATTTTTTCTTTACTGTGGTGTTTTTTTTATTAGGGTGTGACAAATTTATCTCTGGGGATTGTAATTTTGAATCTATAGCATGATTTTACATGAGTGATAAGGTGTTCTAAATTGCTGTATGAGAAGCCTTGTTATGATTTTTCAGTTCTAGATTTTGTGCTAATAGGGAGATGAAGCACTGTTATTTAAAATAGCTCATCATAGATACGGCAGGATAAATTTGACACTTTGAGAGGACATTCTTTTCCACTGCCTAAGAGCCAGGCCTGAAAACTAGAATTTTCAAGAGTTACACCTAGTTGTTCATTTGCACTCATTCACCACAGTGGAGAAATTTCTATTTCTTGAAAATTCCTCTTACTTTTTTTCTATAGTTAATCAGGCAAATGCTAAGCTAAAGTTGGTAGCGAAGGTTAGCAGAAACCAGAAATCACTTGCAGTGTTTCATGATGTCTATAATTCTATAGAGATAAGTGCATGTGTTTGTTTATGTAGATAACCAAATTTAGATGTTTTATCCCAAAGCTGTAACTGGGTCAGCTGGCATTCTTTTTCCAAGTTTTTGCCCTGGATGAACTCTTCTCATCCTCTAGAACAATGAAATAAGGAGTTTGAAAGAAGTGTTTACTCCTCAAAATGCTGCTTTGCTAATACATAAACATCACACTTGATCTTCTCTATCAAAAGTTTATTTACCAGGACAAGTTTAAAGTCTTGAAAATTTATATGTATATATTCTACAGCATATTTTCCATGTATAAGTTGGCAGTCATCTGAAAACTGGGACTATAATTTCTTAGTTATAAATTTTCTTTTTCAAATCTTGAATTTAAGGTGCGATGAATGGTCTTAAAATGAAAGACTATGGATTTAGATTCGATTTTAGGAAGAAGTTCTTTCCTGTGAGGGTGGTGAGGCACTGGCACAGGTTGCCCAAAGAAGGTGTGGATATGCCCTATCCTTGAAAGTGTTCAAGGCCAGACTGGATGGGGCTTTGATCATCCTGGTATAATGGAGGGTGGTTGGGACTAAATGATTTATAAGGTCCATTCCAACGCAAAGCATTTAATGATTCTGTGAATGTTTCTCTTCTATCAATAATGATGTGCTTCCATACTCTTACTGCTTTCCTCTTGACCCAGTATGGAAACAGATGTCTTTACTATGCCTTTAAAATAAACAAAATCTTGGTCCTCTTCTGAGCAGACAGCATGACAAATAATTCTGTGATTTTAGTGTATTGACTTTTCTGTATTCAAAAACTGCTCAAATCTCATTTGTTTAAGCATAAAAACCCTCTGTGAATGTCATTAGGAATATTAATGAATATTCACATTTTAATTGCCTCCATTTGGTTTTGATAAGTCATTTTTGAATTGCCTGTTAGTCTTTCCTCTTATATGAGTAAAGTTGTATTCTCCAGAGATTGAAGGAATTGTATTCACTATATGAATTTATTTAAGAATTCTCTTTTTTAATTAAAATTGAAAACTTTAATCAGCTGGTAAATTAGAGTGTACTTGTTACAGCTTGCTTGTCTGAAGATCTTGCTTCCCTTAAAATACAAGATTCTTAAATCTTACCAGCCAGATGGTGGTCAGAAGAGGGGTCTCTGTTAGCAATTCAAAAAGTATTGGTTTAATTTCTTGAACTATCTCAGGTTTTTTGTCTCTTGAAGATTTTGCCATTTTGACAGCATAGTCTCTGTTGTGCAGCCCTACTGACAAAGAAAGTGTTGAGAAACATGTAGCCATTGCTGCTTTCTCCTAATTCAATATCACTTGATTACCTTCATGATTTAAGTTCCTGTTTTGATCCAATCTAGACATAGATTTCTCAAGTGATTATTAGAGAGAGACAAAATCCCCTTACCATTTCTCTTGGCAGCTGAATTTCTATCTATGTTTTTTTTTTCAGGAAACCAATGAGGCTCTGTTTTGACAGAAGAATAATGAAAGTAAACCTATTATTGATAGGTATATAGTTCAGATTGCAGTTGAAACTAGTGCATGGTAAGAGTTGGCAATGGTTGTAGAAAACTGTATTTGTTTTGGTTTACAGGCCTGTTCAGAAGGACTCTGATATCTGAGGAAGGTACTAAGTAGTACTAAGTATGATTTCTAGGCTGATGTTAGAATAGCAGCTTCCTGTCCTTCACCTTGTAAATTTGCAGTCTGGTAGATTCCAGTGGCTGAGACTTTCATACTTGTACAGCATTATAAGTGAGATATATTCTATATATATATATGTATGTATGTGTGTATATATATATGTGTATACACACATATCTAATATGTTTATCTAACACTGTGTTCAAATGAATGCAGTAGCTTAATTTTTTTGAAGTTACTCTGAAAAGCCTGGGTTGACTTTATGCATGTGTTTTAGCATACAGATTAATTTCTTTGGCAAATAAAGAGTTCAAAACTGTGATTAGCAGTGATTAAAGGCAAACCTAAAGACATAAGCAACAGATTTAAATGAGTGAATTGGCATTGTCCCATGATATATCAATATAGATAACCTCTTTGTAACTGGAGAAGAACATTGTATAAGTACTTGTTTGGCAGCACTTCCTCTTGGTGTCAGTTCCTTTCTCATCAGGTCTATCCTATAGTTGAGGCTCTGTTTTCCAACTCTAGAATAATAGAATGGCTGCAGCAAAGTATTTGGTTTTAACAGTGGATATAAAACCGGTGCTGGAATTCTTGAGTGCTGCTCTTAGTTTTGTTGTGAATTATCTGGGTTTTAGCAAATTAGCTAGAATTCTTTCTTTCCCTTTTGTTTGATGCAAAAAGAAGATAATTCTGCTTAATTTTCTTCTGAAAAACACTGTGATATGTTCCAGAAGTAAAAAGAATTATTCCTCCATGATCTCATAACATAATTATCTGTACTAGTTACTGTCAACTTTTTTGTTAAGTTCAAATCATATGGCATATCACCTTGATAATGTGTTCAGGCTTCAGTAATCTGAGCTGCCATGTGACAAATTTCTAAACTGAGAGTATTAGAGGGGCTTTTGTCATAGATTATTATATATTTACTATTATGTTTTAGCTTTTACATTTTGTATTTGTCCTTTCAGTTCCCTGTAACTTTTTAGGTTGAAATTTTGCAGATTTATTCTCTTCCTGAGCAGTATCTGTAGCTGTATGAGCATTCTATAATTTGGCAAATAATGGACATTCCTGGGTAAGGGGGCAAGCTGCATAGGAAAGAATCCACTATATTACAAATTATCATGGATTGTTTTTAGTCAAGTATTGAAAAAAAAATTTAGAATAGAAGAGACATTCCAAGTAAAAATTGCATTTGTTTGTTCCACTGTTTGCACTGATAGATTGATAACCCTTTTCAAATTGTATATTGCACATTAAGTCAGCTTTTTGTGCAGCTGGAGAATCTCTCATCTGCACAAGCATGTGCTGCATACATCTAATGATTCTTGCTTTTTCTAAAGCTTGAGAGAGTTTAAGAAAGTGATATAACAAGTCAGGAAGAAATCACAAGATACTGGAAAAGCACTGTGTTGTCATGGATTAATTCTGATTTTTTTAAATCAAGGTCCCAAGGAAATTTACCTGTATCTGACACTATTGTGCTGACTGATATTAGGAAGTTATTCTGTCCAATCAATAGTTAAATAAAAACAGTGTGATTCATTTAACACATTTTGGAATGTAAGAGGTATAATGAAGGAGATTTTTAAAATATTCTTTGGAAGTGTTCAGATTTAAGTAAATAAGTTACTGTGTGTGTTTGCTGCTGGGAAGCTTGAAGAAATTAGAAAGCACTCCAAGGAGGAGACCAAGTTTCTTCCTCATGGCCTAGGTTTACTCACACAAGAAGGCATACAGTGTGAAAAGTATTTTCTGAGACATTCTCTGGATGGATAATTATAAGAATGTGAGGGATGGGGAAGAATGTTTAGCACTGATACTTTTTGTACGAAGAAACTTGTTCACACAGAACACAACAGTTGAAAAAGGAGCAGAGAGTAAAGAGGGAAGTGCTTCCAGTAGTGATGAATGGTAAAAATAATGCCAGCAAGGATAGTTTCAGGACAGAATATATAATAATTGTCATTTTCTGAAGCAGTAGTTTGTGAAGGTACTGGAAAATTAGATTCAGATGCAAATTCCATCACACTTTTACAGAATGTTCTTTTCTTACAGTCTACAGCTTCCTCATGAGGGGAAGAGGAGGGGCAGGCACTGATCTCTCCTCTCTCTGGTCAGAGCCTGAGCCCTGAAGTTGTGCAGGGGAGGTTTAGGCAGGAAAAGTTTCTCACCCAGAGGGTGGCTGGGCACTGGAACAGACTCCCCAGGGGAGTGGTCATTGGAGTTCAAAAAGCATTTGGTCAGCGCTGTCAGACACATGATGTGATTCTTGGTGCTGTCCTGTGCACGGCCAGGAGCTGGACTCCAATGATCCTTCCAATTCAGAATATTGTAGGATTCTATATTGTATTAGCTGAATGTGATTATATATACAATTCCTAGGAAGCTGACTCCAAAAAATGGTGGTGGCTGCCCCTCAGTCAACAGTGTTACCTGAAAAGTAAAGATCTACTTGCATAAAGAAAAGAGAAGGTGTAAGGAAATGAAAAATCTTCGTGTTGCTAAGAGTCAGTGAATAACCTAACTCTTTGAGAATGCTCCTTCAAAAATAAAAAAAAAAAAAATGTTGATTTGGTTTAGGGTTTTTTGGTTGGTGGTTGTTTTTTTTTTATTTTATTATTTTTTTGCGTTGGACAAAGGAATAGAAGAAAGTAAAGGAAAGGAGAAAAGAGCATAAATGGAAACTAGCCAAACAAAACCTAGACAAGGGGGTTTTACTCTGGCAGGGGAAGAAGTTTAGAAGTTTGAGCTATATGAAATATAGGAAACCTGAAGTTTATAATGTGCAATTTATCTGAAAGACATATAGTAATTTAAAATCCTTAAATAAAATATAGTTTAAATGTACCACATATTAAATATTGTTGAAGGATGTCAGTGAAGGAAGAAAAAAGGAGAGAAACTAAAAAAGAATGAAACTCATTGCAAAGCCTTCGGTTGGAGTAGCAAGTGGCATATCACGAGCTCATAAAGGAAAAATATATCTATATTAATAAATTCACAGGGGAAAATATTTCTGGAGTAAGAATTTTAATAATTGTGTCAATATCACTTTCATTATTGAGAAAGTTTTTTCTTTTTCTTTTTTTAATGGACCTACTTATGGTATATATTGATGTACTGATTAAAATAACTTACTGAGTCTTGGCCCAAGACTTGGATGGCGTTTCATCCTGGTTATTATGTTACTGCACTGGAGCTTAGAATAAGTAAGTTTAAAGAACCAGTCTGTTTCCTTTTAGAAAGGAAATAGAAATGCAGAAAGACTAAAAGAGAGATCATTCAAACCAGAGATTTTCTTTATTTAGTGCCCAGGAAAGTTCCAGTCTGTCTCAGAATAGAATGGTTAGAAAGAAGATTGACTTTATCCTCAAAATTACAGAAGTATTCAGAGCCAGAATTGCTGGACTCTGGCCTTCTGCAGGGTATAAAAACACAAGCTGTAAACTGGGAAAGTTTGAAAAGGAGAACCTGGATGTCAGTGGTTACCTCTGAGGGCAGTAGAAGTGTCCACATTTGAATGTGAGATCTAAGTTTGTAAGGTGCTGGTGAAATTCCTTGACTCACTGGGGGCCTTGGATACACTCAGCATGCTGCAGGTTCAGCCTTAAATTATCTTGATTTTGAGATTTGAAACAGTATGGGTGGTGAGACAGGTAGTGCAAACAGTGAGATTAAGTATAGGAAGGTATGTTTTAAGATTAACTGGTGCAATGGCTCTGGCTGGCCTAGCAGAGAATGTGTAATACTTGAATGAAGTTTAAAAGATGGGTAAAAAAAGATAAATGCTGTTTAAACAAAACATGAGCAGCAGGAAATATGTTTGATAGTAAGATTTATTTGCATAAAAGGCTACTTCAAGTTCTTTGTCTGAATTCAATTGCTTATTTATTGATTACTAAACAACAACTGAATGTGCTTAAAGTAGTACAGGATTGTTTTCAGCATGTTAAATTACCAAGAAATTTACTGACTGATTTGGCTCTAGAAGTTATGTGTACAAAATATTTGAAGCTGGGAAGTACCAACAATGATAACAATATCCAGATGAAGATCTGCAGGAAAGGCAATGATATAAAACATTATTTGGAAAGTAAGGGTTTGAAGAATGTGAAATGAAAAAAACTCTCCCCTTTGCACTGTATGAATACCAATTCTCATGGGGATTCTGCCGGCAGGTAGTTTTAATAAAAAACATATGAATTCAACCACAGGTAAGAGACTGATTCTCTGTAATTTGATTTAGAATAAAAATTACAGATGTGACACAAACTTAAATAATTAAGGAAAAGTGTATCTGAAATACTAAACCCTAGACAAAAACTGAAAAAAATTGGCAGCTTCTCTGTAGTCTGTTAATGGTGGAAACAACTAGTTTTCCCTGCTCTATCTGCTTTTGAACCCAAAATATCTTCAAGTGATTATAGTTATGTTGTGTTGTCTTATGAGAGGCTGAGGGCATGCTTAAAAGTGTAGAACTGGGCACCCCAAAAATTCTGGAACTGTGGCTTTGCCTCCTTCTCCTGCAAATTTTAAGCTAATTGAGGTATGTGCAGAATCAATGGGAGATCTGATTTCATTCCATGTTTAGCCTGATGGCATTCAAACCTTTATCTCTCAGCATGCCCAAATCAGTAGACTTTACCAGCTTTTTTTTGTTGCAAGGGTTGGGAAGACATTTACCACTTTTCCTATTGCATCAGGTCACCATGTAGCAAGAATAGGTGGTATATGGAACAGAAGGAAAAAGCAAACAAAAAGGGTGAAAACATTACTTAGTGGAGAGAGTACATGCTGAGAAGCAAGTCCTGGAGAGCTTGGAGTCTGATACAAAGACAGTGCATTTTAATTGAGATGGTTGTTTTACTAAAGATTAAGTCCAAGCACTCCCCAAACAAACAAAACCAGCCCAGTGGTAATCTGAAAATCCTGCTTTAATCTTTGTTTTATCTCAGTTTGACTAACACTTCTCTTCCTGATCTGTTCAATTTCTTCTCAGTGTTTTGGTTGTCAAAATACAGAGATGACAAATGGCTTCTTTGCAAAAAAGCCGGCAGAAAATCTGTGTACGGCTGATGCATCGAGCAACATGTGGGAATGTTAATAGCTCTGTCACCCTCTCAGTTGGGAAAACACTTCTCAGGGGTAACTCCTTTTCACAGAGATGAAACATTGGCTTAAAACCACCACTAATCCACTTCATATTTTTATTTGTTATATCTCTTGTACACACTTTTTAGATAAAAATTTTGGTAAGAGCCAAAATTTTGGCAATAATGTAAGAATAATGTATTTTAAATCAAGTAAAGCTGTATGAAAATATAGGACAAAACCACACATAGCTTAATGAAGTTGTCCCTGTACATATATAAAAAAATCAGTCTAGTTCTCCATATTCAGTATAAACTTTGCACTAATAAAATAAGAATGTCTTCCCTGATGTTTTTAACTGCTGTCATTGATAGTCCCAATTTTCACTAAGCTTCCACACATCCTGCTGGCCTTAATATAGCTATGATTTTCTAGACTGATTATTTTTCTTTAGTTCCAAAACCTGTCTCAAGATAGGGCAATAAATAAGATGATTTCCAAGTAAGTCAATACCCAGGTTTGGTTAATACGCAGCAACTCTTAGATCAAAATTCCTACAAGTTAAATTCTCTGTGTCTGAGGAAGCACACAACTGAAGAAAGAGGCTGAACACAGAAGTTTTAATTTTTTCTGAAATGTTAGTAATTTCTTGTACATTTCTTCAGTCTGTGTTCTTATTTTGCTTGTGTTAGCATACCCTACCATCCAGTTGTATTTATTAACAGGCTGTTCATGTAAGATTAAAAACTTGTGATAATGCAGTACATATGATTAACAACTTTTAAAAACTGTGATTAAGATTAAAAATAATGGATTTTTACACTTTTCCTTGACTGCATTGCCAAACTCTCCATTTATGATCTCTGTTTGACTGAATCTTGTCATGAGAATGTAAGAATGAAAATGTGTTGAGTATTGCTGAGTAATTATTTTTAAACCAAAATCTCCCTAAATTGCTGAAGTATTAGGATAAAACAGTGTGGGTTTAAGCATTACTGCCTGCAAATATTTAAATACAGAGATTTTTGTGTGAAGGATATCACTTCAGGGATTGTGTAGTTAGAGATTGTGCATTTGGAATCTGGAATGTCTACTATGGCAGCAAGATAAAAGCACAAGGAGTCAGAGTAAAGATAAAATGGGATAACCAATCCAGGAAACAGTTTTGCCCTTTAGCTTAAATCACTATCTAGGGAAAAATACTAGAAAAAGGCAACATGCAGTGAAGCTCCTACCCTCCACTGATTCACAATTTCAAGACTTTGGTGACCAGAGGCATTTTTTGTCAGTTTTTGCCATGGTAAGGCTGTCCTCGGGCCTTCCAGCACTGGAGTTCACTGGGAGAGAGGAGCATTTCCCGCAACTAAAGTAGTTGGAATTATGAAGCACTTCAGCAAAATGGAGGTACACAAGTGTTTGGGACCACATGGGATACATAGGAGGGTGGTAAGGGAGCTGCACTGTGGTGTTGTGAGGCTGTTCTCAATCATATTAGAAAGATTAAGGAAAATGTCTGAGTTTAGTAGCTGAAAAAGGCAAACCTAATTTACAAACATTTAGGAAATACCAGATCACCCTGTTTTTCCTTGACTAGGTTCTTGTCCTTTTTTTAAAAAATAGATTTCTGAAGCTTACCTCACAAGAATCTTCCTTTTCCTGCAAGATGCCATATTTATCATATAGTATTTATTCACCTACCCACAGATTCTCTTCTTGAGAATAGAAGTGATAGAGATACAAGCCAGATACTGGCTACCACTTAGTTCTTTTATAGTGAGGAGCTTTTGAGAGACCTCTGTAAACCAGAGTTCAGTCATGTTCCTCTGTGCATGAACACAGTCAGTTCCTGGTCATTCACTTCTATCAATTTTGTCTATAGGTTCCATAATTTCATCTGCTGACACTTCCTTTCATCGAGGCTTTTGAGCTGCTTTCCATGCCAGTTCTATTTTAGGATGAATGGAGCCTGATCACCCTGCTAAGGTATGTCCTGATTTTGGTATATTCTGAGAAAATTAAAATGTATATGCCAGGGAAAAGAAAGGAAGAATGCAAATTGCTGCAAAATCTGCATGGATGATGAATTTTCAACACATTTTTTATTAACCATAATCCTTTATTAGACCTCACAGAGGTGTAAACTATACATACAAATACATTAGAAAGGTACCCTCTTAACAGTAATGCTTCACATTTTGGACCTGATACCAAGAGGGTTGCAAACATTTCAGTACATTCTACAAACCAAAGGGTGCATTAGCCTTTATGTATACAGAGTGACAAAGCCCTTTACTGAAATCAAAGTAGATAAAAGTGAAAATCAGTCAGCTACCTCTTCCAACCTTTACCTACCATAAATGCATATAAAAGCCTTTAAAAGCATGAATACACTATTATTTATGGAGCAAAGTTTACTGTTCTAGACAGCTCATAGAGAGAGGGGAAGAGAATGGTCAAGATGGCATTACATGAACTGCAAACTAGCAAAACTTCTTGATTTTTTTTAATATTTGTACATATCAAGAGCTCCATTTTTTGATTTATTGGTTGTTACTAGAAAAGCTTATAAGTGCTAGATGGGGAGAATAGCGCAACAAAGACATTGTTGAGGTATTTGGGGGATTCTGCAACACAATGATGTTACATACACAGTATGAAATATTATTTGTCATCAAGTAGTGACATTGTATTATGAGTAAGCACGAGAAAATAAAAAAGAATAAATCCAGTTAGAACTTTAATAGATATTTAAATGGTTTCTAGTAAATGAACACTTAACACTTGTCACTGTTTGGTTATAATGACTTGAAATGTTAATAGTAGGATTATTCAGTAGTGAAATCAGAAACTCATGTATCCACATTCATGCTTTGCATTATGGAAACCCCAGTTTTAGTCAGGATGCAATTGACGTCCAGCACTGAAGAAAGAGAGGACAGTTACTCTTTATGGAAAGACTGCCCTGAAAAGCAAGTGCTACTAATCTCTTTGTTTAGCATTCTGGGTGGCTTCTCAATAATTTGGGAGAAAAGAAAGCTTATACATGATTTGATTATCAGCAGCAGGTGGTGCTGCTTCTTCTACTTTCATTTTGTTTCCTGACATCCATAGTCTTGATAAACATGTTTAATATTCAAACCTAAGACTCCAAGGATTAAGAAACTGTGAAATAGAACCATCACATTCTGACAAAAGCAATGAGAGGTGTCAGACTACAGGTGAAGCTGTTCAGAATATAATGAAGTACCAATCTGCTTTCAGTGGAGCATTTTATGACTCATGTCTGATGAGACTTATTTTAATCAGGCAACTATTATCCTTATACACTTCTGAGAATTTTTTTTTCAACTTTTTCAGGATTTCTATAGAATTCTGTTAGACTAATTCCTTAGAAATGGTAATAAATGAAAAGATACGAGTTATGCACTGTATCATGCGCTCTCACTTGTATATGCTGTATATATTCAAACTTGTCTCTAAGTGGAAATAATGGAGAGAACCATGATTCTTATTCAGTATTTATATCAATTGCATTTGAAATTCTAGTGTAAAAAAAAAAAAAAAGGATATAATTCATTGCTGTACACAAAGTAAGGACATTTTACGTCTTAATTGATAACAATTTAGTCTGTTGGTTTTTGATCCTTTATCTTTGATCATTTTTGAAATTAGAATTTTTTCACACCGTAAGTCAGGTTAATGCCACTAAACCAGGAAGAGTGGAACATTAATTTGATTTTTAAATTTATGAAGTTAAATATTTCACTACAAAATACGAGTTTCATTTCATCAGTTGTTTATATAGTTATCTGTGGTGTGAAAAATTATCTTGCAACTGTATTTGTCTTGTTTCTTAAGAACTTCAATAAAGTGTGAATATGTAGATATTTTAGGTGGGTGAATGTTTAGTACTTGTACCAAAGAATGTTTAGCAGCAGAAGTATCACATTGGCGCTTTTTATGACTTTTGTGAGCCAAGATGGCAAAATAAAAAGTTACTGAACAACACAGAGGAATCAAAAATTAGTATAAATAATTTGGGGTATAGGAATTTGCCAAGCCTTTTCCACTTCTGATATAGTTAAGAGTGCTGCAGAGGGGGATGAATTATTCTTAGAAAAAACATATAAATGACGAATTAATAGTTGAGGTGATGACAGAAATTATCATTCTGCTCTGTTTATATTACCTATTATTCTTACTTTGAAGAGATGCTTACACTTAAAATAATCACACTTAATAGAAGTTTTATGGAGAAAAATGAATAGAAGATAAAATTTTAATACAGGTTTTTATAATATGCCCCTCAGAGTTAGTATTTTATATCTGCATCTAAACAGATAAATATATTTGCCTGATGACAATGAAGGGGTGCCTTATGGTTTAAATATCTGGTTATTTCTTTAGGTATGAAAAACAATGACAGGACCTAAATTGTGACATCCATATTACACAATGTTCTTCTAAAATTAGATTCCAGTTGGATTCCTGAACATAATCCATAAGATCTGAAGAGAAAAAAGCAAGCATTTAAAATTTTACTTGACAGGAAAAAGAAAAGCATAATATACACATTCACATAGACATGCACACACTGTAGCATTGTCTGTCCATACCCATATATGTGTACATGTGTCTGTATATGTGTATATATATACACAGCCACACCCTTTATGCAGCTAGGGTAAGATTTCCTAATGTAACAATCAGGGAGGTCCTTCCTATTTTGGCCTCTGCCAGAATGGCATCTCTATACTGCATGACGTGTAATCAAAGTTCTGACATTCCCATAACACCCTTTGTGTAAAAAAAAAAAAAAAAACAAGTCAAAGATTTCTATGTATCAGATACTGTGTGTTTGGGGGCATTTATCGTCCAGGAGAATATTCCAGTGCTGTCAGAAGCATCATGTTTAGTGTAGGAGCAGAATGGGTAACAACTTTATGTTGAAATTTTTCTTTCCTTCTTTCATGACAAATTTAATCTAGTTGCTTTACTGAATGCCACTTCCACACAGGAATTGGATAATTAGTAATCTCATTAAGAAAAATTCTTTATTTTATGCGGATTGTACCCAAGAGAAAAAAATATCACTCATCTCCTCCTCCTTATCCCTTGCCCCCAGAATCAAAACAAAGTGAACAAAAGCAAAACAACCCTCCCAAACAAACAGACAAACAATAAAATTATGTTGCAATAGTCTTTTAACTAAGTTTGCTGGGCAGAGCACGAGGGAGGAAAAATGTTGGTTTTGAGTAGAAGCTGGGTGTTTGGAAGACTAATTTCCACTGACCAGTATCCTAAAAAGAGGGACCAGTATAAGTAGATCATCCCAAATAAATTATTACTATTCCTTTTCAGACTAAAAATAAAGCATTTAAAATATATTGATTATACCTTCATCAGAACAACATAAGTATTCTATTTGGCTTATAGGTTCCAAGAATCTCTTTTTGGGCTTAACTTAGCATAATTTCAAAAAAAAAAAAAAAAGAAATGTGAAATTTTGCACATAAGGATGCTCATAGTGACCACATAAAGTAATAAAAAAAAATAATTCACAGACTGTTAGCCATATATTTCAACTTTTTCTCACAATTTGGAACTGGTGACAATTTTAAAAACCAACAATTTCCTGTTAGGAATAATTTTTTCATTCCTTGTTAAATTTAGATGTGCTTGCATCTTTTGTGGGTTTTAAGAACATTAATTTTCGATTATATGCCATGAGTAAGAAAGTAATCAGGTAAAACTAAAAATGTGTGCACAATGAAAATCTCAATCACATCATGCCACTGACCAAGCCAAACTCTACACTGATTTCAGACTAGAGTGTGGCTTAAAAATCTCTGGTATGATATAGGACTTGCATGATCTGAAAGGCTTTCAGTCACATCAAGGTTTTCAGTTCCCTGACTACTAACACTTTTCTTCATGTGAACTTCTGCCTTGGAATAAGGATTCAGAATTTCATTTAAAATCTATAAATTTTTGTGGCATTTTGACTCTTATTCGTGCCCCACCTGTATCTATATAAGACTACTTTGCTGTTTTTTGAGTGACAAAAAGTTGAAAAGTTATGGCTAGTTTTATTTCTATTTTAATAACCATACCTATGTAATTGTCATTGTCATACATTAAAAAAATATTTATGCTTTCTTTTACATTTTAGTCAAGTACTTTCTTAAACAAAACAATAGCACCACTTTGGCATTGTTGGCCAAATCAGTAACCGGTAAAGCAAATATGCAAATACACTTTTCTGATCTTGTCATATGATCTTGTCACTTGCTTCTTGAATGGAGAGCCAAGAAGACACAGTGCTTGGCCTGAAGTCTTCATTTATCAGATTTAATCATTGGTACTGAGAGAACAAGGAGCTCAGGGACAACTGAGCATGGCTCCTAGTTTTGTGTGGAATTCACTTCTGTAAAGAAAGCTGACCACTAATTCACCCTTCAATCTTACCAAAGGGATCAGCAGGGTAAGCTGCCTTGGGAAAAAAAGGGGGCTATTTTCATGTATCTACCAGGACTGGATGCAACATCTCAAGCTTTGATTTTCTTGTCTCTCTTGGCTGAATGGTGCAAATAAGCTCATACAAGTCCTTCATGGAAATGTTGGTTTATAACTACATTTTCAGCAGAATAAAGAATTTACTGATTTTCCATTTAAAGTCTTAATGACTAATTATGTTTACTATGGAGATGACACTTAAATTTTGCTACCTTGATGGACAGTTGCTAACTGAAGTGGCTTTAGATGTGCAGTGCTTTTTGGACTGACTGAAAATAATGAGGCTTAATTCACTTTTAAATTATGCATTTCAGTGATATTCTGTGTAATGGTTGTCATTTTAGGTCTATTCTAGAAAGCAGAGATCTGTGATCTCTGTCATGTGACGTACACAGTAAGGAAGGATGAGAAATGTGCTTTTGTTTACCATTTCAGTTATTTATGAGATAGCATCTGGTGGGAGCCCTGTTCCTAAATACCTGGAGTGCTTTTAAAAATCCAGCTGAATGTTTCAATTTCTCTAATTAGAAGTTTTTCAAGACAGACTGCTTTGTACTTTTGGGAGGGAGATACTTTGGCTCATGCTCCAACTTCTTTAAGTAGCAGATTTATTGTGATTATGAAGTTAAAGCAGCCCTTTATCTTTCATACTAACTGGTTTACCATGTAATCTACCATGCAATCTGCCATATGACTGGAGATTTCTTATCCAAAGTGCATTCCCCACCCATGCATTTCTCACCTCTGTGAGGCTGGAGCTACTTCCTATTTTGTAATATCATTTATTCTCTAGTAAACCAAAGTGCTGCCTTTGAAGCTTGCAGATATTCAGTATTTATTTTAGTTGCTTTCAATAATTGTTCCAATTTGTTTAGACATTTGTCAAATTCTAATAAATATTTCTGTCTCAGAGTGGCATTTTCTAACTATGGTTTTTCAACAGGAGATTTATGGTGGCATGAATGTGAGTGTGTGAATCCCAAGATAAGACCAAAAATTTGAATTAATTTGCAGGAATTAATGCAAAATGATGTATAGTTATTCAGTTAAAAGCGCATCAATAAAAAAGTTGTCTACAAAGAAACTTGCTGTCACAGATATCTCAAATTGTTTTGTACGCTCACACCTTTCTTCCCTCTTCCCCTTAGGACTTCAGAAGAGACAGGGGACAGAAAGGGTCATGGGGCTTGAAATGGAAATCTGTATTATGTCTGTGACATCAAAATAATGGCTTGTTCTTAGATTATGTTGCAGAATTCTTACAGCCACTAAAATAAAAGCCTTCCCTCTCCATCCCGCCTGCTAAAAAAGGCCTGTAGGAGCTGTGACAGGTATCAGAATTGCTAACTCTGTTTATTGGATTGGTGGTAAATAATTTAGATTAGTTTCTCCATCTGTTTTTCTTTTTCCCTTTTTCAACATAACTATCTCAGTCAGTGAGAGCTGTGACATATTCTTTTTATTCATTTACTGTTCTACTTTTACATTGCTATGGCAGCTTATTGTGCATATAGACATCCATCTCACAGAAAGCAGAGGGTTTCAAGAGTTGTATAGGAATACATTGCACTTGTTAAAAATACAAACCACAAATTTTCTGTGGGAATAGAAAAGGAACTAAAATAATTTGTTAGAATTTTATGACCTTTCCTGCTTGTTTCACAAGGGACTATTGAGGAGCTGATATGCACTCTGGAGAGAACTTTCTCTTATGTTTAAGTCAATAGTTATCCACTCCCTCTTTTGCTTTTAGAGTCCTTCCTTCTCCAGAAGGGATACTGCAGTAGAAAGTAAGGCAGTTTTGAGCAGCCTTCAAAAGGAGGTTCTTTTTTTATAGATCTAATCTGCCACCCCCCTAGCTGCTCCTTTCATACACTGTTTTCCAGGTTCCCTTTGGAGCTGTCCAAGGAATGCTTCATCCCTTGCCTGAGCCTGCCACATAAAGCATGGTGAGGGGAAAAAGTTGAATGGGACTGCATTGGAGTTCTTGGACAGGGTGGAACAGTGCCTTCCTCTTCCCTCCCTCTTCCTTCCCTTCTCTCACAGACAGGTTTGATGATTACCTTGGGACACTGTTGGCTGCTTATCCGCCTTCACTCTTTGGCCAATCTACACTGGGCTGATTTACAAAAATGCAGCAGAGGTGTTATTCAAGGAAGAACCACTGCAGGGCCTATCAAAGTTACATGGCAGGGATTATCAGGGCATCTCTGACTCCCACAAGAGTGGGTGAATGGCACTTGTAAGTGAGGGTGCAAGGATGTTATGGTTAATCTCTCCTTGAGGACTCATTCTGCAGTAGTAATTTGTTGATTAGACTAGCTTTTCTGATTTAGAGAAATGCAGCCCAGCTCACAGTGAGGTAAGCCACATCTGGTTGTGGGAAGAATTAAAATGGAGGGGAGCTTGAGTACCCCTTTATGATTGAACAGAATGTTGATATTTCAGGAACAGTTAGTCCCTGGTGAACTACTCTTTGAAGTCACTTGTTTTTCAAATTGTTTTTCAAATTGTCTTCTCTGGGCCTACACACATGTTTGCGTTCCACACAATCGGATGTCAAAACACCACCCTTCGAGTACCTAAAAGGAAGCAAGTATTTTCTCTTGAAAATGGTAAAGTTATTTTCATGTTAAAATCTGAAGCTGTTTTAGTTGATTTAAGCTGAATATTTTTGAAAGTTGTTATTTAATCTTTGGCTTGGTCTTTCCATATTTGCTTTTACCTATTACCGTTTTGGCCAGACCCTTTCATGTAACAAACTATAAAATAGCACCGTTGTACTATAAAACAGAGATTTTTTTACATACTGTTTGATATATGTGTATTGTTGATATGCTAAATTTTACATACTGCATTATATGGAGGAAGAAAGAAGTTACCTATACTGTTACAAAATAATTATCTGGAGGAATCATTACTGGTTTGAGAGCCTATGTATGCTTTAACTGCTTTTAAAAACCTTTTGTCTCACAAATTGCAAAAAAAAATTTGCATGTTTGCAAGAGAAGGAAGAATAAAACTGTCTTAAAACAAATGCATCTATAACCCATATTTTGTCGAAATGCCACAGATGGAATTAATGGATGTTTAAAATTGTATATGTTACCTGCTGCTGTTACTGGGAATGTCACACTGTGCAAATATGAAGGGGTAGACAAACAATGTTTTCAGACACTGTAAAACAAACAGCCTGTTGCTTGTAAAGAAGTGCAAATAAAAAAACCCACCACTTAGACAAGGCTGATGAATGACTCCAGCAGCCAGTGTTCATAGGTTAATTTAGTGCAATTGGATCCATCAAAGGCCCAAAAATTTGTAGGCTTTTGAGGGGCACAGGACTTTAAGAGTTTTTGTGCAGGACAGATAAAACAGGTTAACAAACAGCAATATATCAACCACAGAATTTTTTAGGTTTGGTTAAAATGTTCTGTTTTCTAAAGACTTAATATTGGAATGTTTAGTTGCATTGTTCACTGGGAGAATGCCCATTGGTTGAAATTGCATCAAGCTTTTTAAAACAAAGGTTTTTTAAGTCTTCCAATGTTTAACAAATAATTTATTTACAGCAAAGTATCCTGCAGATGGCACATTCATTCTTCATTCTTGTGGATGGCATGTTCTTACATTCTGTAGTTTCTGTTTCCTGTGTTCCCTCTACTTGTGTTCTTCAAATGCACTTCCTGAAAGTTTAGAAAGAAAAATTTGTTACAGGTAGGTTTAAATACATTGTATGATCACGAAACTTATAATAGTGAGAAAACAGTTGTCCAGAGTGCTGGAACTGCTAGATAATTGTGTTTTAATCAATAATTCAGTTATCTACAGAGAACTTAACTATGCGGAACTTCTGTACCTGAAATTCCCTGTTCTCCTAGACATAAACATTTTGACTGTTGTCATTCTTGATCTTGGCGGAGGAGACATCTGCTGCTGGAGCCTGGATGGGCTTAGGGATGCAGCAGGTACCAAAGATTTCCTTTCTTTCCCAAAGATATTTCCAAAAGGAGGATGTAGAGGGGCCAGGGAACTTTTGAGTTGTAACTGCAGGATTTATGGAATCTCTTGGGCTTTGGTACCAGGTATTTTCAAAATTGCTCTGCTAACTACATATTGCATAGATGGCACAATAGTTTTCTTGGATAAGACCTTGAGGAGGAAAAAAGTTGTGGGCTTGCTGTACGAGCTGCAGCCATATAATTTGTGTTTTCAAAACAGACAAGGTGATGTGCCAGGCAAATCAAGGGAGCTTTGGAGTGAATTATGCCCTCAGTTCCCTGTCATTCCACACACAGACCAGAATCAGCAGCAGTGATGGGGGTGGTATATGCATTTCAATTTGATTTCCTTGTTTGCCACTCCAGTAAATACTAGCCAGGCCCAAGACTTCATATTCTGTATCAGACCAAAGCCAGAATTTTTAAGTGACTCTCCATATTTTTAATACTCATCAGAAGTCAAACACTTAGTTCAGTGAAATTATGGGTTTTTTCTAAGAAATGCAAAAACCAAAATGTCTGTAAAAGGTGAACCCATGTGTATGCAGCTCTACCACTGCATTAGCTATTATTTAAGCCCTAAAAATGAGTCTCTAAAATTTAAAGTAATAACATTTTCTTGCTTTTCTAATGGACAGAAATAAAATGGAAGCTAATTCAGTGCATTGGTTTTGTGGGGGTTTTTAGTGATTTCCCATAAAAAATACTCTTCTACATATAACCTTTCAATTTCCCTTCAGTATCTATTGAAAACAAAATCAGAAATTAAATTAAAAATAAAACAAATCAGACACTTTCAAAGGATCACAAAACTTGAACTCATAGAGAGCTTATTAATTTTCACTGGATTTGTATTGCCTTCTGATAGATGTGAGAGGAATTCTTACTTTATGTAAAACAAAAATTAGGCAGTACTAGTAATTGTTAACGTAATTATAGCACCACCAAGTATAAAACATTGAGCCAAACTAGGATTTATCAACACTGACAAGCCAAAGTTGTTAACAGCAAAATAGTCATAATGAAGAAATGTTTTTGTAAGGAATATGCCATTATAGACTAGATTAATCATCTAGTCACTATTTCTGTGAACAGTTCAGAAGGATACTGGCTTGTCCTCATCCAGTTTTGCTAATATTGCTGTAGAATAGCATCAATCAAATACAGAATCAGAAATGTCAACAGAATTCTTCTTATCCTTAAATTAGAATATATTTTGCTTTTCATTGCCTGTTTCTCTTCCAACTTTTCCAAAATGACCTTTGCTGCCTTCACTTTTTCCTAAGTTATACATTAGTTTTCACCCTGAAGAGCTCATTTTGGGTGAAGCCTTAAATTTTCACTGATTAAAGTCATCACTGCCAACACTAAGAATCCTGCCTTATTCTACAAGTGCTTATATTGGTTACAATGAGCTAAGAAAACAGGAATTTCTTTACTCATATGCCCAGGTTTTTTTTTTTCTACACAGCAACAAAACAAAATATTCTCCTCAGTGCTGACCCTAGGTGCTCCTCCTTGAAGAGAGTTTACCAGCATATAGAAAAAGCTCTATTCTTCATTTTATTTGCCAAAAGTCATATATTCTTAAAGATTACAAACTCCCCATCCATAAAATACACAGTGAGAGCCTTAAAACGAAACAACAGCCATTTTGCATTGCAGTGACGTTCAAAGTCTATTTATATTGAAATTTAACTGTGTGTTTCTGAAATGAAAATATAAATTCTCTCTGCTACTGTTGTTGTCTGACTTTGAAATGGCTTTTTCATTCAAGTAAAGCAGGTACTAAGATGCAGGAGTGCTTCACTTACAGATTTTAATAATGACATGTAGGTGGAAAAAGAGTTGTCATGATACAACTAGCTTTGAAATTGAAGGAAGATGGCAGGTTGCTTTTAGAACACTTCCTTCTCCAGAATGAGCATTTTGATACATTACTACCAATAAGTGGTAGCATGCATGCCAGAAAATGCTTTTACCCACATAATACATTTTTTTCAAGCATGAAATAGTGAGACCACTGGGGAAAAAAAAAAACCACAGACCCCAAAACCAGGTGTGAATGCTTGAATTAGGTTCTCAGACCTGCTCTTGTACTGGTGTAGAAAAGTTTGGTTTGTTTCTCAAGACTTTGAGAAGAAGGTAATCGGAAATAAAACTGCTCTGAGCTGATATTCAGGCTCAGACAAAGGCAATCATAATTTTGAGATGAGAGATGCAAAATGTGATCAATTTATAAGTTAGCTAAAGAACAGGGAAGCAGATTTCTAGCCCATCACCTTCAGCATGGATCTTTGGAGATAAGGCAGTATTAGCAGTGGGATTACAACTGCTTCAGTAATGGTCATTTGAGTGAGCTGGAAGGATGCTGGGAAGCAAGCAGCAGCATTCTTATCCCATTAGGGCAGACATTCAAACCTCATATTGGCATTGAAATTTCTCTTGCTCTATTGGTAATAAATGGAAAGTCTAATGTTTGTAGTAACAGGCATGATACCTTAGCTATGAATTCTCTGGGGTCTCTGAAAGCTTTCTAGTTCTGTGGGCAGTGTGATCACTCACATAAAAACAGGGCTGCAAAGCAAGCAATGGGAGAAAATAATTCTCTGAAAAAGCCAAGTCCTTCTATCTGTTACACCTAAACGTTCACTCATTGGCTTGGTAATGTGGCGTGGCTTCAACAGAAATTAGGATTGGTGCCGTGGTGCATATTTTGGCCTGTGAATGTATCTGAGTTGATGCTGAGCCAATTACAAAAGAATCTGCCAGTCTTAGAAAAATTAATGAGAAATAATGCAATACTTTTTCTGTTTTCTTAATGGCATTTTCTGAAACTAAAAATACCAATATCTTTTCCCTTTCTCTCTTAGTCCCACTCAGTATTTATTTAAATTTTGAAGATTAGATAAAATATGAAAAGTGTTTTTGAGAAAGCCCACCTCCTATACATACTTTGTTGGTATATATATTTATGTGTATTTTTCACATATGAGGCCTAAAGAAGAAAAAGGACTGTAAATCTGAGGAAGAGCAAAATTATATCTAGATATGCACCTCTTTTGCCATTTTGCTCAGGTTGTGAGGGGATGACATGGCACAATGTTCATGAACAAGTTCAAGTTGTGCCAGGGCTGGTGTAGATAGCATGGCAGGAAAACTTTTTTTCACAGAAAACATTGTCAAGCACTGTAAAGGGCTGCCTAAGGAAGTTTTGGAGTCATTATCCCTGCAGTTATTTAAAATATATGTAGATGTGGCACTTACAGACAGGATTTACTGGTGGACTTGGCAGTGTTTAGTTAATGGCTGGACTCAATGTTCTTAGAGTTCTTTTCTTACCTAAATGATTGTGTGGTTCTTTTTTTACTGGATTTTAAAATCAGCCTCACCAGCCTTCACATTCAGCAGTAATTTTCAAGGTACCTCGTAATCTTGAATTTACAAGACAATTTTGTGACATTGTTTCTGTGACACTGCTTCATTTGAAAAGGTCACAATCTTCCCTCATGTGTACAGTTGTGGAAATTGTTCAGTTGTTTCCTTTGGTAGGGCAGTTGTTTTTCAAAGAGCTACTCAATAGTTTTCCAAATTGCTGTTAAAACTTAATTCACTTAAGGATAATTGACTAAACTTTAAGCATTTTTCAGAAGAGAAAGAAACAAACAAACGAAAAGCTAGAGGGTACCATGACACCAAAGACAGGACTTAAACTCCCCTTCTTGCTCTTGTTTTGTGCTTTAGAACTCTAAATATAGTGTAGGACTTAGGAGAAACCATTACTTTGTTTTCCAGCAGAAATACTGAAACTGTAAATAAGAGAAGATCCCTACTCCACTGATCTGAGATCATCTACCAAATTGTGCCTAGCAGGAACCATCTGCACAAGGAACTGGGGAAATAGACCTCTTACTTAAGCACTAGAAATATTAAAACAAAACCCAAAATCCTGGACTTGTAATTTAAAAACATTGATGAGATGCTGAACAAAGACTGTCCAATGTATGAAATGAATAAGAAGTCTGAGAGGAACTGTACAACCTCTTATATATTGCATCTAGTCCTACCTTACATCTTGCATCTAAAGATGAAAATTTTGAAAAGATTGTATATATATGATAATAGCTATATATATTCACTTTCTGTGAAAAAGATATAGATCTCATATACAGCATATCATATTGAGAGAAACAGTGTTTAACAGAAAAATAATTTGACTTAAGCATATCTATATTATTTTAGTTAAAATCCGTGTCATATCAACACTATGAACTAGCTAACTACATTCATCCTGGGAGAGTGTGTCCAAAAAAAGTTTGAACACAGTTGCCTTACTTAATGGCAGCATGTACAACTGACTGCAAAAAGAAAAGAGAAAAAAATTAAATGAGGACATGTACTGGTTTTTCCTACTGAGTTCCACTTCTCTTCCCTCCACTGTACTTTCCTTTTATCTATCAGAAATCTGAATAATAGTTTCTCTTACCTGTTCTGTATTTTAATTTCCTCGAACTAATTTACTTCATCCACTGATAAAAATGAAAATTTGTTTGTATTTCCCATCAGATTTGTTACTTTATTGCCAAGTTCCTATTGAGAAGAATTTATGATTTCTTATATTATGTTTAACATGTTCCTTTTTGAGTACAGTTTCCTTAAAGATGTTTTCTTTAATATTAATTTATCTCTTATTTAATTTACTCTTCCATTTTCTAAAAATTCCATCCTTTATTTAGGATGCATGTTGATTCATTCAGTTTTGCAATATTTTACATCTTCTTGACCTCTTTTATCTAATTCCCTCACCTTTTTTTTGACCTCTTGAGCTCCTCATTGTCATTTTACTGCTCTTTTCACCTCTTCATTTTTTTCCCTTTTCAATTTCTGGGATGATTTCTTCAGCAGCTATGCTCTCTCAATTACTCAATTACATACTCCCTTTTATTTTTTTTTCTTTCTTCCAGTATCCCTCCTGAGTGCTACCTCCCCTGATGCTGCAGAAACATACAAGATCTTTTCTGTCTGTAAAAGACAATGCTCTCCTGCTTATGTTTTAAACTGGGAAGAGGACAGCTGCCTAAAGATGACATCATTCCTTAGTTCTCCAAGGAAAATGGTGTGGAGATTCATCAAAGAGCTGGCAGGTATCTTGTCTCCTTTACTCCAATGTTTTATCCATCGCCTTAGCAACAAGTATGGGAAGGAGCACACTGATTCCTGGCCAAGCCTGTTTTCTTCTCTCCAGCTTTCCTTAAATTTATGTGTGCCCAGACAGGAATAAACCTAAACCAGGGGTTTCTTGTCTGCAATTGAGCTCCACCTGAAGAAGCCTTCACTTGTTGCCCTGTGTGCCCTTTGAGGTCTCAAGGTGATATTTCCCAGGAAGGATCATTGATTTTTGGAAAACTCTTGAGGAAGGAAGGGGAAAAGATTGCATTCTATGAATTGACTTATGGAAAAGAATGGATGCTGGAATGACTACAATAGTTCTTTTCATAAAGTTGATATTAAGGATTTTAATATACAGCACTGGTTTCCTGACTTCCTATGAAATCTTAGGTTCCAGGTCTTGTAAGCAAAAATTTTCAGATAACTGCAGGAGTAGTGCCAACATGTGTGTAGGACAGACAGGGTCAACAGTAATAAAATAAATCATGGGGGGCTTACAGCAGAAGACAGATAATATGTAAAACAGATGTTCAGACCTCAAACAGCAGAGACAATTGAACATGAGCTTAATTGTAGCCTAGTCTAGGTTTTCTGAGCTATAGTCTCTATTGCTACATACAGTATACATACAGTACCCAGATGTACAGTACATCTGGTATCAGGGGAGCAAAAATCTGGATACTCAGAACTCCACAGCTCTAAAAAAAAATACCAATCAATATTGGAAGTGGCTTGGAGAATATATATATGTATTAAACTTTAAATAGTTAAAATGAAGTATGCAATGATTACAGTGACTATCCATTTAATTTAGTTCTGATAAATTAAAAAAAAAGGGAAAAATAATGAAGAAAAAAATTTGTTCATTTAAGTGTAAAATGAATAGCAGAATGTCTGATTTCCTTCTTGAGCATCCACTCTACCTCTACCTAACAGGGGAGCATGACTGAAGAGATTCTGGATAGATGAGTTATTAAATATTCAGTGTTTAGTTTCTCTTTTGAAAGAGGTCTTAGTTGGTATTTACGATTGGGTGATGTAGGTACTTGTCACTTACTACCCTATGGCAGGATGAGAGCTCACAACTTCTGGATCAGCAATTCTGTGTTTTATTCAGTAAAGGGATGAGATGGAACACACCTCTTCCCACTCTTAAGTAAAGAGATGAGATGGAACACCACTTCCCACTTATTTCCCACCTTGGCAACTGTTTTCCAAAGTTCTACTAAATCTAGTAGGCAGAACACACCAATTGTTTTCTATGTTACCAGCCTTGATAGAATTTTCCTTCCCTAAAACACGTAGGGGTTTTTTTGGTTGGTTCTTGTTTTGTTGCTTTGGTTTGGTTGTTGCTTGGTCGTCGGGAGTTTTTTGCCAGCCTGACCTACCTTTTGTGCTTTGGGCATGTCGGTGTGGCGCTGGGCGCGTACGGACCGCGCGGATTTGGGCGGTTTTATTGGAGCACAATACATCTCCAGCCTCCTCAGGTCACAGCTCTGGAAGCAGCATTCATCCACTATTCCCTTGTGGTGCAAGCGTCTACTGCTGGATCCATACCCTGTGGGCTTGCCTGTTCAAAACACAAAGGGGAAGTTTTTAGGTTAGAAAGGAAGTGCAAAGGTCTCGGGAGCACTCATATTATTGAGGTGTATTATGTTAACTGAATCACCAGTGGCCATTGTAGAGGCTGCCTGTGTCTATCTATTCTAAGGCCCTGTTCTCAGATACACCTTTGGATATTCCTTTCCAGATATTCCTGGAAATGGACAGCTTTGATCTCTATGTGTGGCTGCTATTTAAGCATTTGAGCAAATCTATGCCTCCTTAGAAAAGTATTATTAAAATATTTTATTGAACTGCAGTAGCCTCAAAAATAGAGAGGGAGGATGCTGAAATCTGACATTTGGACAGAAAAATTACCTTTTAGCTTTTGTATGAAAACATTGTTGAGGTAGCTGGTGTGTAAGTACCATAGATCATGACTGTGTTGTAGGCAAGTATTTCCTAATAAAAAAGGCTACACTGAGGTGCTGTGTGCAGTCAGAGTGTATTCCAAAGGGAAATACTGTGTGCCACTGCACATGTTGTAAGGTCTGCCAGCTCAAAAGTGGGAAGCAGGAATCGAACTTACAAAGTAACCGATGAAATAGGAAGGTTGATGGAACAGATAGAAATGGAAGATTTTTACATTCCATAGATGTGCACAAGATAAGAAATGGGACTGATATCACATGGCTTTCCTGTGCTTTGCATTTGCACCAGCCATCTATGGAAAATAATTAATTGGCAAATATTTTTCACTCAGCTCCAGTAAAGGCCAACATTTTCATTCATAAAACTCTTACACGCTTATATTTTTTGTCTTTTTTTCTGCTGTGGTTTATGATTTCCTTAGTAACTGCTGAATTCTCTGTTGTCCTACACAGAGATTATAGACCCATTATTTCCTGGGATTGTTTGTACACAGCCAAGTCGGATATGCAGTTGCCCTGTTATGACTAACTAGAAATGAAGGAACAGTAAATTCACAAAAAGTAAGTAGTTGCTTACTTACTACATCTATTTTAAAATTCTGATAGAATTTGATTTTAGACAGTAAAATTCTGAAAAGATTAAGTGTTTTGTTTTGACATTTTCAGCATTAAATGTTTCCACTTACAGAATGATCCACATTGGTTAAGAAATGAAAAATATGGAAAAAAAGACAAGCATGCCAAGAGCCAAAACATGAAGTAACTCAATTCAGTCAGCTCTACCAATTTCTTTTCTTCCCTTTTTTTTTCTCTTCTCCTTCTCAGTTATATCACTGAGACCAAAAATCTGTTATTCACAGAGTTTGGCAGGAGTTCACATTTTAAGAATTACTCAAGTTAAATAAAAGTTAGGGATATCAAAAAATATGAATATTCAGTTTCTCTTTGGGAACTTATTGCCCCCAATGCTTATACAGCAAAATCTAGGTTGATGTCCCTGTGTTTGTCCTGCAGTTGTCAATTTGAAAAGGCAGCACAACATTTTACTGTTCCCTGCGATTTAAACATGTATCCACTGATGAAGAACCCTTGAGGCCTTATAATATTAACAAATGAAAAGACCTCTAGTGGTACAGTGTGTTTCACATTTTAGCCAGCAATTCAACCAGTTGAACTAACTATCCCTATGAGCTTTGTAAACCCAGGAAACACCGTTTTTAAATGTCTTTTTTACCCCCAGGGACTATAAATTAAACAAAAAGAAAAATATGCTTACTTAGAATATTGCAATCCACTGGAGGCCTCTATATTGTACATTGCCTGCTAAATTATTTGTTTCATAAAACTAAACAGAACAGCATGCCAGGAATAGATTACAGTAATATTTTGGTTTGCATCTGTGTGTGTGTGTGTGTGTTGTTGTATGTGCATCACTGAAAAGTACTACAAATACTAAGATGTGGAGTTTGGTTTGGGTGGTTTTTTTTGTGGTGTTTTGTGTTTTTTTTTTTTTTCCCCTAGATTATTTTCCCTCACTGAATTATACCCACAGCTGTGCCACATTTGATATTGTTCCCATTTAAAGCAGGGAAAGGCAAATTCTGTTCCTGGATATGCAGGTGCCTGATCCAGCTGAACTGTAGGTACAAGAACTGATTAGTTAACCTTCCTTTTCTTTTATCAGTCTGTCCATTTTTCATAAGCAAGTAAACCCTAAAAACTTCTGCTCAAGTTATTTTACCCTTCAATATCCAAATTTAATAAAGTACCTTTACTATCCTATTCCTGCTGCCTGCTTTATTTAGTAATCAGTAGCAACATTTTCCCACACCATCATAAATATGCATAAATAGTTAATACAAATCCTGAATCCTGGAATCTTTCTGGTGAAAATCTTAGAGTACTTCAAAATCATTTTTAGAGTAGCCAGACCAAAGACATCTACATATTTTTCTTACAGAATAATAATTTTATGAATGACTATATAATGTCAAATAGCTCTTCTAAAAGCTTGTATGGGACATGTAACAAGATGGGAATGGAATCTCTATCACACCAGTGCTGATTTCATAATGAAACGTGACATTAACTTTTTTGTAGGCTTAAATATTCATGCATCATATAGCGTAATAAATCCTCATCCTTTATATAAAGACAACATTAGTATTGGGAAGTTGGAATTTTTTATTCCAATAAATGTTTTCCAAGGCTTTCAGAAGTCCAAAGCAATCAAGTATACTTAAAATTTGTGTGATGTAGAAAGTGATATTGCCTGAAGTGCTGTGCAACAGAGAGAGCAAATTAACAGAAAAAATATTCCTTTCCAGTAATCATGATCCACAATCATAATTGAGAAGTATCTGATGACTAAAGTAATTTTAAAGCAATAGATTTTAAATTGCTCCTGACCTCTTAAGTGCTGCAGTATACCAAGATACTATCACACTGAAAGATGAGATAAAGAATTACAAGGAGATACCACCACTTCTACAGATGTTATCACCATTCAGCCCATCTGTTCTGGCAGGACTTGCAGGGTCAAATGGTCCCGGTTCATCAAGTTAACAAAGTATGCACTTAAATCTAGGCAAATGTTCAAGCTCCTACGTGGTGCGTTGGATTAAATCACATATTAGACAGTGAGCTCTCCTGCATAGGGACTGATATATCTAAGCACTTCAGTTGAGCTTTAGACAAGAGTCCATAATGGTAAAAAATGGCAGGTGGTTCTGCATTTTTAATGTAATTTCTACTCCTTATTTTTATTTCAATAGTATTGCCTTCAGTATAGACTGCACCTTCTGTGTTACTGTACTGGAAACCCACATAGTTCTTTCTCATCTTTCTGACATCATTTGAGTGCTGCCTGCCAGCTGTTATCAAAAGTTCCTTCTATTTACTCAAACTTCAAAGTGCTGCCTGTGGACATACAACAGTCCTAGGCATTCCTTTTCGTTGATGTACACTGATTTCCTTGGAGTTTTCTTTCCTTTTTTGTCAATGGCTAGCTCAAAAGAATTTCATATCATGTAGGTCAAAGTTTACTTAATAAATATTTGGCTCTTATTTAGTCTACTTTATCAAATCTGTGGATGTCTCCTTTGGTGCACATCAAGAAGATACAAAGTCCAGTCGCAGTGATGTCTCCTGAAAGCAGTCCAAGGTATCAGATTCCAGTAGCTCAGGTGGCTTCTCCACTAACAGCACTTCCCTTTAAATGATGCAAAGTCAGTGGAGTAATTCAGCAGGACTTGTTTACACTTGGTTTCTTTCTGTTCTTCCTCATCCCTCCGAAATACCCTCCTGTTGCTGCCACTGGATCTGCTCTGCCACTGGTTTCAATGTGAGAAGAACTGGTGTAGGTGGATTACAGAAGTTTCAAATGTCAAGTTATCCAGGCATTCTGTGTAGAACCATAATCTGCTGTTGTAGTATTAAAATCAGAAATTACATGAGAAATAGCCCAGGATAAATGCAATCTAGGACTCTAGGAAAGAACTGGGGTTATATGTTCTGGAACGTTTATGTGACTCTTTGTATTTGCTGTTGTGTCTTTTTAGCCGAGCAGTAGACATGGCATGTAGACTGTAATTCAGAAATACATCATAAATCTGAAAAACAGTGCATTTAATCCTAATCTAGTATTGGAGTCAATCTTCAACTGCAGCTTTTAAAGTATGGTGAAAGGCCATTGACCTATTAGAGTGCTCTAGTCTTGTAGCAAGAAACTCAAAATGTTTCCATCAAAACATTGGGGTCAGGTGCAGTTTGGAAGCATTGACATCAGGAAGCATCAGGAGGTATGGGAGCATCCTGTAAGGCAGCAGGTCAGTCAGGATTTTCCTGTGGCCTAAACAACAGGCTGAGAGTTTGTGTTGCTCTATTACAGCACAGTAATTGAACAAGAACCTCCTGTGTGCTAGATCCAGACTGGAAGCTGGTGGTTGGAGAGGTTTTGAGTTGCATGTGCTGTGTGCCTTATGGTAGCACAAAAGGCTAGAAATGCTGAGCTTGAGATTCATCTTGCTCATCTTTGGTCTCTGAAAATTTGGGATCTAGTTTAAGATAGTGGAATCAGCAGGCAGATGTGTATTGAGAGTGAATTTTTCTTGTATTGAATGCTTTGTTTAAAATTAAATTTATTCTTGTCCTCTGAAGGAAAGAGTGTTCTCTCATCAGCTACAGATAAAGCTAATTGATCTAGTCTCAGCATACATGCACAGCTTCTTCTAGGAAACTGAACTCAAGGAAAATGAATTAAATTAACAATTATTTGTCCTAAATCACAGAATGTATTCACCTGGTGGAGTACAAAGCTGTTCTTTCATTTCCAATTTAACAATTAAATATGACAAATTGTCCTAAAGAACATGCCAGCCAGTGTGCTGTTTAATTATGTATCTCTGTATCTCTTTGACTAAATTCTGTATGTTAGTCTAGTACTGTCTATTTTTGCATTATAAATGCCTTCATATGCAAAATAAGAGACTGTTGATATCACTTTTCATCTCCCTGTAATCTTGGACAAATGGATTAGTGTTATATTGGTAATACTTCTTGAGGGTGCTCTGGAATTTCTCATCTGTATTTGAAAAATTATGAGTCAATGTTCAATCAGCAGGAAATTCCTGGGTTTTGATACTTCATATAAGTGTTAAAACAAACAAACAAGCAAATAAACAAACAAGCAAATAACAACTCTTGGAGATTGTTGTGAAGTCCCCTACCAGAGAAACCTCAAGGTTTAAATGTGCAAAGTAGGCAATCTGATTTTCATGTAAATAAGTTGCAAGCATTTTGAAGTGACAATATTTAATATTTAGTTTCCATTTTCCTTCAATGTTTTGTTAATGCAAAAAAATTATTATGCTTAGACTGATTTTTGTTTGTATTCATCAAAATGAGCATATATTAGCATTTATAAATGCTCAATGAATGGATGCCCTAGCTCTGAAATCTAATTTAATATGCATGAGAAGAGAGGATAAGCTTTGTCAGTATGCAAAAGTAAAATCTTTATGAAAGCATCTGCATTTGTGAATATTGAGATTGCACTACAGCTACTGCTTTGTGGAATTCTAGATTGTATTAACTACTGAGTCCAATGCATTGAGATGTTTACTCTTTGCTCTGAAATCCTAGCAAGTAAGACTGGTAAAACATGGACACTCAGTATTAATCTATAAGAGAAATATATCAGGACTTCACAGAGTGTTTTGCCTGAAAAAGTGAGATTTATAAGCTTCACCTTTTGAAAAGAAGATAGCTCTTTGATATTTCAAACACAGAGTAAAATAACTATTTCACTTCTTTAAAGTCAGTGAGACAAGTGTATCTTTTTTCCAGAAGATCTTAATTTGTAATTTGTATGACTGTGTTTATTTAGTCTGTTCCATAGTTAAATAATTTTTTTCTTATAGAAACATCCTTTCAGAGACATTTTTTTTCATTTCACTGTAGAATTGGGAAGGAGTTCTTCTTTTGCCCTAAACTTATTTCCAAAATACAGCACTTGTAACATTTTCTTCTCACATACAGGAGTGCTATACTCTGCTCTTGCTGTGGAATAGCTGTTTCGGAGGCCATCAAGTGTATTAAGCATGTGATATAGCCATTATACTTCACATAGTAATTCCCAAGCCATTTGCAATGTGTGAAGAGAAAGCACTACAGTTTTGAATGTTGTGCTGGGATATGAAGCAGGAATTTCAGTGTTTAGATATTTTTGACAAACAACTGGAAAAATAATGGGAAACAATATGATGTCTTATTTTGCACCAAAACAGTGCTCTGGAGGGTGAAAACCTTGCAGACCTAGCACAATTCACAGGCCTACATCAGATTCCAGGGCTGGAAAGTGCCAGATGCTGCCAAAAAATATATATACTTTGGCAGGGGAAATGCTTTGCTGAAAAGAAATTCACTATTGCAAGAATAGCCAGGTTGATCAGGATTTAGGACAAGTTAACTAGAAGCCAGTAGGTCATTGCTAAATTTGAATATTGCCCCTTAAAGTGCATTGAGGAGGGCAATGATAATACAGACATCCATCCATAATGAAAATACATCCTCTTCTCTTCTTATACATGCTCTCACAGGAGATGATTACTGTTTAGCCTTGTGTGTGGTGGAAGTAGGAACAGTCATGGTAGAACCTTTCATATCCTTCTTATCCCAAGCCAGTGTAAAACTGCATTCTATTTGGATTACCTAACTGGGTAAAATATAGCATTGCACATATAACTGGGTGAAATTGTAGCATTGCTGAAGTCACTGGTAAATTAGTGCAGTCAGGATTATGTCTTGATGGATCAGATGCCAGAAGTTACTTACATATAACCTGATCCAAGGTCTGCTAAAATCAATGGAAAGATTTCCACTGTCCTTAGTGGGCTTTTCAACATGCACTTATTGAACACTTGTTATTTATTCCAACTTTAAAGTTCAGTAAGTAAATATTGTCTTAGTGGCATCTAAAGAGATTCAGGCAATGGATGTGATGAGATTCCTTGAGGGAGGTAAGAAGAGGAGGACACTGATGTACAGTGTGAAGCTGAATGACTGATACTTGCTTAATGCCACTGACCACACAACATGCACTACATTGCTTTGTAATCTCACTTTGCAATCAGAATTTTCAGCTCTATAGTTACTCTTTCTCAGCTGTAGGCTGAGAAATGAAAACAAATAGCAAATGCCAAATATGGTACTCTAGCTTTTGCATTTTGGCGTCATCTTAGAGGCAGAAGGTGGGAATGGCTGCTTCAAGTCCCATTGAATACATTTCCCATTGTCCAGGAGTGCATGTATTGGCACACGTTACAATTTTAATTTCTACAGAATAGTCCTTACAGGAGGATTACATAGGTGGGCACAGGCCAATGTCACCTACCAGAGAGGCAGACAACTTTCATTTCCTTATTATAAACAAGTACTGGTTGACAGCAGCTGAACATGAGCCAGCAGTGGGCCCAGGTGGCCAAGAAGGCCAGTGACATCCTGGCTTGTATCAGCAACAGTGTGGCCAGCAGGACCAGTGATGGGCCCTCTGTTCCTGGTGAGGTGACACTTGGAGTGCTGTGCTCACTTTGGAGCTAAAAGAAAGGCATTGAGGTGGTGTCCAGTGAAGGGCAGGGAGCTGGGGAAGGGTCTGGGACACCAGTCTGCTAAGGAGCAGCTGAGGGAGAGAGCTGGGGATGTTTAGCCTGGAGAAAAGGAGACTCAGGGGAGATCACTCTCTACAGCCACCTGTAATGAAGCCATAGTGAGATGAGGGTTGCTTGATTTTCACTTCTTCCAAGTAAAAAGTGATAGGAAAAGGGGAAATGGCCTCAAGTAGTGCCAAGGGAGGTTCAGGTGGGATGTCAGGAAAAATTTCTTCACTAAAAGGGTGATCAAGTGTTGGAACAGACTGATCAGGGGAGGGTGGAGTCACCATCCCTGGAAGTGCTCAAAAAACATGTAGGCACTTTGTGATATGGTTTAGTGAGCAAGGTGGTATGCAGTCAAAGGCTGGACTTGATCTTGAAGGTCTTTTCCAACCTTAATGGTTCTGAAGGTGCAGCAATAGAAGAGAAAGTAGGAGGGGAAAAAAAGGTAAGGCCAGTAAGGGCCTGGCTCACTCCTCTCTGACACCATTAGCTTTAGAGGGCTTGCTCTAATGTGCTCTGAGGTCTATCTAGGAAGGTCTCACATCATTGCCAGGGGCTTTGCCAGGGAAAAGCGCTTAACCTTGTACAATGATGCAGCAACAGAGCCTAAGGAATGAACAAGATTCATTTTTTTGTGCCTATGAAGTCCTGAATCTTTAGACTCTCAGTTATTGAACTTTTCTGTACAATGACATGAATTACTCCAGAAGTTACTTTACACATGGTCAGATGACTTAATGCTTTTGGTGAAAGTCCAGCATGTAGTTTTCTTACAGCCAACAGTTTAGATGTGAATAATTTCCCCAAAAAATTAATTTTTTATTGTTAGCTACTTTTTGCCATATTGGGATGCTTTTACCTGTGAAGATTGACTTGCGAGATTCCTGATTAGAAAGTACAAATTAACCACTACATTCAGAAGGGAAATTAAGACAAAGAGACAGAATTGATACAGATTCTTTTATCTTCTGAGATGCTAAACAGTACTGTATCCTAAATTACAAAAGCTCTTTGTAGGGAAAGATAAGAACTAAATTTGAGTAATATTTATGGAATCTAACTATCAATTATTTGCACCAGAGAAGGCTGTGACACTGCCAGGAACTGAACCTACATCAACATAAGCCCCAGGCTTTAACTATATACCTGTCTTTCTTTAACCACATTTTTGAGTCAGTTGGACATGTAAAAATATAATCTTGAAATGAAACATTCATTTAAGGTCATGATGCTCCTGTTAAATTTGTCAAAGGAGATAAAAGAAAAGTGAAACTTTCCAGAGGAGTACAGAGTCATTAGCGAGTGAGGATGAGGTCATTGGGATGAGAAAGGGACAGTGTATTGTGGCTGGAAAAAAACCCAGAACTAAAACTAGCTAAAATATGGTCACATTTGGTTCATCTTTCTCTCACACTACCAGTTGTAGCTCCATCCTTTAGTGATTTGGTTTGGCAAGTAGGAGCTAGGAAAATCAATTATAATGAAAGGAACATAGAAAAAAAGAAGTCAGTGCTGAATAAGAGATGAAACTACGCTTGCTGTCCTTGTCCTTCCAGCTCACCCTGTTATTGCTGAAGACATGCAAGGGGATTAGAAGGGACCACTGGCATAGTGCAGGGAGAAATTGGCTGCAGTATAACACCTTAAGTACCAAAACTACAGTTTCTGTAGGATCCTTGATAATAGAAGTGCTTGTAAGCAGCAAAGCTGTTTTATGAAACAAAGAGGATGTCTTTTATGCCCCTTCTTTTATGGGGCTGACAATCTCCTCTGCAGTCCCACTTTCTAAAAGGGAATGTAGTTTCTGAATAATTTTTTTTTTCAGTTCTCACTTGCTAAGTTTCAGTGGCCTTTTCAGGGAAGTTCAAAGGTTGTAAAAGTTCATTTCTATTAAAATAAAAGTCTTTATAAATAACCAGAATTATTGTTTTCTTTTATTATTTTCTTTCCAACTTAAGTTTGATTAATGATTTAAAATTTTGCATCAATTAAAGATGTTTTTGAATGGCTTCCCTTATTTTGCAATCCTGTTGTCCTTTTGCTTCACTAGGCTTCTTCTCTGGGTCATATGGGAATACTGTAAACTTTAAAAGGGCAATGTTGATCTGGCCTTTAAATTCTAGGTACTCACTGACTTTTCTTGAGCCACAACATCCACAATTATTTAAGCAAGTGACTCCAGTTCAGCAGAAGAGCAGTAGGATGAATAAATATTCTGGAAAGTGTGTAGAGTTTTGCATTTCTCTTATAAGTGCCACAATGTGTAAGCTTAATGGTGACACTGTAAATCCTGTTAGATGTACTTTTTCTGCAAAATCATTCTTCCCAGTGCTTGGCCAATGTTTTTCACATCATGTCATCCACTTGGTCTGAGCCTAGCCCTGCTCAGGATCTATGGTGGCTATTTAAAAAAAAGTATTTTGGAAAGAATATACTTGTCTTAGGCATCACTGGCCAGTGGAGGGCTTACATGGTATCAGAGCAAATGAGAAAGTAGAACCAAGCAATTCCTGTAAAATGCATTTCTAAAGGATCTCTTGTTGGTTATTAAAAATCACAGCCCTTTTTAATCCTCAGGTCTTCAACACCTGTCACTCATTTTTTATTCCTTTACACGTTAATAAATCTCAAAGCCTAGAGGACTTTGAAGAAATCATTTGATCATCTGAAAGCAGAGATTCTGGGTTTTGTCTTGGACATAGACATCAGGATTAATATCTTTAGTGTGAGTCTTTAGATATTTAGTTCTGAGGTTACAAGTTATTAGCTGTATTTGAGATTAAGAACCTAGTATTCCAATTAAGAGTTAAGATGTACAAAGGAAAATGTTCAGTCATACCCTGTTGGTACCCAGAATTTGGCTTAATAAGGTCATAAATATCTTCATATAACTAGCCTTAAGTAAGTAGTTAATTGTAGTTTATCCTACAATTAAATCTGGTACTGATATACATAAAGTGAATCAAATGGCATAGAAAACAAAGCTTCCACACAAGAAAGCCACCAAAACACCAATCTCCTTGAAATTTTTTCCTCTTTGCTTCTTCTAGTTGATTGGGTAAACCTAAAGGAGTTGGAGAATGTCCAGGTGAGGTTAAATTATTTTTCAGATATTACATGTGCAGTGGATTTTCATTTAATAACATATCCAAGTCAACTTTGTCATTATCCACTCAAATGTCATTGAAAAAATGAAAAAATACTTGCAACTTCCTCCACTATTAGTATTTATACAATTTACGATATTTCTTTCTTTCTTTTAGGTCTTCTGTAGCAAAACCTTTTAGAGTTCTTTCCATGGAGAGAGATTTTTTGGATAAAATACGATCATTGCTCTCACTGAAAATTTGGGCAAAATGTATCCCAAACTAAATTGAATTTTTTGTGGTTTGGGAAAGTTGGATTAATTTTTTCCTTTGTTTTTTTTCTTCTAAATTCCTCTAAACTCCTCATTGCTTGCCAGAAAAGGAGGTGCCAAAATAACCCAAGGAGGCTGTGAAGCCTCTTCAGAAGTGAGAAGCACAGCAAGTTTAGTGAGTGTGGCTGTTCACTCATTTTCCCAATTTGTGAAATTTAGAAAAGTTTCATGTCTGCAACCAGAATAAAATCCTAAATGAAGTACAATGAAGTCAGTTCCACAATTCTTCTTGTCTAAAATGGGTCTGAGTTTTCCCTTCTTTGTTTCTAAATGATTACCTAAACTGAATCTCTTGTGATTTGGTTTAATTATTTGCAATTTCTCATCATCTCTTAGTTGCTTCTAACTAACAGATGATGAGAACACTAATGTGTTCTTTCTTGACTTCTTCTGATACAATTTCAAAACTTTTCTAATGAATTTCCTAAACTCATTCTAGAATTCTAGGTGTTCTTTGTTTATCCCTGTAGCAGTTAGACAGCAGGGCATTAAATACATTGCTATGAATTTAAACTTCATAGTTGTTTTGTCTTTCCATTCAGCATAATAAAACTGCTATGCAATCGACTGTGATCACTCTAAAGACAATACCCACAAAAAATAAATTATTGCATATGATTTCCTCTATGAAGCTTCAGAACAGTATTGCTTTAAACCAGACACATTTAATGTATGTCTCCTTTAGAATTGGTGACAATAAAATAAACAACATCCTTGCTGTTTGTTTTTTTTCTCTCATCTTAATGATACAAAGCATAAACCAAAAGATTTTTATACAGAAATAGCTGCACATTATGAACCTGTGTGGGACTGAATGTCTTTCTCTCTTTGTCTATCTCTCTCTACTTGCATGGCTGTGATCTTTTGCCATACTACCACTTGCAAATAGATCTGAGCCCTGGAATCTCCTGGATATGGTTACATTATAGTACAAACTGGCTATATCTTTGGAAGATTTGAATTATTCTGTAATAACTGATAAATTTTGCCCTAGTACATAAGGTTTTAAAAAAGGCTTTCTGTCCTTTCAATTGTTCATATCAATTGTTCTTAGGGTCACAGTCTATTGAAAAATTTAAACAAAATATTTATCTGGCAAGGGCTGCAGTTTATTTTTACACTATTCTCAAGTGTTTAGATCCTTTTTTCAATTAAGACTATTTTTACGGTCAGTCATACATTGTGACATATATGTTTGTTTGTTTGTTTGTTTGTTTTGACTTCAGGTTTGAGATCCAGGAGGCTTTTTAATTGTTGAATCTCCTGGGCAATGTGTGCTGTTGAAATGCCTGGAGACTGGCAGTGGCATTATTTGTAGTCGTTGTTATCCTGTGTTATTTGTGTACAAATTATGGGCTGTAGGTCCATTTCTTATTCACACTAGAGGGCTCCTTCACACTTGCTTAACAGTGTGGCAGCACCTACAAGTCAGAGCAGTGAAAACATGCTGCAGTGCAAGGGTTTGTCTGCATTTCAGGACATAACAGGCTCCTGTGTCTTCCCCTCACAGAAATTGCTTCTGCATATTGTAACACTGGCACCTCATGAGCAGTGTCAGACTGTTCTGTGGTAATTTTCTTTCCTTCTTACCACATAAGGTGGGAAGAACAGAAACACTACAGAACTATTTCTGAGCAAAGAGAAGTTAAGCTTTGCTCCCTGTTCAGCCTAAAGGTACTCATGAGAATAATAAATGTCATAATCAAGCCAGCTGATAAACTGTAAATCTTACCTTGAATGTTTCCTAAAATTAGGTAAGATAGTTGGAGACTATTGAAAATCATTTGGACTTGTCTTTCTGCATTTGGAGTGGAGGAGTTGATTTAATTTCAATATTGGGGATTAGTCTTTTTATAGGTTGAGGAAAATGCCTGTGCTAACTCTGCATGTTGCAGTAGTCTTTCCTGTCAGTATTTGTATCTTGGACTACAGTAGACCAGATAACAGAAAAGAACTAGAAAATTAGAAGAAAACTTAGCTGTTGGAAGAAGGTACCCCCATGTGACAACTATTCTTGACCTTTTTTTAAGACTAGAATTACAGGTCATTACAGTCATCAGCTGCAAATACAGCTCTGAAATTTGAAAACTAAGTTGGTAGAGGAGATGTGAAAATCAGGAAGCAAAACACTTCTCAAACATCTGTCCTGTTCTCTGTTATCTGTCCTCTTTTTCACAATATTAATAGTTTTCTTAATTTTCTATGCAGAAATTTCTTAGTGTTAATCAGATTCGGCTTTCTTAATGTCTAATTTAAGTGAAGTGTTATGGCAGAAAAACCTGAAATTTACTGACAAAACAGCTGTGTGCTATGGTTCAGTAAACTTTTGATTTTCTAAAATAACTGAACTCTCTTCAGTGTGAATGGCTGAGTAGAAAACAGCTCCTATTCAAGTAACAATATCGGAAATTGTTCCCAAAACACTGAGTTGTGTTGATATTTTAAAACACTGCTACTGTTTTCCACAGCTTCAGCACTCAAGCTCTGCCCTGCTCTATGTCAGCTTCATGCTTGGGAAATGTCACTGGAGTGACAGCTGGGGAAATGAAGGCAAAGAGCAGACAAGAAGCACTGGAAAAGGCAAAGAGCAGAAACAAAGCACTGAAAAAACCACTTGGAACATATTCCTGTGTTGTAAGGGGAAAGGATGCCAGAAATAAAGAAAGCAGCACATGGGTTTTAATGCGCACATGTTCCATCCTATGTAAAAGACTGTTCAGTGCTGGTTGCATTTAAACATCCATGCACCATGGGCAGCACATTTGTCAGGACTCCTTGTCATTCTTCAATAAAGCAGCAACAGGGAAGATTATCTTTCTCCTACTCCAGGGTGACGTCACTGCACCGATAAGTAGGACTTAGAAAAGGTTTATGTTCTTAGCTGTAGATTTAAAGAATATAATGCTTCTTTTAGTATAGTAATTTCTAGCTCTACTAATTTTCAATGTTTATCTTGCAAGATCATTAGGAAATTCAGAAATAATTTCTTTGGTTGGAGAGAAAAAGAGTGGGGTGATCTAAGGATAAATAAGCTTTCTGCTGTGGAGTTCCTCTACCACTGTATCATATCTGGCAAGTGTCCACAAGGTCTTTCAAAGTGATATGCTGTAAAATTGCTAAAAATGTAGTCTTTAAAAACTCAAAATACTGTTAAATTTTTGTATTGAAGTTGGTAGTAGTTATTGAGTACTTGTTTCCTAGCAGAACAGACATTTCTAATTTATTATTTCACATTTTAAACTTTCACATTAGGCACCATACTGGATTAAGAGAAAGTATCAATGACAGGACACTTGTTCTTTCCTTTTAATCAGAAGAAAACAGATATTATTGTACCATATCCTGCATCTAGCTCAGATTAATTTTGACTCATTTCCTTACAGAAATTGCTGAAAACGCTCCAGAGTTCTTCATGGACAATTCATTCATTATTGTCTCATTGCTCTGGCACAATTATATTATGTTGTATTTAGTGGCTGGAGAAAAAGAAAGATGAAGAGTTAGCTCTTCTGGATGGGCTGTATGGCATCTGCTATAGCTCAAACTGGAGTCAGTGGGGGGCAGCCCAATCCCTAAAGAGCAGTTCATCCTGATTTACTGCACAAAGTACATATAAGTATCTGAGAATTAAATACTTCTGCAAAAGCAAACTAAATATCTACTATCATCATCTGAGAAACAGAACTCAAAATGTGGTAATCATATACATAAATTCTGATTGTTTGGCATGGTAATATCGCCACTAATTGTTGGAGCAGGTCACGACACCTAATCTCCAGATTGCCTGACATCTGCTAATTTTAATCTCTGCATTAATGCTGTTATAACTTGTAACCAAACCTTAATTGTCTGGATTTCAGGTTTTGTGACTTGTGCATATTCTATAGGTTCATGAGGTGTTTTGTTTTCTTCTTGTAAAGGAGTTGGAAAGAAAAAGGTGCAGCTAAAACCACTGAGTCATTTCTGACACTAAGATTGGAAGCTATACAATTTTGCCCCTGTTAAAATGTACCCCACTCCTCCCTGAAGTGTAGGCCTGTTTTGCTGAATAACTTTTGTGCTTCCACCATGTGAAAGTGGAATTTGTGGAAGAGGCAAAAAGGAATCATGGTTCAGGTTGGAAGGGATCTTAAAGATCATCTAGTTCCAACCCCACTGGAGATTACTTTGGTTCAGATGTTCTTCTTGTTATACTTCCCTCATGATAATTGGAATTGTCATCTAGAAACTTTCCAGCTGTTTAGAGTGGCTGCTGTCATTTGTTACTGCTGCCAGATATTGACATTTCCCTATCTGAACATTGACGTGAGGTTTCTCTTAAAAACATTTTTTCTTGGAATCTACTGGTACTGGAGTTAAACAAGGTGTGGCTGCTTTGTGGTCAGGTGGGTTGGTGTGGGTGTTTCTGTAGAGATGCTTCACAGTCTGCACCAGCCAGGGCTGCAAAATCGATATTTGTGTATCTGTCCACTGACGGGCAATGGCTACTACAGGGGCAATCACTGCCCAGCCCAGACCTGGTAAGGAAAATGTGACAAGGTTGCATGTGCTGCGCGTTTGTGAGAGCAGAACTGTCCTTGAAACCTGGTTCAAAGATGATTCACCCTCAAAGGAGTCAAAGTCCTAGTTCAGGTAAGGTAGCTGCCAAACACAGAACTTTGTTAGCAACTTTTAAAGGCTCCTCTGTCTTAAATTACATTTTGTTCTGATTCATTGTTGTCACCTCTTTCTAGACCAGGTTTTTCTGCCTTTTTTGTAACACCTTTGTCTTATTGCTAATTCTCACCTCCTTATCTTCTTGATGCAATTCTTGATGTTGTATAATGAAAGTTTTTAGAAGAAATATACTAGAGTGTTGACTCCTTTAAAGTCATGATGGATACCTCAAAGCTCTAAGACTTTTTTTTTCTATTGTTTCTACATTAAAAATACTGGAAACTTTTGAAAAGAGTTTCTATTAAATTTGAAACAGTAACAATTTTCTCATGTGATTTTTCCAAGTCAAAATTATTTAGCAGTTCGGAAAAATAATGCCTTCACAGGTCATCAGCACAATATTGACCTAGAAATGACAGATATGCTAACTACAGGGAAGTCACTGACTTCAGAAAATTAATCTCATGGGAATATTGATAGATATGGGACTAGGAAAAGAGCATGCAAGGCAAGTGTGCTCTTCTCTGAGGTAGTTCTTTGGATTTATTGGCAGAATGTTGTGGAAAATAAAAGAAATTGCTTACTAGGCTCTACCGCTTTATTGAGAGGATGCAAAGGAAGTGTGAAAAGTGGAATGTGTGTGGGAATTTGAGTGAGAGCACAGTATTTTGTTGCTGGCAGATGTGTGCTAGGCTTCACCATTTTACTGGGGTGGTACAATTTAGTTGTTATGACACATCCAGGAAGAAAAACAGAAAACACGAGCTGGAGGCTTGGAGAAAATTAAAAGATGATGACTCAGAACTTACACCCCAAAGTAAAATGAAGATTGAAACGCTGCACCAATTTGTTTAGAAGAGAAATCTGATGCAAACATGAAAAAATGAGCTTCCTTCAAGTTGTTGAAGCTTTGCACTGATCTTCAGATGAGGAGGGTAATATTAGAAAGTTAGCATCAAGGTGAAAGGCGAGGATGATAATGGATAAACTACAAACTGAACTTATGTTTTTGCTGTAATTTTCTTTTCAAAGTATTCTTTTTGTTCATTGTGCAGTCAGCCCCACATCTGCTTCTGCTGAAAACTGAGGAAAAGTGTTTCAGTGCCTAAAAGTGTTATTGTTTGACTTGTTTGGCTGGGAGAATGAGTCTCAAGTAACCTATGAACTCTGTGCCATATTCCTGCAGCAGGCAGAGGGCCTGCTGGGGTGATCTACTTAACTTGCCATTAAGTTTTATGTAAACTGTTATAACATTGTTTTAAAAGGGTTTGCAGGATTCTCTGCAGTAATATGGCATATATTGACTTCTAGACTGAAAGTAGTAGCCAATTTGTATCCCTTATGTAAACAGATGTATTTTTTTTGTGTTTACTGAACTGTCTTCCTAAGTTTGATAGGCTATTACCTATAATTTATCATCAGTACTGCAATGTGACACTTAGCTTAAAACTTTAACCCTTGCAATATTTAGGTTGTATGTGGGTGAGCTTCTAAAAAGTAGTATTGCGTTGGGCCTGAATTGTTACCTGACTCAAGGGATTTCAAAAGCAGTTTTAAAAGGTGAATAAACATCATTGCCTCATTTTCACACGTGGTGAAAGTTAGACAAACACAGATAAAATTAGTTGGTTCAAGGTTATGTAAATCAGTTAGTCCCATAGCCAGAAATAGTCCTAACCCTCCCACCTGCTTGCTCTTTATCTATTTTCTATCTAAAGAAACACTTTGTCTCTTCTCTGAAATATAGAAGATGGGAGATGGTTTACATCAATTAGGCTTCTCATATTAGAAAGTCTAATTTCTGGATTCTTGGAATGCACAGAAAGGGACTGTGCTAGTCATAACTGCATACTGCTGGACTCCTACTTTTCAACACCTCAATTTCTTTTTCATGGTTGCAAAATTTATGAGTAAATTTTCTGTACTTTTTGAGAAATTGGCTAGTGACAAGATCATCTTATGCAGCATATCAGTTGAATGACTGTGGGTTTGATTCTGTAAGTAATCTTGTCCAGAAGTCTTGTGCACTGTAAGTAGCATTTATAATTACCTGGTGTTGAAAGGCAAGGTGGTGGTCTGGTTACCAGAGAAATTCAAGTTATTTTTATCTTTGCCAAAAAAGCTGTAGTACTGTCTATCCAAGACAATGATGTTGCATGGAGCACATCATCCCTTATCTTCTGAAAACCTAGCCTCAAATCTCACTGAATACAGCCCAGCCTAAAGGGCACAGTGAGCTTTTATTTCACATTTTCATGTGATAAAGACAGTGCTAGTGTTCTCCTTGATGGATTATCAGGAGGGCAAAGGCTACATCACACCACTGCTGCTGACTGTGGTCACAGAAAGGCACAATCAGACCGACATTAGTTCCTCTGGTTTATAGCTCCAACATGCTGATTCTCCAAAAGGATGGATAATGGATAACACCAGCTACTCCACACCACATGTCACCAGAGGCAAAGAGTACGTGCCATTCCCTTTACTAGTACATGGCAATGCTGAGCTCTGTTTATCACCAGCCATTTGGCCACAAGGGCTGTTCTTGGTCAGGGCTCTGCTGTTGCCCTGCAGAACAGCTTCTCTGGAATTTCTGCAGCTCACAGGAACGAGGCAATTTCTGTTGTTCCAGTGAGAAGATAATGTTTCTCTGGAAGGCCATTTAGGGTTGAAATAAAGGAAAGGAGGATTACATTCCAAATTTTTGTTACATGTTCTTCTCCATTGCTTGTAGTTGTTGAATCAAACCTGTATTAAACTCACTTGAGCTGATACCTGCACCATTTACTCAGCAATTTGGGTATGCTATGGGTTATTTTTTTTTTATTGACTGCATATATGTTGGTGCATTTTGGCCCATTTGTAATGTAAAAGCCCAAGTGTGTTGTTGTCCATTAAAATGAACATGATTAGCTCTCATACTAGACTATATCATTTTGTGAATTAGATTGGTGATGAAACCTGTTCTGTGTCTGTTGTCTGAATCCAAACCTCCAATATTAACATTGGCTTAACAAGCTTTATATTTTTCTACTTCCTTTATACAAAATACAAAGAGCTCATATTTCAAAATAGATCTCCTGAACTGTACTTTGTTTAATAGCTGACACAGCTGAGATTTTAAGAAGCTGAATGCACATATAATGCATTTTAAGAAGTGACATTGCTATGGTTATGAGTTACACAACAATATGATGTCAGCCCTCTTATTGGTGCCATGGTATTTAGCAATGCCACTTGGACAGAAAAGTTCACACACAGAAGCCTGTCCAACAGTTCTAAGAATTTTATATCTTTTGAAGTATTCAATATATTTCTTTATGTGTTGAAGCATTGGCCTTCCAAAACCCTTGTTTTCATTTTCCAGCAATCTCAGTGAACCTGGGGTCATTGGATTGTTTGCTTTCTCACTGGCTACACTGAAATCAAGCAGCCATCAGCTAAATTAGTATAGCTTGAATGTGTCTAGAAAGAATTCAAAGTAGACCTTTATGACAGTGTTATGACTGTGCTTTTAACTTAGCATGAGGTTATAATACAAACTTAAGAGGTAGAGGTGATTCAAAGGAAAGGTGAATTTTTAGTACTGGCTCAAAATGAGAAATGATGGAACTTTCAGATTTCAGCTGCATGTTTCAGTTTTATGTGATTGCAGCTGTTCCAGAAAGAAAACAATCTACTTTTGATACAAATTAAGTTTTGGTTTTCCAAGCCATCTCTCCATCTTCTGTGACTATAGGGAAACAGTAAAATGAATACTTTAGCAAGATATTATCAATGTGTACTGGCATTTTGGCAATCATAGCTTATCAATTCCTTTGTCTGGAGGAAAAAAAAAAAGGCAAATTGAGGCCAGTTTACTTGACCAAAAAAACATATTTATCTGTTTAGGTTGTTCAGAACCTCCAGTTTTCCAAGTGTTGTGTACAACATAGTGATGCAGAATGGAAAAAGGAGGAAGGAAACCAGGTGACATACTAAGTGGCTTTTTATTTAGTAGATTACTGTTCATTGCAAAGAAGGCTTGGTGTGTGAAAGACATTGAATTTTTATGGTGACTGTTGAGAAATGGACTGGTGGCTTCTGCTAAACACTCACATCATAAAATCACTTGAATGTATCCTCATCCAGTCGGTAGTTTCAACTGACTACCTATATGGATGAGCCTAATTCATGTCACTACAGAAGACAGGAAATTGCTGAAGGTTTAGAAGGAAACAGAGCTGGCAGTGTGCCCTTGCAGCCAGCAGGGCCAATGGTATCCTGGGGTACATTGGGAAGAGTGTGGCCAGCAGGTCGAGGGAGCTGATCTGTCCCCTCTGCTTGGCCCTGGGGAGGCACATCTGGAGTGATGGGTCCAATCCTGGGCTCCTCAGCACAAGAGAGACAAGGAGCTCCTGGAGAGGGGGCAATGGAGGGTGACAAAGAGGATGCAGGGTCTGGAGCATCTCTCTTATGAGACACTTTGGGAACTGGGTCTGTGTATTCTAGAGAAGACTGAGAGGGGATCTCATTAGTGTTTATGGAATACCATAGAGGTTTGTTCCAGGAGGATGGTGACAGACTCTTTTCAGTGGTGCCCAGTGACAGGATGAGGACCAAAGGCCATGAACTGAAACACAAGAAGTTTCACCTCAACATGAGGAAGAATTTCTTTCCATTGAGGATGGCAGAGCCCTGGAACAGTCTGCTCAGGGAGGTTGTGGAATCTCCCTCTTTGGAGACATTCCAAACCCATCTGGACTCGTTCCTGTGTCACCTGCTCTAGGTGACCTTGCCTTGGCAGGGGGCTTGGACTACATCATTTCCAGAGGTCCTGTCCAACCCTAACAATTCTTCTGAGAAGAACTTCTGAGAAGTGTTAACACAACTAGAGTACTTGATGAACTTTTAGTGGACAGATTTAGGGGTTTTCTGTACCACCTTCGATGGGGTCCTTCATTAGCTGAAAAGGAAATTTAATTATTTTATGTTTTCTCTTAATTGCTTTTAACCTGTTCATCTAAAATCAGAACTCTTGACCAAGAGATTTCAGTAATTTAAAACTTTAAATATTTTTGCATTGACTTCTGTTTATCGTCAGACACTTGGCAGCAAATCGTGTTCCTACTCAGAGCTTTGCTGCTGTCCTTCACAGGAGGTGCTCTGGAATTTCTGCTGCTCACAAGAATGAGGCAATTTCTGTCACTCCAATGAAAGAAGCTAATGAGCCTTTGGAAAGGTGTTTGGATTTGAACAAAACCAGAGGAGGACCATGTTGCTTTTTTTCCAGATTTTTTGGCAAGAGTGTTTTGTTAGTTCAGGGAGGATAGAGTATATGATGAAGTTGCTTTTGAGGAAGGGGCACACTTGCAGCTTTGGTTTTGACTTTATCCTTCATTGTTCCCTGTATAAAGGGAAAGCAATACTTCACTCTATTGCTAGGTTAAATTAATTGACATTTGTATTCTATTTTGGACCTGCAAAGTTCTAGCAGAAATACAAAAATTTTTTAGGAAATAAAAGTTTTTGCCACCTCCAGTTGAATATTCAATCACTAGGGCTAAAAAAACCTTAGAAATATTCAGAGGAACAGATGATTTCCTGGGATATCGTAGTGTGTAACGTATTTGTCTGAAGGCTGCAAGGAAGGCTTCTATGATGAGCACTTAAAAGGATTTTATGAGGAAAATATTAATTCTTATTGTCTGCAGTGTTTGGATCTTGGAAGTCAATAAGAGATGAGACCACCTATGACATAATGAAGACATTGATTCTTTTCCTTCTCCCAAGAAGTATATATTCTGCATAACTATGGATACAATTTTTTTTTGTAAAATGCTTTAGTTGTTTAGTGATGGGCTGTGTCTAATAACATAAAATTCATAGGCCTGTGGCCAAAATTAAGACTAATATTCCCAGATTTTAAGGAATTCCTAGACACAACTTCAGTCACTGGTTCTTCCATTAAACTCTGTTTGCATTGCAGCGTGCTCACAAGTGAGTTTAATTTACATATTCCTGTATTATTTGCTGTTACACAAAGTAATACTTTTTAATAATACTTATTCCTTATATTACAATGTACTTTGAATTATTGCAGTAAATTTAGGTGCAGTCAGTCTCATTGCAGTGGAGACAAGGTCTAGGCCACAAGCATCTGAAACTCCTAAATAAGACATCCTAAAGAATTTTGTGAGAATTTAAATTAAATTATCCAGGTTAGAAGACAAAGAAAATTATAAGGTATGCATTGTCTCCAACTTTCTGCAGTGATTATAATTTTTCTCATGTTTGGTTTTCATCCAGTATTGTTTGTGGTGCATGTTTAGACTTTGGCGTCTTGCAAATGAGGTTAGTAGAAAGGTAGCATTTACAGTACTTATTAACCACTGTCGATTCCATAATGCCTCTTAGAATATTAATTCAAATTCAGCCAACATTATTTTTAGCTCGCTTGGGAAATTATTAGCTTTCATCTGATGCCTCACATATTTATGCTAGAAATAAGAAGATTTCATACTAAGCGCATTAGTGTGTTTAACGTCAGAGAGGAAGCCAAGTCATTATGCCAATTCTCATTTTGAAGAGCTTTTAATAGTGATAACTTTTTCACAAATAGTCAATAAGGTCCATAAGTAAAATTTAGACAAGTAACTAAGGACCCTGACTTGTATTTCCAAAGATGCTGAAGCAACTAAAAACACAGGCGTATGCCTGGAAGGATTAGAAAAGCAAATTAAAAAAAAACAAAAACAAAAAACAACATACCTAGGTTCACCTATCATTGATTTTAGTGGAAATTAGACAGATGACTGCTTTTGAAAAATCTCTTGAGCGTCCATCTGCCTCTTCAATGCCTAAAAGTCTGACTCCTATTCCTTTAGGATCTTTAAAGGTCTCACTGGCTATTCATGGGACTCATGCTGCTTTTTGAAAATAGAGTAACACTTCTCAAAAGTCAGTTTTCAATCTTTTACATCTAGCCATCTACCTGCCACAAAATCAAGACTAATTTAGGCACTTAAGCAAACAATTATGTATGAACTTGGACAAATTAGAGAGATGGGCAATCAGCAACTACATGAAGTTTAACAAGGGTAAGTGCTAGACCGTGCACCTGGGACAGGGCAACCCTGGTTGTGTGAGGGAGGCTGGAGAGTAGAAAGGGAGCTGGGGGTCCTGGTCAGTGGCAAGTTCAACATGAGCCATCAGTGCCATGGCAGCCAGGAGGGACATCCCTGTCCTGGGGGCATCAGGCAAGGGAGGGATTGTGCTGCTCTGCTCTGGGCTGGGGTGGCCTCACCTCCAGTACTGGGGCAGTTTTGGGTGCCACAATGTAAAACAGACATTAAGCTCTTAGAGGATGTTCAAAGGAGGCCATGGGAATGGTGAAGAACCTTGGGGAAGCCGTGTGAGGAGTGGCTGAGGGCACTGGGTCTGTTCAGCCTGGAGAAGAGAAGCCTGATGGGAGACCTCATTTCAGCCTACGATGTTCTTGTGAGGGGAAGAGGAGGGGCAGGCACTGATTCTTTCTCTGTGGTAACCAGTGACAGGACTTGACGGAACAACATGAAGATGTGTAAAGGAAGTTTAAGTTGGATATTAGGGAAAGGTTCTTCATCCAGTGGGTGATTGGGCACTGGAACAGGCTCCCCAGAGAAGTGGTAACAGCACCAAGCCTGACAGAGTTCAAGCATTTGGACAGGCACTTGGTGTGACCCTTGGAGTGTCCTCTGCAGGGTCAGGAGTTGGATTTGATGATCCTGATGGGGTTGCTCAAACTCAGTACATTCTATGACTGTATGAAGAACCGAATGGTAGATGATCTTTAAAATTACACTACAAACCTTTCAGGTTGGTCTGAATAATGTTAAAAATGAGGAGTTTTTTGATGTGCATGTACCCTTTTCAAATCAGGAACAAATGGTATCTATTGATTGCTCAAAAGAGCCTTTATTTGCTGTATTTATACACAGAAAGAAAAATATTAGAAGTTCAGTGGGTAGTTCTTAGGAAAAACAGGTGACTAGTAGGAAAGCAATGGGAATCCAGTCAAGGGAAAATATTTGTGGTGTAATGACACTTATGGCCAAAAGACCTAGGAAAATCAATGATCAATGTTTTCTTTAGTGAGCATAGCACAGAGAGCTCATGAAATAGAATTCCTCAGACTAAATCCTACTATCGTCAATGAACTGAACTAAAGCCATATGAAGTTAACAGATAACCGTGAGTGAGTATCCATGGAATCATAATTTTGGATTATGAAGAAACTCCTGGACAGGGCCAGCCTTGCTTATTAACATTACTATTTTCTCTTTCTCTGGCATTGGCTTTGTCCCTACTTTATTATACTACATATCAGATTTTCCTTAACATTTTCCCTTTGCCACATGAAAAAGTAGAAATACACCTTAAAAACATTACATCCTAAAATAAAAAATAAACAAGATATTTCCACCTGTTTCATAATTCAAATATAATCATTTTGCATTCAGAATCTGTTGCAGTTTAATTGATTCTTGATGGGGGAAGGGAAAGCCTTATTTATTAAAATTTTTTTGTTTTTCACAGATTTGAATTTCATCTGTTTCATATCAGAGTATAAACTATTTGAAAAGAACAGCAGACAGTAGGAATATCACCACTTATGAATTCTGCTCATTTTATTAGACTTCATCTTAGTGATAACAGGAAATAGTTGTACTTTATTGCATCAAGTCCTGCTTTCAAAAACTAAAATGAAATGACTATGAAAGAGAAATTAGGGGAGTTGACTTAATGCCATTGTAGCTGCAGTTGTAGAATTTCATTCTATTTTTTTGCAAAAAGAAAGACAAGGGGGAAATTCTGCAAAATGTCTTTCTTTTTTTTTTTTTTTTTAATTCAATAGATTTTCTTGACCATTCCACATTTTAAAATGTGTGTATCTTGGACTAGCTATATTAAATTTAGTGTATGTAATTTCTGAAATAGTGGTAGAACTCCTTAAGCATCTGAAATAATTTTTGTGTCTCATATGAGAACACCCTTTATGTCTTTTAAATGCAGAAGCAAATATGAAGTGACAGCATCATTTCTATCCCATTTTCCTCAAGCCAAACCAGCTGGGAATAGTACAACGCACAATACTAAGAGCACCTTGAAATAAGCTAAGTCATATACATATTTATTCATAGCAAGTATAAATAATTCTTTCTTGATTTTGGTGCTTGTTTTCTACTCTGCTTCAAAACAATACTTGTACTGGAAAAGGGTTATCAATGTCCGAACAACCTAAAGAACAGTTTCTGTCCCCATAGATGGTTTGGAAATTTTAACTACAGTGATTACTGTTCCCTCCAAAGGGATCACTTTAGAGAAGATAATGAAATGCCAATGTCTTGGAAGTGGTTCTGTGCTTTTCTATATTGCCTTGGATGAGGAGGGGTACTGGAGTGAGGAAGGTAGAGATGCTTTGTGTTCTTGTTTCAACTCACTGAATGGTTTACAGCCTCAGTGGGATTCTTTCTTAACTCAGTCACATTACTGCTTTTAGAGGTGAGCTCATTAGGTCAGCAGTAGCTATATTTTAAATCTTCCAACTGATAGAATAGTTTGGGTTGGAAGAGACCTTTAAAGATCACGTAATCCAACCCTCTGCAATTAGCAAGAACATCTTCAACTAGATCAAGTTTCTCAGAGCCCCGTCCAACCTGACTTTGAATGTTTAATTGCCTGAGTATCTCAAAACTGTACTTGAGTGTCATTCTGTGTCTTTCTCCATGACGATACCATGATAGAAGGCACAGCCCTCTAACAGAGAAAATCCTTCTTTAATGACATCTGATATTGAGTTGTCTCTGTAGGTTGTAAATATTATTGTTGTCTCAATTTCTTTAAAAGCTGGGAAATGAATATTCATAGGAATAAAAATGATCTTGTGTGAACAGCAGTGTAAAATACTGCTTCATTACTTATGCATGGAAAAGTGCACCTTGTTTTGTAGAAAAAAAACACAAAGGAGTTGCTATACTTGCTATAACATGTAAGAGTATATTCTATATATTATATCAAGAAAGAAAAGATAGATAAACTTTTCCCTTGCACTTTTACTGTGTCCAACTGGAGTGCTTTCTCTAACAGGATTCACACTTAGTCAGATTAAAGCCTGGGAGTTTTTAAGAGCTAGAGGAGCAGCTATAACTAGTGTTACCTGCATAAGGCACTTTCTGGGTCGTTGCTTAACTGCACTATACCATAGCAGCTAAAAAAAATCTTGGATTTGCTTTGATCTAAAACGGGGTCTGTATGAGTGCATCCTTACCTCTACATGGAAGTTCACTGTGTGGTTTTAAACAGATTAATTCCACCAAAATTTAGGCTCCCAATGGAGGGTCCTTACTCAACCGACTTAATGACCATAAGAGTACAATTGCTACAGCTTCCTGCTTAATTTAGTGGAGAAAGAAAAGTATGTCCTCGGGAAAATTCATAACTTAATGACAGCCCTGAAAGTTTTTTAGTCCTCTCACTGACTGCAGGATGAGCTTGAGTAGACTCCTAGCTCAGAATCCTCATTTAAGTGCCCAAAAGTAGACGGACTGAATCTGAACCAGAGTCTCCTTATTTCAGGTCACACTCTGTTCAGTGTTAATCATTCAGCAAGTTCATTCTGTATGTGGACAAATTAAAATGATATATGTCTAAGAAGGTCTGAATTTAAAAGTCTTTTGTCTGAAAAGATATGAAAGGAGCAGTATAGTCATAAACATAAAATACAGATGAGATCTTTTTGAATACATCTATGTTTCTTTATATAAATCATGGAGGTATAATAACATCACCTATGCTTCCTACACCTCTATCCTCCCTTGAAGATATGAAAAAAACCCAAAAAAACCTCACCAAAAAACATCATAAGGAGCACTTTTACATTACTGAATTCCAAAATATAAGTAAGATTGTAATGCAAATTGTTTCAACTAGTGCCTCTGTTTTTCATTCAGTGTCCATTGATTTAGAGAGAAATGCCAGAAACAATTAAACAAAAACTCCAGAAGTGTTCTAAAAGCAAATATATATGGTATTTTTGCATTTAATCTTAGCTATATATTTCAGAAATAAACATGGCTTTTATTCAGAACATGTATTTGCCAATAATACATTTGATTAAGCTAGGAAAATTAGACATACTATCAGTAGCTTGCTCCCAAATTACACAAGAAGAAATTAGATACATTTTCAGTAGCTTGCTCTCAAATTTCTACAGTCTATGAGTCACCAGATTCTTCCTGCCAAACTAAATATGTCTGTAAAAGGCTGGAAACTTTAATGGAAAGAAACATAAAACTTGAAATACGTAGGAAAAACTAAGTTTTTTTCATGGAAGACCTGTTGACTAGTAATTCAGGAACTTGGGGGATGTAGAAGCAAATTATTGCAAGAATATTATTATTTATCCACTGAAGTTTCAAGGTAGGAAGCATATTCAATTTAAACCTGCTATGTTAACCTAAAATAAATATCCTTATTAGCTCTCATGGAGTCTGAAGTAATCAATGAAGACTTGCAAAAAGAAGCCATAAAGCTTTCATTTTAAGAATAGAAGACCTTATCCAGTCTTTTTCATGGGCCTGAGCTAAAAGAAACCTTCACTATAGTCAATGGAAGTCTGAAAAAAAAAAAAAAATCCCCTCTTGTAAATTTGATTTATTGTATGTGGTCTGGAACAGCCTTCAAACATAATTAGGAATGTACTCATCTTTTCAGATCCACAAGCAGAATGACATCTTCCCTACAATACTCTCCATGACACTTAGATGTTTTATACCTTTGCATAAACCTTACACTTTAAGATTTTCTTTAGAATACAGAGTTTGTGTGCATAATTTAAGATTTTATCCATTGCCTTAGAAGGATATGGCTGTTAATGAACCTTCTTTTGAAGTCATACCGATTTTCAGTATGATTTTTTTTACTTAGAACCTGCTGTTTATAGGATTTGGGGGTATTAAGTGTTTACTTTTTTGGAGATAGAAATAGTGTTCCTAGAATATTTATTTTCAGAAAGAAAAGAGTTCACTAAGCTGGATTGAATCAGAATGGTCTGAACCATCACCTTCTTTTTTCTGCATACTGAGCTTTGTGTAAATTTCTGCCCAATACACAAAGACAAAAACAATATAAACAAATAGTTCTGTATAAAAAATATAATATAATTTCAGGTTTGTGTGAGTCGTAATTTCCCAAAGGAAGTGTTTTAACAGCACACTTTTTCCCTACTTCCACACTTTTATGGGCACATAAGGAAGCAGAAGGGCCTGCTGTCTGGAAGCTTCCTCTTACTCTAGAAGAGATATATTACATAAATGGAAAGACTGGGATCACAGCTGAATTTCAGAATAAGACGGGAAATATTTAAATATGCTGTAGACTCAAGGAAAAAAAAAAAAGGCAAGAGACACATGAGCCCTAGAAAGTTTCTTTGATAAAAGAAAGCTGTTCCAGTTTTCACTATTAAAGGATTTAACTTGAGATAAGAAAACGCATTCTGCCCTGCCTAGTAAGAGTAAGGACACTGAAAACATGAAATTTCTCTGTATGGGATTCAATCAGAAAACACAGCAAGTATCTCAGACTAGGGCTGGATTTTTGAAGGAATTTAAGTAACTTTCCACAAGCTGGACTTACCCACTGGTCATTACATGGTATGCCCCTCCAAAGACTATGGATGTGTTAGAATTTTTGTTCTCAGAACCTTATTTAGTGATGCAAACATGAAATATGGCTGTCATTACTTAAAAGTTAGAACCAGCAGTTTGGGCTTTATCTTTCATAATAATTTTGCACTAAATGCACTACATAGAAAGTAGGAATTAATGGCTTTTCCTTCCTCTTGACATTGAAGTTCCTGTGGTTATTACCAGAGATAAATTTAGCATAATTTCTTCAATAAGTATACATTTGTGGTATTTGTCTTGATTTCTGGACTGAGAAATTACTTAGCTGTTGGTTATCTCTTCCATTTGTTGTCATATTTTTGAACAATTAAGCTTGTGTCACAGAGAAATAGTGACGTTAGGACATGGTTTAATAAGAAAGCCCAGATCCATCCTTTGTTAGCAAAGCTCCAAGGTGCCTTCAAGTCTCTGTTGGATTTTCAGTGATGTGAAAGGGTTTGAAATGTGCCTAAGAGCTAAAGTGCTGAATAAGCCCTAGAGAAATTGCTCTGTGAATTTCTGCCTTTGGAATGAGCACTGTGCATGGAATGCCCTCCACGCACAGGTAGTAAATGCAAAAGGTTTTCGTTAAGGGAGCATGTGGCTCTGCCAAAAGGAATGATTTGCTTTGTGACTCCTGCTGCTGTTGATCAAGAATCACAAATGCTTTATTGATACCAGAACAAACAAGGAGGTCCATAGGCAAAGGTTTTGGCTGATTGCACAGAGCATGTGCCAGAGCTGAAGTCAGGGAAGGGTTTTTCTCAGTATTTAAGATTCAGTGGAAAAGTAAGAGGGGCAGCTATGCCAAGAATTAATGTTGATCTTGCCAAGCACTTCTTTGAGTGACTTTATCCAACATGAGACTAAACAGTGTATTAAATACACATCTAGCAGTTAGGGAATCAAATGTCAAGTAACAGCTTTCTGTTATTTGAGACCAAATTTGAAGCTTGGTCTAGTGCATGAAAAAAAGGTAAACATCATAAAAAGCATTAACATCTCTAATATCTACCAGCTAATAAGGGCATATATAAATTGAACTTCTGGAGAAAATGTACTTATTTGGTTTTGATAGTAGGCACTTTGTACAGAGATGTTTCTTGTTGAAATTTTGATCAATGATTTGTTTCCAGTCACTTCATTAAAATTATCATCACTACTGCAGTCCTTCTTAAGGAAAAGGCTGAAAAACTATAAAATCCTTGGTGACTTGAGGAACTAGCTGTAGAGACCTGTTTGCAGGAGCTAAATTTAGTGTCTATCAGAGGCTAACTCCTCCTAGATTTTGCAATCCGTGGAGAAAGAAGACAGAACCTCTCTCTCTGTTATTAAGGAGGTAACTTAAGGAGATTAACCACACTAAACTAAGGTTAACCTTTATTATCCTTTCTTAAAGTGGTAAAAAATGAGATAATTCTTTCAAAGACTGGCTTATTTTCAGAGATCTTCCTCAGTGTTTACTACCAGGGGCAACAAAGCACACATCAAACTTGTGTCAGCTGTTTGACAGCACAGTGATATCATTCCAGAAGCCAGAATTGTTTTCTTTCTTATACAGATACATCTGTAGCTGTGCCTATAGTTCTTGTTCCCTGAGCACTGACCCTGCAGACCTGGCTAAAGCATACCTGAGCTCCTTTCCAGGTTGGCTTTCTCGTGAGAGGTAAGGAACCTAGGGATAGATAGAGGAATACACTCAAATCTTCCATAGATATAATATTTGGACGTGAGTGGGGCATGTAGCCAGACCAAGGAACTTAAAAACACTCTCAGATCTTTCTGTGTGAACACAGCCAAGATGACCAGCATATGTTTGCAAAGATTTGTAAGACTGTCAGTGACACCAGAGTCTGTGTGTGTCCGTGGCAGCTTTTCAGCATGCCTCTGCTGGGCTTCTAACATTAACATTCCTTTCAATCAGGGATGCAGAGAGGAGCTAATGACTCATAGCTCCTACAGGTATGGAGTGCTTAAAGAACTGAGTGCCATGCCATCTCTTGTAATTATGCTGATAGGTTTGACAGGCCTAGAAACTTTAATAACATCTTAAAAGCAGACTTCCTAAAGTAAACAAGAAGCTCTTAACAAGAGGGAAATGGGAGAAGCAAAACGTAATTGCCTATTGCTCTGCTGCTTGTTTCCTCTTTTCTAAGGCAGCAATTCCTCCACATACACCTTAGCTCTACAAAGCAATGGGAATCTCACGACAGCTCTTGTTACCCAAAATTATGTTCACGGGTTTATCTTGATTTTCTGATGATTATAAACTAATAGTCTTACACTGTTCACAGCTGAGGTTTTCCCAAGGACAGCACACAATTTTGATTGTCTTAGTGGGCAAAAAAAAAAAAATAGTAGTAAAAATCTGCAGTAATTCTCCTCAAAGCAGTTGACACAGGGAATATTAAGCTGGATGCCAGAAAAGCCCATCTTTTATGGGATTCACTGCTTTACACATGGAAGCATGTGCTAGATCATTCTCCATTCTCTGAAGAATATCAGAGGAACTCCAGTGTCTCAGGTACCTAAATTCAGCTCTTTTCTTTTTTATGCAAGTGATGGTTCAGAAGTTTCACCACAAGACTAAAGCAGTGTTTTTGGCAGGAAAAAAAGGTGGAGTTTAAATTCATGAAGTTGATTGTCATGGTTTCAAGTAAGTATTGCCATCTAACTTGGGCTTTAGAAATTAGAAGATTGAAAATGTCTAATGAATTAAGAAATCTCTTTCTTTATTGGTTCTTGTGTATTGTTAGCAAGACTGCTATGTATTTATTGTAAAAGGAAAAGGTATGTTTCCAAAGGAGAAGAAACTAGATAAAAAAGAATAAAGCATTTTATCCTTAGAACAAACTACTAGATCTCATGGTAGTAACAGCCCTGAGAAAACAGCATGAACAAGAATGAATGATTGTTCAGCAAATTCTGCATTTATAAAGAATTTTTTTTGAGTAATTTACAAAGTAAATTCCTGTGATAAGACTGGACTATTCCAAGAAAAAAAAAAATCCCCCTCTTAGGCTTTCAATTTTGTAAGTTTCCTATAATTTCTCCTTTAAGTTTTTCCAACATTCTCTCCTCTCAGCATTGTTTTGTAATGAGCGTACCATGGTAGACCTTCCTGGACATTAAAATTTAAGTGAATGTTGAAGCCATTCCACTTGGCTTCATGACTGTCGGATCCAGAGGTTTTGAGATTGGAAAAACATTGAGAAAAGCTGTGTTCAAGTGTAGCTACTTTTGTAGCTGTGGCCAGGTTCTCTGTCACCTTCTCTTAACAATACCTAGCACACACGAGCCTCAGGGGCAGAAATTCTCCTAGAGAGATGTCCCTAAATAAAAAGTGGCAACAATCTGCTTTTCTCTGGTAAATCATAGGAGACAAAAAGCTGTCTGAGGAGTAGCCAGTGCTGGTTGGAGGTAAATGTCACCAAGGAAAAAAAGTAGATGCTCAGTTTGGGGATTTGTGCTGTGTTTTCCGCTAAAAACTTTGAAAAATGCTCCTTGTCAGTCTATCTAAAGAAAAAAGAGAGTGGTAGAAATCACATTTGACTTTCTCTTGAAGTCAGTACTTCTCCTTGTGTGTGGCAAGCAGCTGGGGCATCTCCTCAGAAGCTGTAAAGAGTTTCCTTTTATAGCTAGAAAGTTGGGCAGAGTAGATTGTATAAAGGAAATTTTTGTCTCCCAGTCCTAGCCATAGATATAGCCTTGTGGCTGGGAAGTACAGAGTTTCAACAGAAAGTAATACAATTATTTCTATCTTCACTTCCACCCACAACTCCCAAGGAATAGCCAGAAGCTTTGACCTTGACTCTGAACCAGGAATTTCACCTCAGCCAAAAGGTATTCTTTAAATTTGGAGTCTCTAGTGAAATACAGAATGATGGAAGAAAAATAATTTTACAGCTATTTCCTGTGCAAGTTAAAGGCAAATACTACTATTGATTATACTTTATTTAAAGGAACCAGAGTATGAGAAAAGAAGGCTTAAAATACTACTTTTATTGACATACTCTTTATAACAAAATAAAAATTTCTTTGGGTTTTTACCTCTGCAAATGACGTGGCATTCCTAAAAAGTCCCAAGAGATCATGCAACATTTTTAACTTCTGATAGTATGCTGCATTTAGTTGTAGTACATTTAAAATGAAGATCTCAATTTGTTTTACCAATGTTACTGGGCTTACTTTTCTCTAGTTCTGTATTTTAGATTGAACTCTAACAAATAAGAGGAAGAGGGTTAAAACAGATTAATTTTCTTCCTCATAAATAAGAAGTAGCCAGGTAGAGCACACACATTACTTGGCATCCAAGGGGTCACATACATGTCAGCTTCATAACATTCCTGTTGAGTGATGCAACTGCAGGCTATTGATTGCAACTGTGCAAGGCTCCTAAGACAGGGTGGTCATTCATAAGTAAAACCTTCCATAGTTTTCCATAGAAAACAAGGTCGACATTTATAGTGTTGTTGCATTATTTTTGGTGAAAACTCAGAATGTCAGAAAACAACAAAGATTAGAAAGAAAGTCTAACCTGACAGCAGATAAAGGTCAAGATTGCAAAGGTAATGATCTCCTTTGAAACACTGGAAGCCCATCACGGTGTTTTAAATTAAGGATGACCCAGCTTAGGGTAGAGGTTTGAAACAGATTGTGAAACCTTAGAATAACTGAGACTAAAAGCAAAGAGAGTTATTGCTAATGATTAGCATTTCACATGACCTCTTACCTTGAGGATCACAAAGTACACCCAACTGTAGGTCTGATTGCTGGGCAGTAACAGCTGCTCTTGTGGAAAGCAAGCATGAGGGGTCTCTGAACCAGCAGCAAACATTTTGCTGGTAGAGAAACTCCTGAGATATGTACACAGTAAAAGAACAATTGCTCTGCTGTTCTTAGGATGTATTGTTTCATTGTTTTCTGGTGCAGAAACAGGAGGGGGAGATGACAGTCTTTACATGCACTCCAGCAATAAAACATTTGTAGGACACTCAAATAATCCCTAATTCTGCCGCTAATAAATGCAACAGACTTTGGTATATAAATGAACACCTAATGAGTTTTTAGGAAAACGTAAATTCCTGTATGAGAGACTCCAGTTCTCTTAATACTGTGTTTAGCACCAGAATACTAAGCTAAACAGCACCCTGGAGTAGGTGCTTATCTGCAAGAGTTGAGGTGTTAAATACAGAAAAGGAGAGTTCTTTTGTGAATAGTGGATTACTTTGCATATGTAAAACTAAGGTTCCAAATTGAACTTTAATAAAATGTGCCAAGAAGACAGTGAAAATCTCTACAGTTCATATGTTGACGAGATTAGAATTTTCTGTAATTTAGAAGTGCAAGAGTCTGAATTTGTTTTTATTGCAAGCAAGGAGAAAACATTCAAAGCAGTGACTCTATGAATAGAAATAAATAGGAATAGGGTGGGTATGATCAGAAAACCAAAAATGGTAGCACAGAAGACAAGAAACTTCAGCCATGAAGGAATAGCAAGGATATCAGAGATGCACATATTGTCATTAAAAGTAAATGCTAGCTTTAGAAGCTACAGGAGCACAAATTCGATCATGTTTTGAAAAAAATGTATGAATGAATGAATTCAGAATGAATATATTCTTAACTATTTGTTTTTAAAGTGGCAAATAGCTGAAAATCAGAAATAGATTTCTACTACATAAATGTTGAGTATTTCTTGATCCTCACTATTGCAGAGTTAATTTTATCTGTTGCCTGTACTGGTGTTAGTCTTTATTATCTCACCATGCATGAATTTTCCTCCACCTGTATTTAAATGATGAAGCATGTGGATACTTGGATGCAGTAACTTTCTGCTTGCTGCCTTCCAGCTCTTTGGGTTTTTTTTAAACCAGATGTTGAAGCTTAGTGTGTTTTTAATATGAAAAAGTGTGTACTTCAAGTGTTTACTAGTAGTCTGACATAACAGGTACATGTAGTTTTGCCTCATGAGTGTCTTGGGTTTAGTATGTGCTCTCATTCGTTTAATTTCAGTGACAGGTCAGTGGAAAGCAGGAACACAGCAGGTGAAATAGCGACAGCTGGAAAGTGGTGAAAAACAATAACAAGTCTGAAAGTAAAAATTTATCAGAAAGTCGGAGTGGTTTAACACAGGCACAACATTATTCTTCACTGAGGCTTTATGGTAACTGAAGGCTTCAGCATCTTCCAGGTATAAGATACCAGTCCTAGCTGGCAGCCTGCATGATCATAGCTAAGCTCATTTACAGCAGTTGTAGACTCCAATGGATTACATGCAGGTGTTTAGCAGTTAAATGAAAGAAAGCGTGGACTTACTGAAGTAAAAGCCTCTGTCTCCACACACGAACTGAAGAGCATCAACCAGCTCAGCACCACAGAGTGTTTCTGGGCCAGCAGCAACAGAACTGGTTAAGGTAAGCAAACACAGGCCAAAGTAGAAGAAATGGATGTAGGACACAGTGTGCATCTTCACCTGCCAAGGAAGCAGAAGCAGTGTCAGAATTTCCCCAAAGAGTCTTACAAAAAATGACTCCTGCACCCTTGTGAATGAGAATATATTCACTCTTGTGAATACATATATGAACACATATTCATATATGTACTGTGATTTCTTGGACAACAAACATGGTATCAGGAAATGTCTCCCCATGATTTTGCAACTGCCTACATGTTCTAGTCCATGTATTTTGGAAACTGATAATTTATTCTGGTGAATACTCACAATCATATCTAGTTAGGGAACCCTGTAGTATCTATAACTTATATTTGCTTCTGGATAGCAAAATAAGGAAGAGTGGAATAGATAGACAAAGGGAAGCCTGGAATAATATAAATAAAGAAAACAACCTTGAATTGGTTTGTCTCAGAGCAGGTAAGCTAAGAGGGAATGTGACAGGTGTCTGCCAATGTACTGTGGGAAATGGGGGTAGTATACGATGGAGAAGGGCTGTTTGAACTAAAATCAACATTGTCACAAGAATAAATGGCTCCAAACTTGCTGTAAGGAAATTTGCACCAATAGAAAAATAGTTCATTATTAGTACTTCAGCCACCTTCAGTTCTCCAGCCACCTTAGAGACGAAAACACCAGGACAAAGCAAAAATGTTGCAAGGTTCTACTTGCCATAGTTACAGGAGTTGATGTGGGATCTTCTGTAGCAGAAGACCATGTTCAGTGACTCTTACAGTTCCCTGTTACTAGCATGCAAACATTTGAGAAATTAACATGAGCGTGAGTTTTAAACCATTAAAGATTTCAGCTTTTACTTGTTGTAAGCAGCTGTACTTCACTGACCTTCATTATTCCCTCATAGGCAGATGTGCCTAGAGGTTTCTACAGAGGTGATAATTCTTTTCTCATTTACATTTGGTTACAAACTATCTTTTCCCTGTACTTGTGACTGAAGAAAAGCCAGTTCTCAATGGGTGTAAAATTGCACCAATCCATTTTTCCACTTCTTTTTGTATCCCTTTATGTCCACCTAATTTCTTACCCAACATGCAAAGAAGATAGCTTTTTCTTTTAATACTAGAAGAAGATGTTTGTGTATGGTAGCAGGACACTGAGTAATGTGCTTAATGCATATTCTGAACTTGCTTAGATCACTTGCCAAAAATGATAGTTTGGAAAGGTGTAAATCTGCATTTAATTTCATTCTCTTTTAAGGTTAGCATTAGCATTGCAGTCAGGTAAGAAGTTACATATCTGTCTTCCACATATAGTTAAACTTGGCTTAAAACTGCTTTGTGTTAGCAGTCTAGTGCAAAGTATTTGAAAGTAAAATGATTCATCTTCCCTAAAGTTTGTTTCAGGGTTCCAGGGACCATTTAATCTTTAATATTTCTCCACTGAACTTTTGAAAAAAAGATAAAGTTATCTATTTTCTGATCAATTGGGATCTGATCCAGTGGGATATTGAGCCTTTTTTAGTCAATAATTTTTAAGAATTCTTATTTTCTTGGCAAGAGATCTTAGTGCCTTGCTGGATGAGTCTCTTATTTCCACTGTGAAAATAATGAACAATTTTAAATCCCATGATATATCATAAAAAAAAAAAAAATTATTTTCCCATTCACAAGTGTCTTTAGCCAACTTTGCCATGCAAACCCCAACAAGCTCGAATGCACGGTCATGATTTCAATGGCAAATGGAGAAAGATCAGATTATAAATGAATGATGATAACATGAGGCACTATTTCCTGTAATGGTTCCATATCTTAACAACAATTTCTTTTTTCCTTTGCCATATTTTTGAATTTATAAGATAAATGTGATGCACCTGCAGTTTAAGATGGTTCCCAGTTCTGAGGAAGTAAAGCAGAAAGCTGTTTAGCACACTGCCTCAGAAAGCTGAAAGACATTACAAATACAAGAACATTATGTATTTAACAATTTGTTCTCGTATAACATTTGGTTCAGAAATAAACATAAATTTTAGACATTTAACAATTTTTTATTTTTCAAGACTTCTCAGCTGGCTTGCATTTTCAGATAAATATCAGCACTGAACTACGACAAAACAGATTATCTACTGTTTTTCCTTTAGTGGAAGCCAAAAAATCTGCACAGTATAAACCACAGAGAATTTCTAACTTTATCTCCAAATTTAACAACAGTCAAGAACTTTCAAACAAGTAAAAACTTTGCAGAAAAGAAAACAGGCTCACATGTTTGTAGAGTTCAATCAATTATTTGACAAATTAAGAACTATTTCATTAAAGCAAATTCCAAAACATAGTTTAAAACTTTAACTTTACTTCAGCATTTTAATTAAACACAACATTAATTGATTCAATATGCCTGTGATAAAATCAAAGTACCCATTTATATCTGAGGGGAATATTCTTAAGAAAATACAAAGTTGTAATCCAATATTGCTTCAGGTTCTCTACAATCAAGCAGAGTACTTACATTATCCCCAATTTGACTAGAAAGTTGAGAGCTTAAAAGAAAACGCATTGGAGTGTGGGTGGGGTTTATCGAAGCATCTAATTACATTAGGAAATTGAATACAGGTTCAAGATGAGCCTGGTTAAGCACTTCTTTTAGTTGCATAGAATGACTGACCATATTTTTACAGCTGGAATTTCCTCTTTTTTCAGTAAAATAGCCAACTTTTGCTACATTCCTCTTTTAGTAGTCCAAAAGAGAAGCACTACAAAGGAATGTCATATATGAACACTCTACATCTCATTCACTTCTTAATTCTTCTATGTAAGTCCCCTTCATTTAACAAATTACCACTTGACACAAGTTGTATATAAGAATTATTCACATGCTTGGTCATTTCAGTAACATGTAAGAACATCTGCAAGAATTATAAGTATTGTGCAGGAGGCAACATTTTTTTGGAGACTATATGCTACAGCAAGAAATCAAGAGTTATATGTTCAAAATTACATTTTATTCCAGAGGGGTTGGGCCTGATTATCAAGCCATAGTAGAAATGTGCAATTATTATGAAATATCAGTATTCACTAGTAATTGTTATATAAATAAAGCATATATACTCTGGAGTGGATCAAGGCTTAAATACTGTTAACTTTGAGCAAGGAATCTGGGCTACATGCTAACCTAAATCAATATGTTCCATTGATTCCAAGGAAGCTTGGCAGGATGCACAGCTGAGGAACTAGCACATTACTTTTATGTCTCTTAGTGCCTTGCTCAATACTTAAAAAAAAACCCCAACCCTTCTTCTTTCAAGTATGTTGGAAAGGATGCCCATTTATACATTAAGGGAATGATTTCATCCCTTGCAATTACAGATCTGTAATTAGGTCATTAAGGAATGAGATAAGTGTGTTTTAAGTGTAAGAACAACTAAAAAAATATTACTCTCTAAGCAATTAAAATAAGAGAATTCTTTCAACTACATAAATATCCTTGCAAAATACTAAGGGGAAAAAAAGTTCTTGAAGGGTATAAATTTGCAGATAATGGAAAGTTGGACTAGAGCCAATTGACAGAAACAGAGGTCAATGCACCTACTGAAGTAAAATTTACCTTAAGACAGTTTATATTACTGTGCAGAAATTATAGGGTCATAACATCAAACTTCACATGCAAACTTTCCTGAGAAAGCCCTCCCTAGGAGGGAAAACTTGGAGATGAACATGTAAAGGAATTTCCATTTTCTTTATGCACAATTGCTTAAGCTGTACAAATATGCAAGGTCAGCAAGAGTCGCAGCTGGTTTCTAATGTAGAAAACAAACTGAACTTCTCATTTACTTTTAATTTATGAAAGCAAAAACCAAGTAAATGCCACGATGTTGCCAGAAAATTGCTGCAGTGACAACATCCCTTAAAAGTTTCCTTGTGAAAGCATGAACATTTTCTCTCTAACTGTGTATAATAAAACTGCAGAAACTTAACATGTGAATAGTACCTTTTTTTCCTATAAAACCCTGCACCTGCAGAAAACAGCTAAAAGTTCTTGTTTTCAGAAGCAGTCATTAACAATATAGAAAATGATGTAAGTGGACCTTTTAATAATGACATAACTGAAATATTACAAAGTTCTCTGAATAGAAGTGAAATTTAAGACATGTATTTGCAATAGTTTACCCTTACAGTTATCTATGTAATTGCAACTATTACATACAGCCATTTTCCAGATCACATAAAATTGCATGTTCAGCAATTTATAAATAATTCTCAGTTCTAAAATAATGTTATTGAAAAGTGCACAATACTCCTCAAGCCAGTAGCAGACAATACACAGCAAAATAAAACTAAAAAATTATTTGAAATAGTAATAAAGATTTACCTTCAAGAAATCACACAAGCAGCACTTAACTAATTGTGTTGAAAGACTGTTGATTTTTTCCATTGCTTCTTGAAAGTGCAAAGTCTGGAAATGAATTTGTTAGCAGTAATGATGAGAAAAAAGAAATCCAGAGAGATGTGAGATGTTGAGAGCAATGTCACATTTCAATATTGAGGACTTTATTCCATTGCGCAGGCTCTATCTGCTCTGATTTTAGCAGTGACAGTGAGATTTAGCAAACAGAAGAGGGATTTAGAGAAAATCCTCACATTTATCTACATTACACAGACACTGTAGACAGGAAACAGCTGGGGGAGCATTTGCCTCTCTCTCTCTCCCTCTTCTGGCAAAGTTACCGAGTAAGGACTTTTTTGGGCATGGTGACAAATAACATCATACCTTTGCATTTTAAAACTAGAGCACAGAAGCATATTTTTTTCCCTTTAAAAGAATGTGAATTAGTGACTGAGGCGATAGCAGACAAAAAGAGCTTGTGCTGCCATGAAAAATAAGAAAATGTATTCTGGTTGACTTTCAGGTGGCTGTGTGTGCTTTTGTATTTATGTGTGTGTGTGTCTGCATTTCAAATATATGAAAACCTAAATACCTATGGGCAATGTTTGTATATATGCATACCTTTGTGTATATATATATACACACACATTTTATTTATGCATAGCAGCATAGGTATTTTATTTGTATAGTACAAAAAGACAGGCAGGCAGTTATCTACTTTTCCCTTAATGTGTCTTTACGTTATGAAACTTGGCACGCCTATATGCTGACTACCAATTAAAACCTCCAGCTCTCTCCGTGATTAACCCTAAAACAGCAGTTTGTAATTTGCTAAAAATAACAGAATTGTTGAGAACTCCTTGTAAATAGGGCAAAATAGCTTTGTGATCTTTCAACAACCACACAGGAGAATTAATGTAATTTCCTAGAACTTACTAAACTATGAATATAGTAACACAAGTAGCCCAGTTTGGGGGGCTTCCATGACATTTATCTTAAATCTGCTGTTGTAATTATAAAGCGATTGCCCCCCCTTTTTAGTAGTAATCTTTGAATTTCTCTTGATAACAATTTAAATGACACTGGGAAAGAGAGAATTCAACTTTATTAGTTCTGCAATACCTAACTTCTGTCTTTTTATTTTTCCTCAATTATGAGTATATTATAAATAACACCAGCTGGCCAGCAACATGCTCTCACGGGTTATGATGTCATTCAAATCCCTCAACTGTATTAGTGGCTTGCAATGTGCTCCAAGCCAGCTGTTTTTCTATTTATAATGTATGCTTGCATTTCAATACTTAGCTATTGAGAATAAAGTTGTGATGTTGTTTTATAGACACAGTTTAGACTTGTTACCCTTTGAGTTTGGAAGATGGCATTTAAAAGTAGAGGAATAAACAAGGCTGCATCTCCAGAGACCAAACACATGTCACAAGCAGTGCATGATTTCCATAAAAGCTCTTTCAGAACATTGCATTTTGTCCCTGTCTGCTTCCACTAAGTGAGGGTTGCACGCTGAGGTGCTAGCTGTACTTTATTATTGAAAATAACAATTGAGATCATGTTGGCCCAGATCTGTTGTCAGTTTTGAGATCCACCTTGAACTATAGGGTGCTTGCCAGGCAGAAAGGACACATTTAGTTATTTGTGTCTTCTATGAATGGCTAATACTCTGCTCTGTGCAGTTTTAAACAATGTATGGTTAGCTAAGCTGAATAATCTTTGGAAGGGATTTCTTCTAATGTACCATCATGGCAGAAGCACAGGGGTCTTGGAGGTAAGTTTAATTAGTTCAGATAATACTAATATTTCAAGTTATTCTGATGTGCATTTGTACTGCAGGTGCTGTGTTTTAATGTTCTGCTCTGTTTTATTCTCCCCTCTGCATTTCAGAGGTCACTGAATGGTGGTACCATTCTGCACATACCTTGATGAAGCCTGCTGCAACTCACAGGACATCTATCACTCATTCCACTAGCCTTAGAGAAGAATGTGGGAAGACAAATTAGAAAGCTCTGATAATCTTTACCTTTTTTTTTTTTTTTTTTTTTTTTTTTTTACTTTTTGCAGTACTACAGATGGGTGCACACACTTCTGCCTTTTCCTTCCTAAATAAGAGAAGGAATACACTCCTTCATAACCTCCCTGCTGTCTGGGCTTCAGACGCTCTTCTCACTCCTCACTGCTTGCTTTCTCCTAGGTTTCAGCAGGCCTCTCTTGCTCATGAGAGCAGCAAGCAGTAGAAGGATTCAGCTTTGGGCTGTCAGGGAAATCAGAGAATTATAGCATCTCTTAACAACTGGTGATGCTGGTTCTCTCCACAGAGCCACTCTCGGCACACCTGACCAGCCTAAGGTTCTGTCACACTTCACTTCTTTCTTTTGGTTCTTGTTTTAAAATGGTATTGTGAAAAGGCAGGAAAACAGAAGAGATTCAAGAAAGGTTTCCATCACAGATTTTTAGACTTAGTGCAGTGCTTTTCTTCACATAGACCTTTTTTTTTTGTTTTTTTTTTTTCTTACAGAAAATTAAAAATCCCTTAGGGCATACTGATCTGGGGATCACTAGTTTCCTAAATATAGCTTCTATGGTGGTGATAGTATTCTAGTCAGTATAGCAGTCACTTAACTATTGGAGATTAGTTCACTTCTCCCTTGTTAAATATAATAACTCCTTTTTTTAACCACTTAAATAAAGTACTATGTGTCTGCATGCTCATGCAGTTGTATACATTCCCTTAAATAAAATGCACCTGTAAACTACAGAGTTTATGGCAGTTTTCAAAGTATTTACAAAATATGTACAGTTTTCTAATTGGAATGTGTGTAGCTATTCAACATTAAAAAGCTAAAAGTATATATTAAAATTATACATTAAAAGTATATATATCCTTGTTTGGCTTCTTAAGTATAACTTTCAGCATTATAGTAGCCAAAAAGATATATGAAATATGTGAGAGATGGAACGAGGTATTTATGTGTATTTATGTGTCCTGACCCTCATATTTGTACTTTAATACTCCAATGATTTCACCAACACACACTAATGCTGTAGATCTCTTGTGTCCAGGGGCAACTCTGTTTTATAGAAGATAACAAATACAAAAATATCCAATTATCCTTATTAATATATTGTCCCTACTTGAATCCTTTCTTAAAAGGTAAGAACATTGCCACAATACCTAAAAATGCCTGAACTAGTGTGCCTTTGTCATTCCTCTCTGTTAGATCACTCTTACCAAATGGAATTATTTGTAGCTGTTGTTTGGGTTTCTTTACACTGATATTACAAGTTTTCCTATAGAAAACCAAGACAGAACCACTCTATTAGATAGAACCACTGTAACAGATATCACTGAGAGGGTGGTAGGGCATGGTTTAGGAGAGGCTGGAAAAAGGCAATAAACAGAGTGGCTGGCAAACAGCTGTTCTTCATTATATAAAATGGCCAAAACAAATCTGTCTTTGGAGAAAGAGATGAAGGGGAGTATCTTATTAATATGGAATTCTGTGTTGAAGTTAGTGATTAGTGAAGTATATGGTGGAAAATTCCTTTCATCTAATTAAAAGTAAAAAAAAAAAATTGCTAATTGGTTTGAGAGAAGGAACTTTTTTTTTTTTTTTTTTTTTTTTTTAAAAAAAAGCCTCCAACACCTTTTATAATGGTGACCCAAGCAGCATCATCACCAGATGAAATACAAGTAACAAATTTAATGGGAAGGATGAGGGCATGCAGACTGAGCTGTCATTGCTTTGTCAGTATTGAAGAGACACCAAGGACAAAGCAGTGCCTTGAAAAACAGTTTCTCATTTGAGCAAAACAAGGAGAGTGCAAGCTTCATTATTAGGTTTTAGGGAGGACCACAGAAATTGAAATCTTTGTATTTGCTGATCAAGAGAAACATGAGTGCTTCCAGAGAAGGTTGGATGTGTGAGAAAGTCCAGGATCCAGAACGGCTTATAGGTAGCAGTGGTAAAAAAAAATGATGTTAGTAACAGCTCAAAATTAATCCATGGACTTGTAAACTGATGGTGTATGGTGAAAATATTGTCATGAATAAGATAAAATTACTTTAAAATGTTAATGTACAGCATTAATTAAAGTAGCTACTGTTTTGATATCTTTATTTTAACATGGGGTTTTCTTTGCTTTCTGAAAGAAACATGCTGAGAGTAATAGAAAGCCAAATATTGATCACATTTTCCTACTCAAATGAAATATACATCAACTATTGGTTATAATTGTTCACAATATGAACAATTAAATTAAAAAAAATTATACTATATTATGGAAGTTACATATTAGTTGTGTCATGAGATGAGCTATAGTTACAACTGTAAAACAAAAATACAAAATATGAAATTTAACATGAAATAAACAAAACTAAAAAGCTCAAACAAAATGTGTTTCAACATTTTTGAAAGCATTTTTTTAGTTTTTTTTTTTAATTTCTGCTTTGTGGGAAATTTTGAAATAGTTTGTTCTGATTCAAAATAATCAAAATACCAGCATTTTCCGTTAAACTGGAAATTCCCAGTTTTAGCTGTTTGTAGTCTTGCTCTCACTTTCCCAATATTAAGTCCTGAATAGGTCATCTTTGCTCAAAAAAAAAAGTTGCTTACTTTCCTATTCCTAAAAGCAGCAAAAAGTCAGAATTAGAAAAGAGTGAAATTTAGGAGATATGACTGCATAAACTTTATCCTTGCATTTGTAGAAAGAAGGTAAAATTAGTGGGAATTGGGATGGGCAACCATTAACATATATGTGTATGAAGGGTGATTTCTATGATTCATTTAAGTGCTTCTGTCACAGGAAGAAGAATGCACAACCTTAGTTATTCCCTTAATTTCCTAGACTGTTTCTTCTACATTTAGGTGGAATGTAGAGACATATTAATTTTTTTCCTGAGTCCTCATTAGCATCAACGCTAAATCTGTGCTCATAGATTTTTATAAAATAGGGTCTAGCACATATGTTTAGTGGTATTTTGCTTTTTCTGTAAGTTAGACACATGAATGCCAATGCTTATGTGTGATTTTTTTTTTTTTTAATTGCTGACTTAGGAAAAACTGTAAAGAGAACTGAATACTGTAAATTTTATTACAAGCAGGTTCTCTATGTCCATACAAAGCAAACAGTGTAAGAAAATGACAAAAATGTCGATATATTTTATCTTGGCCAGAAGAATATTTGCATGAGTTAGACACTTCAGAAACTACTACTTATTCTCCTTAAAAGCAAACTCTATTTGAAGATGAAATAAGATGTCTCTTAATTAAAAAAAAAAAAAAAAAAGAACATCTGCTTTGAGCATTTTAAATGTATTTAATTTGCAATTAATCTGGTGCTTATTGTATGTTTTAGGACTATTTCTTCTGGGTGCATTTCTCTCCACTCTCATGATTTGCTACTCAGAAGGGGCTTATCCCATTAAATTTATACAGTGTTTTATGGACTGAAGCCAATATGTTCTGCACGTTCAAATACTGAGCTCTCTCACTGACATTTTTCTGTATATTTTCTTCAAATAGAAGTTGCAGATAAATCAGTCGCCTCTAGCTTGGCTTATTGGTATAATGATACTCTGGTTTGTTTTGAACAAAACATTAAAAGCTAATGGAAAAGAAAAATTAACCCAGATCCATAAACAACCTAATCAAATTCTGATTCTTAGATTTTGGTCAGCTGTGCTTTCATCAAGAAACTACTGAATAATTTAAGTACTAAAAAGAGCCCACAAAAGGACAAAGTTGCTCCAAATAAAAGCTATGTTGACTCTGATTCATGAGTGCTTCTCTGTAACAGACTTCACTGTCATTTTGAACAGAATTGTCTGATCAAATGACCAATTCTGATTTCCTTCCCTATTTCCATCTTAAAATATGAAGTATGTTGAACTATAGCAGATTGATCTTAACCTGTGCATGGATTTTATTGTTCTGAGCAATATCTGTTTAGTAAGCTTGATGTATTTTACACCTTTTATTTTTATCTGCTTTTGCTTTGATAGCATTATTTTTTTGTCATTGGATGTGTTTTTAGATTTTCTGAAAGGCAGTGGCAGGTTAGGCCATTGAGACCAATTTTGCAAACCTGTGGTTCTGGACTTCAGGGCATCCTGTATATAAATGAATTAAAACAAACAAAAATGCACATTTGATCTCTCACAGATCTTAAATATGGTTAAAATGAACTTGGCTCTTATTATAATTTCTACCTTTGAATGACCTGAGCCACTTGGGTAATTTCTCCAACCAGTTCCATGTTTTTCCTCTGTGAGATAGGAATAATAGTTACTTTAGGTACTTTGAGACTCAGAGTGAAAGTAGAGCAAGCCATATTATGTATTTTTTGGAAAACCTTATCATGGCTGAAAGAACACCTCTGTATGTTTATAGGAAGTGACAAGCTACTGTGTTAGCCTTGCACATATTATGTCTCTGTCATCTTCCAAATGTGTTAAGCACAGCTGGAAGAATTCCCAACAGATGCTTCCTTTTACTTATTTTCTTATTTTTTAGTATTTCACCATTCACAAGTGTTCTTGTCAAAGACCTTCTTCACAAAACTTTTTCTGGAATGATTGTTGTACAATACAAGTACAATTAGGTATGATAAAAGTTCATGCTTCATTACTATGCTGCTTAAAAAAGCAAGGTTGGTATTTAAACTTAAGTAAGAGAGGAGTAACATCTCTGAAAACAATGAAATGTACTGGAAAGGGAACTGCATCCCAAGAAGTGGCAGACACCAATACCTAGCTTATGGATTACTTAGGATGTAAGGGAAGAATTTATGAACTACTCCTTAGTCTAAATATGGACACATGACTGGTTTATGGAATAGGGTCCTGGTTCTACAAACAAACTCATGAGCATGATATTTTTGAGGCACTGAACCTGCCTTTGTGCAGAAAAAAACTCCCCTTTTTGCCCAGGTTACTGGCTGGGGTGCTTTTCAGTGATAATGAGCACCTGCAGTGTTAACTGGACTTCTTTTGGTGCTAGTAGGTGGTAACTACCCTTTAAGATTGGCAAGATCATTTTGAATCCTATGCACGCTTTCTGTGATAGTTCAACCTCTTTTCCTTCACTGTTATGTAGAATTTTAGATTTAAAAAAAAACCCAACAAAGTAAAAAAAGCATGATTATAAAGATTTTCTAATATGATAAAAAAGAAGAAAGTAGGAACACATGTTTTAACTTTGTTAAAGAAGGGCAAGTCCTGTGAGGAGAATCATGGGCTAGAAGTTTAAATGATGAAGAGAAATAAATCTTAAGCTATTTTCTTTCATTGTTTGGAATTTTAGCTTTCCTCACAAAAGATTAAGAGAAGGGGGAGCACATTTACTTTGTATTCTGTGTTATCTGTTTAAACAGGACTTTCCTGTTTCTATGTCTACTTCAGAGCTCTCCTATTTCTGTTTCCTAAGTCTTTATTTTTCTTGCTTTTTTCTTCTTACATAGGATATTTTCTACATCAAAGATTATTATTGCTTCCTTAAAAAAATGTTGCTTTTTGAAAACTTTTTTATGAGCAAGAGCATTAGCATTATGGTAAAGAACTGAATATTGGTGCAGTTCTGAGGTCATCACACATCATCAATGTTTCAAAACACTTTGAGATTTGAAAAGCCTAGCAGGCTGTGTAGCAGATTTTATCAGTGGACCAAAAACCTTTGCTTAGTATTTGATTTTAAAGTTTCTCATTCTTTATAAGTTTCTATTTTCATTCTTTTTTCCTTTTGACATAAAATAAAGAGTACATGCAAGCACAGTATCTACCTATATTTTGAATGCTTATATTTATTTGGGAATTTTTTATACTTTTCTGTCTTTTGGTGAATGGTTCATATTTTAACAGACCTTTTTCACATATAGCCTGTGTGGCTATAGTCATGGTAGTGCATCTGTATGGGACGAGGTCATTTAGAATCACAACTCTGAGCCAGATCAGCTGTGAACACAAGATCACATTTCAGCTAATAAGGCAGGGCAGAATTCAGCGTTGATGTGGTTTTGTGCTGCTTGCAGAAGGAGACATGGTATTTCATTCTTCATAACAGGATAGGGGTAAAGGCAATTTTTATGTGAGCTGGCATAAAGACTGCAGGTACAGAATTAACCTGTCAAAACTCCAACAAATTTTAACAGGCACACTGAATTTTGTTTGAAGCTTTGTGTCATGTATGCTTAGAATATTTTTATCTAGTATTAGAAGCCCTAAAATTCAGTACTAATAATTGAACTGTGGACTTTAGTAAGATTGGAAAATATTGGCTTGGAATCAGTTGGTTTTTTAAAATTCTAGAAATATTTTTGATACTCTTTACAGAAGACTACATTATTCTGATAGGTGCATTAAATTTGTTTCTTTTATTCTAATATTTACTGATAATTTTCATCATTTTCTTCTACTCTTATTCCAGACACATTGTTTACAGGGAAACAAAGAGTATGCTATGTGCTTTTCTGTCTACTTTTTGTTGTGATAGCTATATATGATTCTAGTCATAGTGCACTATGTGTAAACTTACTGTTCAGTTCATTACTGGAAAACATTTCCCTATTTTGCCAGTACTTCTTCCATCATAAGAATCCATAACATTATTACAACATAAAAATAACATCCCTTTCACTCTAAACTAAATAATGGGATTTTATGGTTGAAAAATAAAGTGCAGGATATGATAAGAATAAGATACAGTTTCACCTGAACCCTTTCAGCAGCCCCCACTGTGCATTCAGCTTCTTTCCTGAATGGAAATTGAATGTTTTTGGAAATACTTTGTACCTCGGTAATAGGACAAAAAGTGGGGACTCAAGGCTACCTGAATGAGCACATATTTGGCATCTCCAAGACCACTTTCCAGCCTTACAAGACATCCTTCTGAATTGCAAGCATATAATTTCTTGGTCTTTGAGCATGGAACTCACTTTTTCTTCACAGTTTACTCCTCCTGCCATGAAAATGGTGTCTCACTCCTATTTAGTAAAATTATTACTGCGTCTCTGCGGGTGCACATGACAGGTGGTGCCCAAAGACTGGAAAACCAGTATTTTTTTACCAGCAATGTTGAGTTTGAGGGCTGTGCCTACACTTCACTGGGCAGACAACCCAGTCACCACCTTTTTTTGGAGATCACAGCAGGAAAGATCTCACACTGTGGTCAGGTCTTGACTCGAGGCTCAAAATGCACATCTCAGCTGGGGAACTAAGAAGTCCTTCTCAGTTTCACTGTCCTTACATAGTCACAGGAAACTCACTGACTAAAGGTTGCCTGAGAAACAGCCTCCTGAATTTTTATGTGTCTCAGTCTTCCTGGAGGCAACCATTCCGTGACCTCGCACTTCAAAAAATCCAATGTGATCCAGAAGCATTGTGTACTAATGACTTGTACTTGCTGACTACTGGGTTTTCTTGGCTCTCAGGTGAGCTGAGGAGTCTAGAACAATCTTCATTCCAAACACATGGAATGCTTTCATAGCTCAGCAAGCACATGGCCTTTGGCTATCTCACTGCTATAGGTGACAAACGAATCAGGTGTTCTCATGATACAGCTGGGAAGCTCTGTCGAGGAGGTTTGTCTCATAAAAACAAATGGCTTAACCACCACTTTTATTCTCCCAAAGGTGTGAAGGCATAAACTGATGCCAAAAGCAGGTGTTAATGACAGGTACTAGGTCCCCCATATTATCACTGTAGTTGCAGATGGCTGGTTTTTATTTTCCTTCCTGTCTTGCACTGTTACATCAAGCTGTGCATAGTGAGAAAAAGAGCTGTCATGGTCCACTTGGGCTTTATGCAGGGAGATATTTTTAACATTCTGACATAATCAAATCTAATGAAGTCTGTGTTTGATTTTTTTTGTCATGTGTGCCACTTTTTAAAAGGTATTGTTTGAATAACAGGTGAGACAGAATGGTTTGACAAAAAGGATAAACAGTATTTTCATTGATGGTGTTTGCTGGCTTCCTTACTACCCACAGAACTGTTAACATGTTTACATGTGAGCTTAAATACTGTTCAGAGTTATATGGGTAGTGAAATCTGTCCTCAAAACAACTGCTTGAACTGGTAAGTAATCTTAATATTAATGCAAATGTTCTCAGAATCTTGTCTTACAATAGAGTATTTTAAATATCCATATGTGTACACGTCTGGCATGAGTTGACCGTGTGTTATAAGAACCAGCTGAAGCTCATGATGTAATCATGTTAACACTTTTTAATAGCTTTTTGAGAACACAACACAATTGTGTTAATGATAATCAGTTAAAGACTCTATTTGTTCCAGATGTTACTTTTCTTTTCAAAAAATAAAAAAAATCTTCTATATCCCTGCTTAATATCAAGTAGTCAGAAAAGTCCTAATGTGAACCTAATCTTTTTCTTTAGATAGCATATTACTGAGCCATAGCTTGGATTGGATATGTGAATACAATTGTGAAAGAAACATAGATGCCTAGAAAAGCTTTTTTTTTTTTTTTTTTTTTCTTTCTGGCATGGATCTTTAGTTCCCAGTGGCCTCAAGTCCCACACCACAAAATCACTATAATTGGCACGGCTGGCAACTTCTTCTCTCATTGTCAAACAGATCTTTTACAGTAAATTTGTAGGAACTCTGAAATTGGTCTAATACCAGAAGTATCAAAAGAGAAAAAAGAAAGGAAACCACACACAGATTCAAGCATACCATTAAATGACTGACTTTTGATAAACTGTACTATTAAGTGACCTATATTAACAAAAAAAGACACATTTATTTATTAGTTTCTTACATTTCAAAGGGTCATCCAAGACAAACTTGACATTTAATGCCTCATCAATAAGAAGGGTACATTTTACTAGACTTGTAATAAATAGACATGTCCAGGCTTGTTACTAATGTTAAATAAACATTTATCTTAAAGAATATATCTTCAGGAAAGAAAAGAATTTGCAAATTTGGAGGTGGGGAAACATTATACATGTAAGTCTGTGCTGCAGTAGTAGCTGGAAAATATCTTTAGTTATTACAGTTGACTGCAAGAAATACCTTCTTCTAGGGCTTTTCACTCCTGTGTGAAATAGGAACAGGTATGATGGCCCAGAAACCCTCCTGCTCTAGGACAAATAAAAGGAAGGAAGTTCACTACGGGTTCTAGATTCCTACAGTTATGTACTTCTCTGCATTGCTCCAGAGCATCTCTGCAATGAAGACATCTCAGGCAGAGGACACACACACAAGACCACAATGGACGTGTGACCGCGCGAGGTGACAACACGAGATGACCACACGACTTTCAGCCGTGCCATTCACGTTCACAGGATGTCCTTGGCATGCTCTTATAAGGATGTTTCCTCCTTTCTTTGCTCTATACCATAAACACTCTGTGATTCATCACCCTGCTTTTCATAAAGGAGCCTTCTCATTGCTGTCCTTCAGCACTGCCATTGGCCTTTCTGTGACTGTGTGTTACTGGTCAGGGCGTTCAAGAAGAGTGAGGAAGGGAGCAGGAGGCTCCAAGGAAGGAGCTGACCCTACTGCCCAGAAGGAAAACAGTATTGTTCTGCCCTGGCACATCATTCTTGGCCTGTTTTCTCAGCATCCTGTCCTACCCAATGAGGTGACTACAAGGAATTTAGCTACATGGAACAGGTGCCACACATCTGCTGAGATTTCCTCCAATTTAGTCAAAGAACAAAGGAATTGTCTGTGAAGCAGGTGGACTGGCAGTGTAGAGAGTGCTATAAGGATCACTCAGGACTATAGAGCTCTTCAAAATGCCTGTGGGGAGGGCATGGATTGCCACTGTTGATACAAATACAGAAAAGACCTTGACCTTGGTGGATACTGCTCTTGCAAGGTGAGGGCGATATACCATCTGTATCAACATATATTGGGCATTAGGCCAAAGTAATAATCTCTTTGCAAATAGCAAAACCTTTCTTTTAGTCAAGTGTAAAAGTCACTTCTGTTTCTCAATTCCACTTCTGTTTTACAATTTAAGATGATTTTATTAGCCTTACATGGATAAAGGGTTGTAAAATATTGTAAAATCTGAAAGACAGGCCTTTTTTTCTCAGCTGTTAAATACAAACACTCTTCCCCAAAAGGCATAAAATTATTTTTGCTAATACAGACAGATTCTATATAAAAAGGCTACCCATATTAATCACAGTCAGATTAAGCACTGACTTTTTTTTAGAAGCACTATATCATGTTTATACCCTTGATGTTCTGCCTTATTTTGATGTTTTTATAGTGTTAGCACATTTTGCTGTTCAGGAAAAACCAGAAAATTGAAATACCAGTCATGCAGTGACAAGGTTGTTTTTTCTCCAAAGTATTTAAGAAAAAATTTCATCCCCTAACAGCCATATGTTTTTTTGAAAGAACAATGGGGAAAGTGTGAGTGCCATGAGCTTTCTCTGCCATGCAGACTGTTGAATTCTCCACTAAATGTTATTTAAAAAATATCTGTTATCACATTTTATGCATATGAATGTGGACAGAATGTCCTGCATAGGGAACAGCGGTCATGTAGACAGGAGAGATGTTCCACTGCCTTTATCTGCATCCTCATGACTGTAGACCTGGACATCTGATTCACTGAATTTCCCCTCCCAGGGAATGATGTACTCCACTTGCTCTTGCTTGTCCCAGACATCATGGTCACACCTTCACTCCAAAGGGAAAAGATGCCTGCCAGTGAGTTTGATCTGTTCAGCAGGGCTTTGGAAAGGACATATCCTGCGTCGAGCTACAGGGGTTAAACAGTCTGATATGAGATGAGGGCAGGATGGGTTATGCTGTGTTAGGCGTGATGTTTTGGAATACTGGGGTGGGCTGGCAGAAATGCCGATCATCTAAGCTGTGTAAGGAATTCAGAGCATGCTGAAGGAAAATTCTCTTAAGGTTTATTTCTTGACATTAAAACTGCAATGCTCTCAGTTTCACATAAAGGAGATGTGAAGTGCTAGACAATGTGGGCAGTCAGAGAGTCTGGTCTTGAGTGTGTTGCTGAAACTGCAACAAGGCAAACTAGCTGCAACACAGCAGTTGACTTGATTCGTTCTGGCCATAGCCCTGGCATGGGTGTTTTAACATGTGCCAAGCTGATTATAGTCTGCAGGAGACTATGTGCCAACTGAGAATTGCTGGAAGGCAGGCCAACATCAAAACAGTTAGAGGGTAAACTGCTTGTTGACTTTGTGAGTGACTTCTGGGAAGAGGGGCAGCCTCTGGCAGCCTCTGAAATTGCTGAGAATGGAAGGAAGTAGTGTCCTCTCAGAAATGCAGTTTAGGGTGGTTATGAGAAAAAATAACCCTTGAGCTTCTTTGAGACAAGAGTTGTGGGAAAGATAAAGTAAGTGCATGGACTCAGTGTGGGGGAAGGGAATGAAGAAACTTGCTGGGTTTGTTAGGAAATTGGTTCATTTTCCCTTGTTCACTCCAGTTCAGTCTGGAGGATTAGGACCCTATATCAGCCAGTGAAGTCAGGAAGGTTTGGAAGACATTGGTCCTTATTTTCCATGAAAGCCAAAAATAGAATATATATAAGAACAAGCTTTTAATAAAAATGGGCACACATCATGCAGCTACCCTTGCACTTTACTCTTTCTGCTGGTAATAGGCTGACCAACACCCTCAGTTTATCCTTGCCAGTTTTCTTAATAGGGACTGAAATTCATAAGTCATAGCTGTATTTCTTGGCTTTGGTATGTGATTAAAATCATTGCAGATGGAGCAGGAGTGGATAGGTAAACTTGTGGCACTTAAATTCAGACATTTATTCATGATAAATTGCATTTAGTTCATTAGATCAATCTCTCCAAGCATTTTTTCTTCTGCCCTCAATTCCCTGTATCGCTAGAACCAAAGGGAGTTGTAGTGTCTGCATGTTTTTAAAATAAACAGAAAAATCCTTGATGGTGCTGGACTAGATGTTCCTGATAACATGTTGCCAACAGAAAAGTTCTCATCCTTGAAGAAAGTTTTTCAAGTGGTCATGACACTCTCAATCGCGTAAGCCTCTCTTCAGAACAGACATTCGGTGCCCTCAAATGACTCTTCAGACTTGGCTCAGAAACAGGCTGACACAAAAGGGGCTAATTAACACACACATTTTCATGTGGAGGAATCTGGTTTCCAAACAGATTTTTACCAGTAATATAGCTGACAAGCTGAATCTGCTAGCACTGTTTCTTCCGTCCAATTTGAATGAAAATGGGAACAAGGGATAGGAGAAAGAGACATTTCATTCCAATGATAGTACAGACATGATGAATTCCTTTGAGCCCAACTTCTGTCATGTTATATTTCTTCTTAAATGGAGCAATGCACAAAATATGAGAGGCAACAAATTAAAATACAGATGTTGCATGTGCCATTTACATATCCACAGAAAATGTGGGTATGAACATTTCAGGAGTGTGTATGCATTTATGGAGAAGAAAGAACAGGGGTAAAAAGGTGGCTCCACGTTACAACACTGGTACATTATAAACTCCATTTTTCACTTCTGCTATAGACTTCAGATCCTGTAATTCCCTTATAATGGTTGCAGCAGTATAGCCCCACTCTGTACAAGATATTTTAATACTGTCTGTGTGTCTGTCCAGACAATTGTGAGAGGACTTTGAGGAAAAACAGTGCAATTAGTAGAACCCTAAATTCAAACACTTCCTCTACTCCCTCACACTCCCCCCAACACCAGTTAGGAGAACAAATCCTTAATGTGCAGGGCCTTGGGCTCTCCTACTTCATATTCTCTCTATTCCACCTAGATTGATTTGGAATCCATTATTATATTACTGTCACCTTTATGGGAAGTTATACATATACTCTCTCACACCATAGAAACAACTACCAAGTGTTGTTTCTACCAAGCTAATTGTTTCAGACTAATCCACTGCCTGTAGCCCTGTATCTGGCAGAATATTGTAGTGGCTTCTAGTAAAGGGCTCTGGAGATACGAAGAGATTTTCACATGTTTTGGTGAAACTCACAAGGAGTCCATTGTAACATTGTGCCCTTTGGATTAAGATTAAAGAAATTACTTTTTTGTCAGTTTATCAAAGGAAAATTAAAGTTCCTTAGACATCAGTTACATTGAATCTGAGCCTTTAATCATACTGACAAGAAAAGATAGAGAATTTGAGCTAAAGAATGTGTTCATAGCCTTAATGTTGGATGATTGGTATTTAACTCTGTGTAAACTACTGACTTTTACCAGAAAGAGTTTTAACTCACTCAAGTTATGTACTTCTGTATCATTTCGGTTTAAAGTATTCTACCCCATATCACTCTATATATTTATCCCATATGGTAGACTGAATCACTACAAAGACTATTAGATAAAATTCTGTAAATATTTGATTCACAAACCTGTTTGGTTTGCATGCAGCAATACAAGGAACTCGAGGAACAGTTTATGGGGGGAAGAAAGTTGTGATTCTAAATGACACTGCCTGGGCAGTCTTTATTTCATGTAAAACTCTATTTACAGTATTACCAAATATTAATATACTGAAAGCTGTTATAAATGGGTGCTGGACCAAATCCCAGAAAAACCTTTAGGAAATGCTTAATGAAAAAAAGTGTTGAACTTGAGGCTTATCTTTGAGAAAGGAAGAGAATGCTAAGTGGAAATTATATGTAAACAGAAGATGACCTGGTTAATACATGAATTACTATGCAGTTATTTCAGATTAGAGGATTTCCACATCTGACCAATAGAAAAATGTACAAACAAGTTATAATTCCAGAAAGAAAACCTCCTGGACAAACAGCTGGGGGTAATTATGAGACCGTGACCAAGCCATCAACAGTATAGGTGTTACTTTCAGTTTGGAACCAAAGGGAAAAGGAGGCAGTTAAAAATGTGCCCTGGGGAGGAGGAGGATGGAGCTGTAAATACAATAACAAAGAGAGGCCACTTCAAAAAATAGTAGTAGCAGTAGAGAGCATACAAGGAATAAAAAATATACATGTTCAAAAGAAAAACAGATTTTTAGAAGCAGAAAAGTGCAGAAATAGCTTAGGAGTTGTCCAAAGTCAAGCTGAATCAGATGTTACAATCCCCCCACCCCCCAGAAAAACCTAAATAAAATATGTATCTAATTTTCTTTTCTACCCTTCCTAGAGTGGGTTTGTGACACTCTTCTTCTCTTGCCCTACAGTTTCCATTTTTCTCCTATATAATTTGCAGTGCACCAGAATTTTTTTTGTCTCCCCTGTGTTATGTGCTATTCTTCACTTTTATTGATGTGCACTTTCTTGGATTGTCTGCATCCTTTAGCATTAATTCTCCTTTTCACTGCTATTTACTTAGTCTACCATACTGAGGATTTGGGATAATGAACTTCAGATGAAATGAAGTATACAAGAGAATTTTCTTAAAAAATCTTTGCTTCTAATTAAACATTTTTTTTTTTCTTTTTGCTATGAGGGATGTCCAATCATTGAATGCCATGGGTGTAACTTCAGCCATGTAGTCTAACATTGTGGACAGATACATTTTTGACAAATACAGTCATCGACTTTACTTTTCTTGTGGCCTTTGCTCAACAGAACAGTGTCAAATTTAGTATTGCTAAATGAGATGACTGGAATTGTCAGTTCTACAGTGATGTAAGATGTAGAAAGAGATTTATCAGTGTTGTTGATCCAGAAAGAGTAATTTTTCTTTCTGAACCTTTAAAAATGTAAGCAAGACTGACCATTTCCAGGCCCTGGAGGAACTATGAGATGAAGTTCAATCTCTCATTCAGAGCCAAGGAAAATAATTATGACAGAAGGTCAGTATGCATTCACACAGAAAATAGGTAAGGAGAATCAAAGAAGCCAAGTCCTGTCACTAAGTCTCATCTGAAACATCCTGGTGCAAGCAGATAAGTAGCTCTCTAGTTTTGTTACAACTTGATTAAAGTACAGATGAATTTTTGGTTGATTTTTAATTATAGGATTTCTGCTATGTGTTTTACCTTCAAGCTATTTCATTTTTTTTCCATTTCATAAATTACCTATGTAGATTTTGTAAGTTGTTTCTTGCCTTAGCGCTCTGAAATACTGGTTTATAATTTGATTGACACTAGGAGACATCAGGTACACCACGTGTAGGTTTTGAACATTTTTTTAGCCTAAGTTCTTGTAGGAAGAACCATACAAACACCGGAAAATCTTTTTACAAAAAAAAAAAGTCTTGAAGGCTGTTGAAAGAAAATGTTGAGCTAGGAGAAGCAAAAAAATAAAAGAGATGTAACTCTAACTTGTTATGTTGGTGGGGACTAAGAGTGTATTCCACTGTTTGGGAGGTGTCAAGTTGAGCATGCTGTCTTAACCACAGCCCTTTATAGTGCCTGAGGTCTAAACTTGACCCAAGTGCATGTTTAGCCAGATGTCACTTGTGATTACAGGAATTTGGACTGACTTTCAACTAAGCCACAAACCTGGATGAATGAATGTTGTTCCAGATGCATTATCTCATAATCCTAAAGAAAATAACATCTCAGATGAAAGGACTATAGAACTTTCCTTTGTATGAGCTTTGAAAGCAAAGGCTAATCCTGAGATCATTGAAAAGGTTTAGCCTACCACTGCATGAAATTTTAGTCAAACAGAACTTAAGAGCTCTAATACTTTTAAAATCCCCTCTAATTAGTAAAAGAATATTCAAAATTAATTCAAATGGAAACAGTGATCTTGAAACTTACAACAATTTCTCACTTTAAAACATTTATATGCATTTTTATGTGTTTATTAGCTTACATTGTGCTAGTAACATCTCAGGCATGCATGGAATATGCTTCATTGTGAGGAACTCTTTACACAAACTATTATGCAGAAAGATCCCAGAGATAATAAAATTCAATAACCACAGAATCTTTTAGGTTGGAAAAGATCTTTTTCTTTTAGATCTTTGAGTCCAACCATTAACCCACTGTCAAGTCAAAATTTGTTGACATAATGATTTTCATTGAATATCTGGAGAAAAAGGGACTGGAAGAAGGACAGCAAATGTTTTGGGGAGCTTCAATCAATAAATAGCCACTGTACTGTTGCCTTTTTGTCCAGCCTGGAAATGAAACTTGAGGTAATTTTGGCAACGAGGTAATAGAAAAGAGGATCTTTAATGAAGACTTTCAGAGGCAGTTATGGAAAGATGTCCACCAAAGCCCACCCCTACAGGGATGAGTACACATTTATAGGTTTTAGTAAATTAGTAATTGATAAAAACACCAATTAGGAGGACAAGTGGTGATGCAATTCCCTCCCAGGTAAAGCCTCTCCTCTGCAGCTTCTCTTCAGCACTAGTTGTACTTTGTCCATGAGAATGTATCCCCAAGTGTTGTTCTTGACCTTGGTTCCCAGGAAGAACCAAGATAACACTGGGGCTTTGTACCTTCCAGGGCCTGGAGCTCTGGAATTTGTTCTGTCTTTCTGCTTAGGAAAGGCCATGGAAAAGTACTGGGAAAACTATCTACTAATACAATGGGTGCCAGAGTTACAAATGTGTTTGTGAAGAGTACAGAGAACATATAAACGAAAAAAGGCAAAACCCAAACAGCATCAGTACATTTCTGATCATTTATGTGTGTCTATAGATGTGATTAATATCATCAATCTTACTCTTCTGTGCTTCAGAAGACACTCCAGGTCACTAGTTTAGTTACTGGCTTTTAGCTTAAGACTTTGGATGAAATCTTCTCCCCCACAAAATATTCCAGAAGACATGAAAATAAGCAGGGCTTTCAAACAGACATGTTAGACCTGTATGTTCAGTGCACAGCTGAAGGTTCACTGTAGTCAGTACTGTGCTATCAACCTGGATTTCAAATCAAGTTACGGTGTGTTAACATGCTGTCTTCTCAGCTAAGCTATTGCAAATCTAAGTGGGTCTTCTTAGCCTCTAGCATGAGCAGAAATGAGTCTCAGTTTTAGTTGTTTTCATTGCAGGCTGATCTAAGTCACAGTAATTTCCCGTTGTTTCTGGCAGAGTGAACTGGCAAACAAAGATCATGTGTTGTACAATAATTTGTCAAGCAACCTGATGATGTGTCTGAGTCTTTATTGAGAGCTATCTGAGATATTCTAAAAAATATATGCCTGATAAAACTTACAGAGCAAGCTGATTTATATGCAGATGCAATAATTAACAAAAGTAGGCCCATTTTCTCAGTGGTGGGGCAATGTATTGGATTACTGGAATAACAGAATTAAAACAGGAAAAATGACTTGTATTTCCCTAACAGACTGTGAGTATCATTGTTTGGTTTCTTTGGTATGACCAGGAGTGGGTAAAAGTTTTTGAACTCCAACTGCAGAAGCAGCCAGAAAATGAATGCATATAGAGGTATGAGAAACAGTGACATGGGCAAACATACATGCATTGGAATTCAGTTATGCTGAAGATATTATTACTGTTAATATCTTAGAAAAAGATATTTGGGTTTGCTCACAGGGCATATACCTTTGAGATATATGTATTAAGCTAATGATGAAGGATTAGGTATTAAACTAGGCAGCTAATTCATACATGTTTGTGTGAAAAAAAAAAAATAAATCTCTTAGCTGGAATTTGACACCTCGTTATAGATAAAGTGTATGAGTGTATCTTCCTGATGCTAAACAGAAATCTCCAATAATGGCCAGCAATGTTATAATGAGCATCATAGATTTGAGTAGCTATTCCTTCCAAGTGTACCCTTCTGTAGGAGAAATGAGAGTCTGCTAACATGATATTCAATTATTTCCTTTCCTTCTTTAACCTCCAGCAGCCAAGTAGGCCTCTTCTCATTGACTGTTTACATAGCTAACCCTTTCCCACCACAGACAATTTAAGATAAATGACACCTATTCAGTGAAATAAGCATTGTTCTGCTTTTGTGCCACTACTTGTTTAAACTCAGGTGATGCTCTTATCATCTTGGGAAGAATAAGGAGAATAAGCAATTACTGGCTTTGCTAAGAATAGCTAGTGCATGAATTACCTGAAGGTTTAAATTCTTTACCTGTGCAACACAGATCAGAAAACACAGCTGTCACACAATTCAAGGTTTGTTTTCCACATATACATATAAATTAGCTACAGAAATACTTTGATAGTGTTTTCTAAATGTGGTGTAGCACGGCCAACGAAATAATAATTTAAGAGTGCTGAGGTAGCCATCCAATGTCATTGCAAGGCTGCTCTAAAAAAATCTTTTAAAAGTCATGGCAGTTGGGCAAAATTCTCAAGGACTAGCAGACAGCAAAACCACTTCTATCTTCAAGAAGGATGGGAACAAAAAAGCAGCTGATATTGTTTATTTTGACTTTTTTAAGGCTTTCAACACTCCTATAATATCTGCATAGACAAACTGGTGAAGTTTGGATGATGCAGTGAGGTGGATTGAAGACTGGCTGAACTGCTGGGATCAAAGGGAAGCAGCATGAAGCTGTACTGGAGGGTAATCATGATTTGGGTTCTCCAAGACTGGGATAGTGGAGCTAAAATTGTTTAACACCTTCACTTAGGATCTGGATAAAGGGGCAGAGTGCACCCACAGCAAGTTTGTGGATGATGCAAAATTAGAATGATTAACACACTAAGTGGTTGTGCTGCCTTTTAGAGACCTTGGCAGGCTGGAGAAATGGGTCAACAGAAATCTCATGATTTATAACAAAGAGAAATGTAAAGTGCTGGGTACCTGTGAAGCTTCATGGTTTAGAAACAGTGCTCTCCAACTTAATTCTTCCCACTGAAAGCACTCCAAGATACACACCTCTCATTTGGTCCTTGCTCAGGCCGGAGAGGAGAACTGTAGGCACAGTAAAGGTAAAGCTCATGGGCTGAGGTAAGAAGAAGCAGCAATGAAATTAGTAAACAAACAGTAACAGCAACAATGCTAGTGACAGAGGGTAGAAGAAAAGAATATGCTATTGCTCACTGCAGCAACACCCTACCATAGGCAATTCCAGATGGTTCCTGCTGCCATGCTCCTGTACTGCTCCCTCTGGCTCTCACAAGCCCACCACACAGCCCCCTCTGCCAAGCTTCACCCCACTGGAAGGAGCCCCTCCTCCCCAGAAGAGATTCCCCTGGGGTGGTTTGGAATAACCACTAGGTCCTGGTAACTGCAAAATACAGCCTTGTCCTGGCCAGACCCAGAACAAAGGAATAGCCTCATTCATCAACACAGGCTGGAGACCAACCAGTTGGAAATCAGCTTTACAGAAAAGAACTTTGTGCCCTGAGGATTCTGGTGGACAAGTGGACCATGGGCTAAGATTGTGACCTTGTGGCAATGAAGGCCTGCCAAGTTCTGGGTTGTATTAGCCAAATAATTTCCAGAGGATGGAGGGAAGTGTCTGTTTCCCTTTTTCCACTCCAGTCATGAACTCCTCTATATATAAAAAGAATACTGTTGTATGTGCTGGTAAAGGGCATGAAGACAATTTAGGGACTCGAACACGTGGATGACAGACAGAGAACTAGAACTCGTAAACCTAGGGAAGCCTTACAGGGATATTTTCAAAGTGGAAAAGGGGGAGAAGGAGTGAGAAGGAAGCTGGGTTCTTCTCACTGATATCCTATTAAAAAATATGAAGCAATGGAAACAAACTGAAACACAATATATTTAGGTAAAACATAAGAGAAAGGTTTTCAGTGTGAGTGTGTTCAAAGGCTGGAAGTAGTTGCCCACAGAGATTGCAGAGTCTCTGTTCTTGGAGACATTCAAACCCCCCATGGACAGAGTACCAAACCAGGAGCAATAGTTGACCCTACTCAGACCAAAAGGGTTGTGTGTAAGGGGAGAAGATCTGATATTTTTAGAGGCTTGATAGACAATATCCAGAGGTTCTTCCCAGTCCTAATGATTCTATCCTTCTATGAAATGAGTTTCAAGAACTACACTTTTCACACACTCTTAACAAACTACAAAGTCTAGGATGTCAGCATAACAGTTTCATAACTTAGGTGACCAAAACTGTCAGAAAATCTGATTAAGCAAAATGTTTTGTGGATCACAGTGCACAAGAATTTAACCTTTCCTGAGGTTGTGACAAATTGGTTGTGTACACAGGTAGCAGAGAAGTATGGCCAGGGAGGTTCTTTGGAAGAAGCTAATTTTGCTTCCATTTCTAGAGCCCATGAGAAAGTTTTGACAGATGTCTTGGCATTCAGCTGTTTACAGGAAACCATATGCAGGACATGCAAAGCAGAAGTCTGAAACCACTGAGCATTCTTCACTTTTCATGAGACTACATTCCTACAGAAAACCACACATTGACTTATTAATAAGATGGAGAATATTTTGTCTCTTAATAAACAAGACTTCTAAAGTGACACCTACCATTCACTGTGAAATACCCTAGAGAGTATTTCAGAGATTGAATAGAGCTACGTTTCTAGCTCTCAGTATTAACTTATTTGGGATAACATTTTTTTTTCTTGTATGGAGGCAAATAGCTGGGTAAATCATACTATTATTACTAATTTGGCTCAAGTCACAATTATGGTGTTCAAAACTAGACAGTACTTCTACAAATATCTTGCTTTTTTTGCTGTCTGAAGTTTTATATGTTTTAACTTTCAGCAGTAAATGTGTCACTCATCCAGAATCTTTATCCAAAAGTCAAAGTTGGCACACATTCCATTATACCAAATAATACCAAATAATGAAGAAGAATGGAGACTGATTATTAATGCAAAATGGCTTGAATAAGCAAATGAATAGAATGACAAAAATAGATTAAATAATTGAGTCTCAGAAAGGATGTTAAAATGTACGTCTTTCATAAATCAAAAATGAAGTGTGTACCACACAGAATGAGTCATCCTGTGAATAAGAGGAAGATGAATTCAGATGTTATTTGCCAGTAGTAATAGATGGTACCACTCTGGTTCTGTCAATCTGCTAAATAATAAAGATGGACCTAAGACAGGAAGTCAGTAGGAGTTTTGCTTGGCTAAGGAATGTAGCATAGAGCACTAGGAAAGTAATGAATTTAAATATGAAATATCTGTTGTGTTGCCCTACATTCTAATCCTGTCTCCAGTGAATCAACTAGCTAAATAATTATTAGCATCACTGAGAACAGGGAAGAACCCCCTCTCCACTGGGAAAAATTAATTTCTTTATTAGATGGAAAGTAAAATTTAAAGTAATCTGCAAATAGCCCATAAAATGTTAGGTTTTTATCAGAATAGTAAAATCTTAACAGTTTTTTTTTAGTAATGTCTATCAGTGAAGGATAAGGTAGAAATGCTGTTCATTTTAGAGTCAGTAGAAATTTAAATTTCCAGAGGAAACATGAAAGAAGTGGTAAACCTATAGAACAAGAGTCTTTTAAGCATTAGCATTTACATAATATTACATTATCAAATCTGAATTATATAAATAGGTATTACTACATTCAGCACTGAATATATCATTATTGGATTAGAAAATGTAAATTTAATATCAAATGGCATTTTCATATGAATTTCTATGCATAAGATGTTACAGATGAAGCTTGAAAGTTGCTATTGTTTTTAGCCATGTCCAGATTGAAGCAGTTTTAAAAAGCCTCCTAAAAGCTCTACATATTAGGCTGAAAAAAACCAGGACAATGACTGCTATTTTATTGCTTTTACTAATCTGAATTCTCAAGTTTTAGTTTGTCACTGCTAAAGGGAAAGTAAAATAAGAAGAAATAGTGGCATGGTTTTAGTGCACTAAGGGTAGAAAAAAAATAGAGAAGTAAAAAAAGGCTTGAGAGACAGAGGGGAAATAAACTTGGCAAAAAAAGTCCTGAAGTGCAGGAAGGTCAGAACAGGAGAGAAAGCTTGGAGGAGACAGATGTGCCTGGGAACAAAAAGGGTAAATGCAATTTCTGGAGTAGAGCGAAGCCTTGGACTCATTAAAGCAGAGAAAAATAATCAAGAAGGAGACTTTGGGGAGCAAAGAGAGCAATCACACCTTGGAAGGAAAAAGAGAAAGAAACTGGGAAACGGGCCTGAAAGAGGAGAGCAGGGGAGAACTGAGAAATGAGGTTTTGGGAGAAGAGATAGGGCTTTGTTAGGATGGAGTTAAGCAAAAAATATTGCTAAAGGCTCCAGCTCTCTGAAATGTCAGCCAAGGTGGCTGTCTGTAAATCTCTGGGTTTATTTATTTGTCTTGCCACAATATATAAAGGAATTTATTTAGTTAGTGAAATGCATTTTTCTTGCATTCTGCAGAGCCTATTCTCCCTTTGGTGTACATGCTAATGGGGGATTGTTGAATAAATCGATGGGAGAACAGATGTCTTTGGGTTGCTTTCCATTGGCAGTTTATCCTTGCTATTTAGTATTTTTAAGAATATGCAAACTTTTGGAAAAGTTTTCATAGAATGTGCCTAATTCATGCAGGCTAAAATCTCAGAATTTTGTACTTAATTGTGAAATATGGAGGGCTGAAAAATGGCTGGATGATATAACCCTGAATCACTTAATCACTAACATGGTTGGATTGCCAGTGATATTATTGCACCAGAAATTGCTCCCCTAAGTGAAAAACAGTTGTATACTGTATTCCAAAGGCTATCTTGGGCAGAGAAATAAACAGTCTGGGCAATTAAAGGATTTGGTGAATGCTGGAATAGATTAATCCGTCTTTGATTATGGTGTTCAGAGAAGTAAAGAAGTTATGGAAAAAAAAGAGATGAGTTCTGTTAGCAGTATAGTTCTTCCATTTAATTTTTGAGATTTCATAGAATTTGTCCAATTACACAACCAGATATGTCACATTAGAAAAAGAGCCTTCTTCCTTCGCTCATAACAATTAGTATGTCACTTTTCAGGTGGGACATCTGAAGGCAGCAGAAGGCCTTGAAAAGTACTGTTCTTCATATAAAGATGAAGAGTAGGTAAGGAGTTGAAAAGTTTCTTTCAGTATTTTTCTTTCTTTTCACTGTATATCAGCTCAATGCTTTGAAAAGTTTCTTTCCTTGTTTAATCTAATTGTTGGCTTACAACACTGAGGTGCAAACTTAGCTAAACCAAAGTAACCTAAACCCCAATGAATTTGCAGTGCCTCATCTACTAATGTCCACATTTTGTCACAGGTTTCATAATTAATAAAGTACATAAGAATGTGTTTGTACCTGTTGGCAAATTTATAGCTGATCTACTCTGAAGACAAAAATGAGGAATGCAAAATGTTTTTAAAGCAACTACCAAAAATACTATTTGTCTTCTAATATGATGTGACATTTGTTTAATTTTGGATTAGGATATTAAGAACCAGATATTAAAGACTTCTTGTACTTGGGGAACACGTCTGGTTTGGGATCCTGACGGTCTAATTCTGTTCAATTTGTATATGAAACTTTACATTATACATATATGTATAAATTTTCCCTCATTCCACTGACACACACATATGCATAAATTAGTCCAAAAAGAAGGCAGATAGGTTGCACAAATTCTTTTGAGTGGTTGTGATGTGCATAGAGTGGACAAACCAGACCTGAAAACTAGAAGGATAAGAGTTCTCTGCTATGTCATTGAGGAGAAGAAAGGACAGACTTAGTGATGTTAGATGCTGGAATTGTCAGGTTCCATGTGTTGAGCCAGCTGCTGTGAACAGAGTGGTTCCTGGCATCTGGTGTGAATCATCTGCTGGTGGCTGGTACATGGACCCATAATCATCATATCAAAAACAGGGAAACTTTGTCTGGAGTCCATTTGAATGCTGACTGTTGCAAAGGGTCTTTGTCTTCAGCAGGGACCAAAACCCAGGATGAATAGAATTCTGAACTATTCATTTAAATCTTGGCTGCAGGAAATATTATTTTCCTTATTTAGACTGGTCTGGAAAAGGTGGATGCCATCCTTGTTTTGCCTCTTTGGGGTACCCATTTCAAAACCAGGCTGAGCAGCTTTTGTCATGTGTGACTGATGCACAAAAGAGGCTGGCATCACAGGACTTGCCTTGCAGCTGACCTCTGTGAGTCTGCATCCACCACCTCCCACGGGGGTCTGAGTGAGTGCTAGAGCCCCAACAGCTCAGAGAATTCTGCCCACTTGCATCAAGTTTACATTAAAACTCAAAAGAAAGAAAAAAATTTCAAACCTTTCAAATGGAGAAACATTTTTTGAATTAAGATTTATTACTTGGTTTCATAATCTGTTACTTGACAGCAGCTGGCTATACAAAGTGTGGAGTCTATTGGATTAGTCTATATAACAGATGGTTCTGTTTTCAAATTTACTCCAAATGTTCAGATGCTTTAGTAAATTAATATTTCCCATCTGATAATAGCTCATGGATTCAGCTTTAATCTTTGGTCTTTCAAAAAAAAAAGAATTAATAAAGACCACTGGGAATCATTGACACTCAATTTGAAAATGATAGCCTGGGGAGTGGCAGGGCTGTGGCAAAATGCATAAGAAATTGCAGTAAGAGTATTGTACTGAGGTTTAAGCTAAAGTCACAGTATATCCAGTGTTAATGTGTACTTCTCAAAATATCTTTATTGGAAAATTTAGAGACCTGTTTAATGTCTTAATTGTGTACATTTTATGAAAACCAGTCTCGAAAGAACATAAAACAAGACCAGGACAATAAATTCATTAAGCTTCATGAAAGTTCTGTAAAGTGGGTAAGACTATCATTGTAGTGCAACATCCTATTGCAAATAATAATTATACTGAATGATTCATCCCATATATATTTTTTTAAATCATTGGAAGAAAAAGAAAAAAGAAATCCAAGACAGCTTTTAAGCACCTGCAGGCAATACAGTGTTTTCTGTTTCCTACTCAGTAGACATATGGAGATGTTCTATGTCTGCATGTCAACCTTATATCAACTTTCAACAATTTTTTTTCTTTGTCTTAACTGAAAACTTAAAAAAACCTCACTAAAGGATGTGAGGAAAAGAAGACCTGCAAACAGTGAAGGTGCTGTTCCAACATAAATTTGCTCTCTGTATATAGATGTGATGTAATACCAGTTTATATTGCATAGAACTTTTAATTAGGCAGCCCACTTCTTCTATAGTACTCCAGCCTCATTAATGACTATGACAAATGGTGCTCATTGAAGATTGGTCTTTATTTGGCAGTTCTTCACAGTCTCATTTTTCAATATATGACTGTATAAATTATTTATTGTGTGCCATCCAAACCCTGTCCTGAAAATAGAAATTTTACAGAAATATTTCTACTGGGCTCATGCGTTAGTGCCAGTGGATCAGTTCAAAGAGAATATGTGACTGTAGACAGGATTTCAGAACCCTGGAATTTCATGCCCAAACTCCACACGTGATGTAAAGGGAGGGTGAAGATATTTCAGAGGGCTGTGTGGATTGACTCTCAGGTTGAGTAGGCTGCTGTCCAGGGATGACACATAGATGGTTACTGAAAAGATAAAATGTACCTAAAATCTTTCACCGGTAAAATCTTAAAAATCTTACTCAAGAGTATGAGATCACACATTCTTTCACTTTGGACAGAAGCCTATCCCTTATCCTTGGTGAGGTATCTAAGTTCTTGCTTTCAATAAAGAGCAGGCAACATTATTAGTTCAGAATTTGACTAGAGGATGAGGCAGTAAAGATTTGAGGTTACTCTTACTGTGATGTTGGTTGTGCAACAGTTTACTGGTTAAGCATTCACTTGACATTTTAGAAATCCAGGTTGCATTATTTTCAGTCTCAATCTGATAGAGGAATAAAAAGTGTGCTCAACAGCCATTCCACTGTGCACTAAAGCAAGTTCTACTCAATAAGGTAAGAAAGAAGACAAGGTGAACCAATATTTCTTAATTTAATGGCTAGGGCATGCAGCTGAGAATGAAGGAGGAAATGAGTGAGCATCTGCTACTCAAAACAGGGAATATCTATTTTGCTGCTTTTCCCTATGAGGAGTCCTTAAAAAATGGAGTGCAGGGCTTTCTGATCCAGTCCTGCTGCTGCCAGGAGCCTAAATCTTGTCCAGAAAGTTTATGAACACCATCCTTTCATGTTGTGGCAGAGTTTCAATAGGAACCAGTGTTTTTACCCTCCCTTCCTTGCATTCCCCAAAGTCTATTGTGTGGAAGTTTTGAGTATGACTCACCTCAGAAGAAAGGGAAAATTGAGACTGTACCTCCTACATCCCCAAGGAATGGCATATTGACTAGACTGTTGCTTAACAGGAGGCACCACCTTCTTGGTCAGTTAGGTTTTAACAGAAATCAGTGGGAGTAAGCTTTTTAATAGATAAAAATGGGAGTTTCTAGAGCCAAATTAGTCTAAGGAAAGCGTGTTGGACTGAAATAGGCCTTTTTTATAATAACATACCTCTCATTGAATAATCTGAAATAAAATTTTAGACTCTTGTTACACTATGTGGTGATTGAGACTCTTATGGAGATGGAGTGTTTCCAAGATTGGGTTGAAACAGAAAGGTGTTATAGGAGCTCAGAATGATTTCATCTTAGTGACAGTGCTGTCCAGTATGGACTATTTTTATCACAGAACTATGACAGACTACAGGTAAAACAGTGAAAGAACATGAAGTGGCCAGGCTGACAGTTTAGTTGACATTATAAGAACAGTGTAAGTGAAGAGTAGAGCTCATCCTGAGGCCTCTTTGGTCTCATTGATCTCAGTTACAGGAGTAAGAGCTCAGTATACTTGACGTGTGGCTTCATGCAGCACAACAAACAAAGAGCAACCATCTTTTCCACTTCAGAAAATTTCAGATTCTTTGGGTTTCCTAACAGCACCTAAGAGCTGCACCTAGGAGCTGAGGCAGAATCAATTTACCTAAGGGAAACTTTAGCTACTCTAGCCTTGAGGAGATCCTTCTACCTCCTGCATGTTTCAGTCTCAGTGTTAGGTTTTATGGAAAAACTTGGTTAGCTCTCCCTCAGCCTTGAGCACCATGCACTAAATGAGACCTGGCTTCACGTGGAAGAACTACATTGTCTGTATCTTTGGTTGTGTCTGTGTATGCATGAGGGAGGCACATCACAGCTTCCTAAAGCAGTTTGTAATGCATTAACACAGGAACAAAAACCAGACCAAAAAACCACAGGACATTCAATCCTGCCATACATGGTGGATCCTCACGTGTGTCATCAGTGGTCTGAGTTCTTGAACACAGCTGTTTAGCACTTGAGCTGACAAAGTAATCTGTAGTGGCAGAAGGCTTTTGTCTTCCACTAGGGGGGAATGGATACACATACTTTGCTGGTGAGTTAACAAACCTTTGCTAGCTCATGAACAAATTATGGGACTTGGGGGTAGTAGGTTAACTGGCTCTAAGGCAAGGATTAAGAAAGTCATAGCCTAAAAATAGAAACACACCCCAAGAATGATGCCTTGTTTTATTTTATATGTCTGTATTTCTGTGAGCTTTTGAAATACTTAGGTCAATTTTTTTTTTCCCGTGACTAGGAGGGGAAAAAGATGAAAACATAGGACTTTAAGGAGAACACGCTGTATTGCAAGATGCATAGTAAAAGTGTATGGACAGGTGAAGCAGATAACCTTTTGGTGACTGGAAGCTGGGTTGTCAGTTCAAAACCCCTGAGCTGCCCTCACCACAGACACCAGTTCCTGTGCACAATGGCCCAAAGTTCCCTCAGTCCATTCGCTGCAGTCAGTTGCAGCTGACAGGGTAAACCATCCCAGCTGTTTCTACATCCAGTTACTGTGAAGCAAAGGTGACATGACCTGACACTTAGAGACCTTTCCAAAATCCAAAGCAGTGACGCGAAGATCCGGGTTCTTGAATCATTGGTGGCTGAAGTTGGGAGAGCTTTTGAGTTTGGGTCTCAGTCAGGCCCTCACTGCTGTGCTGTGCCAAGGACTCCTGGCTTCCCAACAGCCTTATAAATGGAAACTCTTCTGACTGGGTCTCCTTGGGCCTCAGTTACTGCTCTCAGCTTTTGATTTCTCTATGTATGTTCAGTCTTCTATTAATGCCAGACCCTCCCCCTTTTCCCACTCCTCTGTGGGAATGAATTTTCATTCACTATGGGCCTTTCCAGTTCCCACTGTAGTCAACAAGTGCTTTGCTGTTGACTTCCATGCAAACAAGATCTGGCCTTTCCTATTTTTTCTCTCTTCACCCACCCACATCTGTCATCTATCTATTCTTATGCTGTTTCTCTAGACTTTTTCTTTTTTTTTAAATTCTGTGTCCAATATTATAAACTTCATAATTTTTTTAAAATATTTCTCTGGCCCCTTCATACACTGTAATCTGAACCTTTTGCTCTAAACCTCCCTAACTTTTCACATATCCATTCCCTTGTCCCTCTTTCATTTTGTTTCTTTTCCAGCCTTTTGCTCTCTTAGTTTAACCTCTCTGACTGACATAGGAAACAGAAAAATAAACAAAAGTACTAAGACTTTCATACAGTAGCTGTGTGAGGTGGTGGTTTGAATTCATCAAATGGTATTCGTTTTTCAAATTTTAATAGCCTGGGTAGGAATCTTGTTCATTATTAATCTGTGTTAGAATTGTAATGAAACACTGTGGTGGTGGTAATTAAATTTCAAGACAGATGTTTCATAAATAAAGAAGCATTTCATAAATATCAAATTATACCCCTATCCTAGCATGTGCAGGTTCCCTGTCATTATAGAAATGTTATCATTATCACTGGTTATTCATTACAATTTAAGAATGGATAAAGAATAGAAAATGTATGCACGAAGGAGGGAAATACCTGCAGCACTGAGGTTGTACCGTAGATCTTTTATATGTGAGTTTTAGAGGGTTTTGCCTTTTGCCTTTTTAATTCAGCACTCATTTAAGCATGGAAAATTAATATGTAGTTAAGTAGTACCTGTCTTCAACAGTACATTTAACTGTATGTTTCACTAACTGCTGAATAGCTCTTTTTCTTGCACGAGGCTCTCTCTTTGAATATTATTCTCTTCCCACTGGTGCTTTCATAGATATGGCAAACTTGAAAACTTATTTCTTTGGGTTTTAAAAATCTCTTGAAGTGAGACTGACAGGCCTGTAGTTTTCAAAGTCCTCCTTCCTGCCCTTCTTGAAAACTGGGCCAACTTCCAGTGAGCTGGGACCTCTCTGGATTTCCAAGACCACTCAAAAATCATCGAGAGACATTTTAAAATTACTAAAATGTTTCAGTGAAGTCCATTTTGTGAACTCAAGAGACGTTTCACTTATGCATCACTGGCATACAACATTCCTCTATTTGCATATATAAATAGCAGTAGACCCATCCTTGTATTATATCCACGTTAACATTTTGTGTGTGTAGAGGTGTGCTTTGTTGTGTAATTCCAAATCATGTGCTAAAGTCCAGTCAACACCATTGTAGATTTAAATGCAAATCAAGTAGTTCTGGCATTTAATTTTTATTAATCACAAAGTACTCTAAACTTTCTCAGAGTCTGATCTTTTCATCCTAAGTTTATTTGATCTTCATCCAAGTAACCAGCATGATTCAGTATTCTCCCAGGATATAATATTATAGTTTGCAAAGTGATTGTTAAATGCATTAATAATTTCAATGGGATCATTAATAACATCTCTTGTCAGCAACCTAGCTTGGATAATAACTTTCTTGTGACTTGCATGAAATTTTTTTTTTTTTTTCTGGGGGGATGGGTATCCTTTTCCAGAGGTTTCTAGATGTCTTTTAGTTGTTTTCCAGTGGCTGAAATAGCTTTTAACAGTGGTATGTCTAGAGGTTTATGCATTCATTTCTAAGAAAATGTGATAATTGGTTAACCAACCATTCCTCTGTAGTTGTCCTGATTGCTTAACCTAACAACTCCACCAATATTTTCTGTAAATAACAGTAATTATATGTACTTTTCATAATAATGTCTTGTTGTTACAGAATAATTTAAGGCAGCAAATGTCTATTGGCAGAAATCATTAATCTAATAAAATAGTATGGCAAAGACATGTCTTGTGGACTGAAAATTCATTTGGCTGAATTTCAGTTTATAAGAGCAATGTATTATCATTGCTGGTATTTTCATATCAAAATAGATACTGGATTGCAATGGGTAACTCTCTGGATGTTGGCATGTTGTAAAGAAACCCAAAATGCAATGTAACTTGGAAAGAGACAGTAATCCTCTTCATCTCCCCATTTAGCCCTGCCAGTCTGATAGATTGCTGTGTGGCAACATTCATCTTGCAGACCACCATATCCCCCTTGAATGACAGCAAGCTATCCCTGTGCACCTACAAATTCCCTATATTGCTGTCTCCTTCTTGGTATATTGCTGTCTCCTTCTTGGTCTCTGTGGAATAAACCAACTACTTTCTGCCCACAGTTCAAGAAAGGATCCCCCTTCCTTATCTACCTTGCTATGACGTGTAGCAATGGAGTCAAGGGCCAAGGTGTTGTCCTTTATCAAAGGAAAAAGTCAATACAGAAAATTCAGTTGTGGAAACAACAATATATCCTGCTAAAACAATGACAGGGAAATCCCTGCCAAATGTTGATATAACTCCCTAGCAACCAGTTTTGTAAGTTGTCTCTCTGCACTGTCTGGTGTGAGCAAGCCAGATTTCACTGTCTTAGAAAAATGAGAAAGTCCTTAGGTAGGTCTGCTTGTAACTGTCCTTCACTGAAACATATTCTGGTTGCTCTTCTCTGCTGTTCCTTTCCATCTGATGTGTCAGTGTTGTACAGCTGAAGAGCAGAATTTATTATGCATTATCAGCAGCAGTCCCACATTTAAGTTTTTTGCACATACAGGGAAATGGCAGGATGGGTCCATAGCTGTAGACTACAGTGGTTACTGAGGTTGGTGTTCTTTGCACAGTGAATACAGGTTCAAGATAATTCATTTACTGTCCCATTCCTGGCAGTGTTCAAGGCCAGGCTGGATGGAGCTGTGAGCAGCCTGGTCTAGTGGAAGTTGTCCCTGCCTATGGCAGGGCGTTTGGAACTAGACCATCTATCTAGTTGGTTGGCCTTCCAGCCCAAACCTTTCTATAGTTCTATGATTCTGTAATTCTGTGTCTTCTGTCTTTCTAAACCTAGAAATTTTAAATAACATTTTTCAGAAGCATACTGTTATAATTCTATTTTTGGAGGCTTATCTTGGATATATTATTCTTCAGTCAATTCCCAAGGTCAAGTTAGAACCTCCCATAAAAATCTTCATCTTGTCAGCAACCAGTTTGTGCAACTGAGCTGGTGGTAGCAGCTGGGAAATGCAGGCATTCCCACAGTGACCGTGTTATTGTGTGCATTGGCATAAGCATCACTCTTGGAAATTTGCCCTTTTGTGCTTGCCCTCTTTCCCTACCTTTCCCAGAAAACAAAAAGCTCACCACTTAGTAGTGGTTGCTTTACTCTTCCGAATCATTTCACTGAAGCAACGCCTAAACAAAAATAGGGGTACACAGTTAGCTAGAGACAGAATTTTCCAATAAACTCCAGCTCAGACAATGACTAGTAGAGTGGAAAGAAGGATATTCAATCTGGCCTTGTTTTACACAGCCCCTAAAGGTGTTATTTATTATCAAGGTACTAAACAAGATGTTAGTCAAGCATTGTAGCTTCAGTTCTTTGGAGTTTTGTATCCTGTAACTTTGATTCTTGGCATGTAGGCAAACTGGGTAAGTATTTATCTCTTCTATTCAGATGGGCTGAAATTTATGTTGTTAGCATTACAGAATCATAGAAATTAAAGATGGAAAAATTTTATTAGATCATCTACAGTAGTAGTTCATCATCTTGCCAATACAAGCATTTTACTATAGAACAATGACTCCTTGCCCAAAGCCACAGAGAGAATCAGTGTCAGAGCCAGGATTAAAACTCAGGGAGTTTCTGGCTCCCTGTCCTCTACTCAGACGGCGAGAGCATTCTGCAGAAAAACTAGATTGTCCAAACATTAACAAAAACCAGCAGGGATGATTTGATTAATTCAGATTTGTTGCTAAAAGGCCTGTAGTGTTTTTGATTAGCTCTTGGGCCCTCATCAGGCTTAGAGGGGTGTGTGTGGTAAATTTCCTTTTACCAGTTTGTTACCTACAAGATCCTGAAGTGATATGTATTCTTGAGAAACATGCCATTAAAACACTACTTCCAGAAAATCCCTATGGATCAGCATCTTTATGATAAATAGGTCAGACTTAGTCCTGTAAGCTCTTGAAGATAAGGGCTATGTTTTCAATATGTCCATACAGTGCCTTACTGGACACTCTGAAAAGTACTGTGATATGTGTTAATAATAATAAATATTTATTTATTGGACATGAGAGCTAAGTTAGAAGTTATTTCTGAGGGGTAGATTTTTTGTTCATAAGCAACTGCACCATGAAAATGCCGTATCTTTAACCTGCAGGGCTATTTGTGAATACTGGTTATTCTGCATCCCATACATATTTTCAAGCATGAGTAGTACATGGGAAGTGCTTAATATTTTTGTTATTACTGTATAGCACTCTGTATATATATTTTATAGATGATTATGTAGCACCTACAGAAAGAACACTGAAAAAGTCAGTATTTGCTGCACAGCTTGGTTTTCACTTCCACACCAGAGTTTTCATACACGAGTTTCTACAACAAAAGTATTATTATTGGTACGGGAGAAACTGCCTACCATTACAGATTTCAGAGGTATCTCATTATAAGGTCTTGTTTTCAGTAGCTAAACTTTAACTATGTAAAGAAAAATTTCATTTATATGTATACACCTCAGATAGGATTTTCTGAGAAAATTTCTAAGAAACTTGGAAGAAAAATTGCAACAATTTTGCATCTGAATCCTTGTGTTTTGTAACAGGAATAGAAAATTTGTCAAAGGGGGATTTTTATGTTGGATGCCTGCTTTCTTTCTGTTTTGAACAAAGTTTTCAGGATATTCTGAGATGTTCTGGAAGCAAGTATTCTTCACTTTTTCCCACTTAAAAATGAAGTTTTCCACTGGTCTGATTCTGTTTACTCTTGAACACCAAGTCTTTTGCCTCTTCAATGCTCTTTTGGTCCTTCCCCTGTTGTCAGATGACTTCTCAGACACTAAAAAATGGCACTCAGTGTTGAGCCTTACATTGCATTTTAGCAGGAATCTGAGAACGAGTGGTTGCACGCTGTGGCAATGCAGAAGATAATGAGAATTAACTCTGCATGCAGCTAAGGTTGTGCTTTCACAATCACTTGAAGATGATCTAAGTAGATGCTTCTGCCAAAAGTGGTGACCTCACCTATCCCCAGACAATGGTGTCATATTCCTGCTTCTTGACTTTGAAAGAACTAATCCAGATGACAACTACTAACTTTTCATCTGAATTTGTTTCCTAACACTGTGTCCATGAAGATGGTAGCACAGAAGTGGGAGTAAGTTTGCTTACCTGTGGCAGGGACAGGGAATGTTAGCTCATACAGGCAGCAGCTGGAATTATCTTTAATTAGTGCTAGCAGTCATGTCCTCCTCACCTTTCCATTGATGATATACAGTCTTTAAATTCAGTCAGCAGCCTGTCAGTATAGAGACTAGTGAATAAGACATGGTTGGTAGATGCCAACAATTTTTTAACATGCTACTTGAGATATTTATTTGCTACTTAGAAATTATTAAGGATATTCATAGGGATTTTGTTGTTTGCCTGCATTTCCTTTATTGTGTTATGGACGACCTGATTTGCATATTTAATTTTGTTGTGGAGGATGGAATTAGTTTTATTTTAAATGTCTGAAATGTAAAATTTGGAAACTGACCTGACCAGCTAGACTCCCTTTAATCATCAATGAAATGTTACTGGGACTATTAGGTGGGGGTCTCTGTAAATAACCTGTCATTAGGATCAATCATGCTCTAGAAAAGCTCACCTTGCTGTATTGAGTAAATAAAACAATTAATTCTCTACAGATGAATAGTCACATGACAATTTATACATTGTTATATGAAATGAAGCCGATCAAAAAGCTTAACCATCTAACCTGGTAAACTTAAGGACTGGTTAGGCAAGGAGAAAAAAAAGATAAGGTTTTCCTGTGGGAGTATCCATGCTAATGATTGTGCCCATCATCTGAGTCTTACCACTGCAACACTGCTGTACCCTTCAGTTCAGACATTCTGGCTTACTTGGAGCTGTAGTGTCAAGGTTGAGGGTAATTAAAGAATAAATTCTTCACTATGAGTGCATTGGGACACTGGAACCCATTGCCCAGAGGAGCTGTGGATGCCCCATCCCTGGAAGTGTTCAAGATCAGGTTGGGGTGATCTGTTGGAAGGTGTCCCTTCCAATGACAGGGGCATGGAACTAGATCATCTTTAAGTCCCTTTCCAACCAAAAAATTCAGTGATTCTGGGAGACTGGGCCAGAGAGACTGAAATTGGTTGGCAAATTCAGGATGCAGCTGGGAATAAATGGAGCTGAAGGCAAGAACAACCAGTAAGAGCAATCAATGACCAACTCAGTTGCTTTTCTAAACCATAGTAGTCTGTGCCATGCAGCAGGGTGTATCAGCCCCATCCTTGACTCATGGGTATCAGAACAGTGTAATGTTATGGATGTTGCCATTTCCCTATTTTTCCGTTTTAAAAATATAAAAAATATAAGTATGGATTCAAGCACTGGAAAGTGAGAATTACCATTAAGATAATCCCTAAAGGATCATCATCCATGCTACATTTTCTGTGAAAGAGAGATCTCAGTTGGGAATTTACACTGTTCCTATTCAAGGTTAGCATATTTCCCTGAATTTCAAGGTTATACAGGCCTATGTAAAAAAACCCCAAAACCAGATATGCCTGGAAAATGACATTAGCATATTCTCCCCTAATTTCAAGTGGAGGAAAAAGGTACATGTAAGCAAATCAAGTATGCTGTTGTACTGCTGCACACAAATATCTTGAAATTATTTTTAAAAAATCAAAAATATTTTTAAAAGCTGCAAACTTTGGGATTAAATAATCCTTGCAAAATATAAATAACTTTCTAAAACCTTTGTAAGTATTTTTGTTTGTTTTTAAACTAAATCTGATGAATGCCACTGTGTACAGTAGTGTTGTCATGCTTTGTTTGGTGTTATGTACTGTGGACTAACTGAATCAGAGATCTAGCTACACAATGAAAATCAGACAGAAATTAAGCATTTGTTGAATTGAGGCCAAAACAAGTAAAGTTATCATACAGTTCAATTAAATTATGCTTTAAATATAAGCACTAGATATGTGTTAACTTCAATTGAGTAATATGTAAGAAATAAGCAGCTCACTTTCCAGCTGGGCATTTACAGCCTTTGGCAGGTAACTAGCAGCAGCTCCAGAGAGATCAAAGTGGTCAGGTTAAGTTCTATGCATGGGACCATGAGGCATGAGAAGAGCTTCGGCATATGAGAACAAGGGATGATCCCCATGAAAAGCACATATGTGCATTTCATATCCTGTGAATTCTCTGGCTCTAGTTGGAGATCATGCCATTGTTTCTAAATAGCTCTGATATTCCCCCCTGTGTCAGTGCTAAGCATTGTTAAAGTTTAATACTACTTCTGTGCTGTTCAGTTTTTTAGTTTTCTTGGCACACTCCACTGAGGAAGAGGAATGCTTGGGGCTAAAAATGAATAACTTAATTGCTGGGCCAAATTCTGAGTCCCTCAGCTGAGCAGAACTCCCACTAATTTGAGAGGAACTTTTGTTCAATTGACGGCATAACTTGAATCATTGTCCCATGTTAGCCTCTGGTAGCTTAGTTATTCTCATTGCGAGATACACAGGGAAAACATCTTAATCCTGAGGAGCTGATTCTAAAAATGTGTCACTAAAAACCCTCTTCTAAAATAGTTTTTATGTTCCAGCTTCACTTTGATTTAATATTCTCAGCTGCTGGTGGAGCAGGTTACTTCTATACTAGCTGAGGCTTTGGTTTTGAGTTATCCTGCTGCATCCTGGGAGAGCAAGAGTAAAATTTTGGACAGTTTTTCAATAAAACAATATCTATTTGGAAATTACTTACATGTTCTTGCAAGATGATTGCTCTTGCTAAACCAGCTAACTGCCACAAATTCACTGTAATTTCAGATAAGCAAGCCACTGGGAAACCTTGTTTTGCTGCATTCAAGGATGGTTGCAATTCACAGATGGATAAAACAGGGGGCTCTCCCTCCTCTTCTGTTTATGACAGTCAGTTAGCAATATGTTCTGTAATATTCCTGGAAGAAAGAAATAATGCTGCAAGAAATAGGGCATAAGAGACTATTTTTTAAGACTTCTAGTCTGGCTTCATGTATGGTTGCTTGGTTCTCAAAGAAAAAGCACCTCATACTATTATTATATGAGAACTATTATTAACATTTTTATTGTTTAAAGAATTTATTATGAAAAATAATTTAAAGGAGAAAACCAGCCAGCTTGACAATTGACAGCTTTTGTGGCAATGAAGGCAACTCTTTCAGAACTCCTCAAATTTATTTTACTCACTGCATTTTCAAGTTCACAAGGGAAAGTAGCATTAGTTTTGATGGAATTTAGATTTGAATGAAAAAAAACCCCCAATATTATAAATTTTAGAGAAATAGAAAATTTCAGCTTGAATTGTCATCTGTTGGTCTCATGGGAATATTTCCATTCTGTTTTTCATGTCTTGTGACTGAGGTTATCAAAATCTTATTTTAAATCTTATCTTAATAACCTTAGCGTTAAGCCCCTTTTGACGGATTTAGGAAAAACAGTTTGAGACATTTGTTTTTCATTCAATGACTTAAAGTGGTGAATGACTTCACCATAACACTCGTGAGTTGTTTTTGTCTTGATAATCCAAAACATGCACCTTATTTTTGTTCTCAATTTGTCAAGCTTCAATTTCCAGTTGTTCGTTCTTGATATTTATCTTCTTTAATTAAAAAACAAAACAAAACAAAAAACAAAACAACTACCAAAACTATTCTTATTTAATCACTAATAAGCTATTATCAGGTCATCTAGTTATCCTTGGACAAATTGACTAGACTGAGCTGTTCTGTTCTGTCATTCTATGACTAATTTTCCATGCTATGATTCATTCTTAGTTTGCTTTCCTGAGCCCTGCAGAAACTTTTAACATCTTTGTTTTAAGTCTGGACATCAAGAGTTACACCTACTATTCTAGTAGTGGCCTCACTGGTGAGAATCACATGTAAAAATCACTACAAAATGCAGTATTCAAATTCTATTGCCATAGGGGCCAGGATAGTACCTAGCTACATGATAGATATAAAAGCTGTAATAACATTCCATCCCAACCTTTCCTTTGGTTTTGGTTCCTGTGGTTCTATGCACTCACCATGCCCATTTAGCTCTGAATTTTGGTTGTTCCAAAACTGTAAAGTGAAACCCATCTCAGCCCACAGTTCTTCCCTTTCTGCCCCCTGAATTTTGTGCTGAAACTATGCAAAAATATGCATTTTTGTTATTTTTATTTAAACAGCAAAAATAGTTTGGCTCAACTGTGCTGAAAACTGGGTCATGGCTTGTTCAAAATATTTGCAGCCCTTTCAAGGAACATTGGTTGTACTTAGGGCTTGTAAGGAACTCTGAATTCAACAGTTTTAGGTGGCAGGTGAGAACATTGTCCTGAAAGAAATGAATTTGCTTTTTAATGTTTCAGAATATGCTATTGTAAGATAACTCCTGTTCATTTTCTTCCTGTGAGTTAGTGATTAAAGTGAAAAGTTCAAATACTTTTGTGTTCAGAAGGTGTCACATTGAATTTAAGTTAAGTTTACTGCATATGAAAATCTCTGAGTAAGGAATTGAACTCAGGTCTGTTTTCCAAAAACACCTGTGCCTGTGATTTCATGAAAACAGTGCTTTGTATGAGCTGGGCTCAGTATGGTTGGGCTGAGGGCTCACAACAAAGTCACATTAATTCAACAAGGCATCGTGCACCAGCAGAGCAACAGTTACAGCATGGAGGATGTCCTCAGCTCAAAGCAAATAGAAGGTCATCCAACAGGAATGTTCAGGCACAGGTTGAATTACAGAAGCTTTTTTAAGTCTTGGTAGCTGACTTGGTGTGTCCTCTCAGACAGTCAGTCATAAATTAATAAAACCCAGCTTAAGTCTCAAGGAAAAAGTAGGAGAAAGGTTATATTGCTTTGCATGTGAAGGAGGCTAGCTGACAAGACAAACATAAAATGTCATAGAGTTTCAGCTGGTATATGGAAACTTGATTGTCTATATGACAGTAATGCACATTGCTGTTAAACAGTATATCTCTTGTGGTGTGTGTCTAATATTATGAAACTTCTGGTAAATGGACTCCAATTCATAGATTTTAATGAGGACTACAAATCTTTTTGGCAAAACAGGCTGGATTTCCAGCAAATATGGAGCAAACTTTTCTTTGGAGTGGAACTGTGTAAAGTCTGCCTATTTCAGCCTTTCTTTGCTTTTGATCTGATGCAAACCTGTAGGCTTAAATGAAAAAAAAAATCATCCTATTCTTCAGCAACTGTTCAGTCTAGCTCTGAAAGCTGAATTAGTCTGGATTTATGGGAAGAGTAGGTTTTGTACTTTATCTCTAAATGTGAATGGGAGAATTATATCATCTTTGTACTTCCATCATTCTCACTCTGAGCATGGGTGAGAGAATATCAGCTAAAGTAAAGTTCTCAGTTCATTTATGTTATTTCAATAAATAGATGGCAGCATGTTTATAAGAATTCAGTTAATTCAAGGAGTGAGGAGATCAAACTGTAGGCATGTGTTTTGGGATGGTAGTAAGCACCACAATTTCAGACTGGTATTGAGAGATTTAAAAAAGTGTATTTCATTTATTAAATCTTTATGCCATGTCTTGAAATTAAAATACAAAGTACAGCCCAATTAGTATGGAGCTATTTGTCATGACTGTGGTAAAAAAGACATGGAATCACAGGTTGCTGGATTTTTCACATGAAGAAATATGGAATTAAAACTCAGAAAGTTTTGAAAATTGTTGCAAATTCTCGACCCATTCCAGCTCTTTGAAATACTTGGGAAACCTTAAAGTAACTCAAGGTGTGAATGCTTGGAAATAATTAGTGAATTTTCAGAAAGCAAAGTTCACCTGAGTGAACTTTGGGGACCAGAGACCACATGATTCTGCTGTGACAAAGTCCCTGCTGTTCCTGTGCAATGCAGTGGAGGGATTGAAGAGATTTGCAGTGCCAGGATATCTACTGGACCCAAACCAGTTGTTATCCATTGCCTTAAAAATAGTGCAGAACATGAAACCGAAGCATTGTTTTGGTTACATTGTTAAGAGTGTGAAGAAATTACAAGTCACTTGAGTTAACAATGCTTAGGAAAACCTTGAGTAGATGACCTTAAGTCAGCATAAAGGTAAATTTTCCCATGTAACTGCACCTCAGAATATAACACAACTTGAAGACCAATGAATGAATTACGCATATTTGCAGGGATGCAGGAATCACTCATAATATTTACTACAATGATTTAAAAGTTGGCCAAAATCCACTTGGTAAAAACACTGAACATTTTAAGCTTGTGATAGCAAACATACAAAATCTTCAGGTGTTTCAGAAAGCAGTAACTCTTCACTTTCAGCAAGCATAAGTCATAGTTATAGCTCAATAAAACACATGCTTGTGTTTCTCTGTTTGTCTTTCCTCACACCTTCAATTCAAACTGATACAAGATGTATTTTTCTCGGGTATCAGACAAAAGTCTCCTTCAACTCACTTTTAGCTAATTTTCTACTTCAAGTTGCTTCTTGAGCTCATACCTTAACTGGTTGTTTTTTTCTTAAGTGTCCTTCTTGTTGAATCTCGTCACTTTCATCAGGTGGTCTCATATTTTCCACTAGAGATTCATTGCTAATTATCAATCCACTTTGCTTCACTGGTGTTTTTGTTTCTTTCTTCAGCATATTCTGATACCAGTGACTGTGATCACTCAGTCCAGAGATGTCTATGTGACACAGGTTAGTCCACCACTCCTATGAGGCCCAGCAGACATCTGCAAAAGAAATCACCCGTCTGAAGTCCAGAAACATGGATCACAAAGTTAATCAGGTAAAGGAATGTATATTATTAACATTTAATGAAGAAGTTTATTTGTCATATAGTCTTCCACTCCATGAGAAGGCCTTGCCAGCTCTAGTGTAACAAGCAAACCCTACGCAGCAAAGATAAATACTAAATTTTTGGCCATCTCTTGTGAACCACTACCATCATCCTTCAGGTAGCTCTCTTCATATCTGCTACAATACCTAAACAAAATGGGGTGAGTTGAGGACAGAGTTGCAGCCCTAACTCTGAATTTCCTGGCTTTTGTGGGCTTAAGTCATACCCTTAATGTTATTTGAAAATATTTTTTTGTGGTTTAATATATACTATAACTTTTTCTTTTGTGACAACTGGATTTATACTGGCTTCATCCCTAATACCACTGGAAACTGGAAGCAGGTCATAGTGTGAGCCTGTCTTCCAAATATTTTAAACAGAAAGTCACCATTCGGCACTCATCGCTCTTGTTCTCCAATAGAAGTTCAGTGTTCCACTTCAATTAGAATGATACCTCTTATGTCAATACCACATCCAACTTGTAGACTATTTGTCCTCCTGAATGTTGAAGGTGAACAAATGAACAAAAAATCTCCTTGCACTTCTCTGTTTTCTGTTTTACTCATATGAAAGACCTGTGTTTAGTGAAAGAAAAGGTATGGGTTTTTTCACCAGAAATTCTTTTCTTGTCTTTCAGTTTGATTTTCCTTGGTTGATTTGATAATTATTCTTTGGTCAAATATTTTTATGCTACAGACTGCATTCACATTGACCAAAATCTGCCTATCTCACCAGTAAGTACTATTTAATATCTTCATATTAAAGCCATAGTCCTTGGTTGTCTGAGTAACGTTACACCACATAACAAAATAAGTTGTTGATGTGAAGTCCTTCCTCCTAATGACTTCTTAGGTCACAGAGCTGAAGAGTATTGCTGGAAGTCAAATCACTTTAATCAGAATGCTCTTCATCCCCCATGTGTACACAAGCATTAATTAAAAGAAAAATCCTTGTCTCACCAATTCTGTGTAGCACTGACTGCCTGCAGAATAAAATATGTATGAATCCACATGCTTCTTCCTTGAGGAGGAAGTTGATGGATCAGATCCTCCATTTATAGAACTCAGACTCAAGAGAAACAAAGGCATGGAGAAACCTGTGGTAGAAAATGAAAGAAGGGATCAGTGGAAGGAAAATTGTAGAAGACAAGATCTTGAAGAATCCGTGGGTACTGCTTGTGTCCCTGTACAAGCAGGCAACAGAAAGTTCCAGCCCCAGGGGTTACCCCACCATCATGCCATACACTTTCTTTTGGGAGAGTGATCTTATGGTCCCTTCAATGCAACATGAGTGGGGGCTGTCACTGAATCACCAGTCTCACCCTGCCCAACCTTCTGACAGTATGTTCCTGTCATTTTTGTTTACCACTGAATGAACTGGATCATTCTCATTCATACAACCTTGGAGACAAGCTGGATAAGAGGAAAAATCCCATAGACAAAGAGCTCAGAAAAAATCTTGAATAGCTGATCTGCTCCCTGTCTGATGGAAAAACTTTGCTGACATCCCTTTTGTTGTATATCCAGGAAGTGAGTAGACACTGAATTATTTTTGGACAGACAGCTGTTGTTTGCAATTGCTTCGTTCCTTATATTGTCATAAAGGTGTAATTCAGCATTACAAAGCAGTTTGAGAGAAGCAATTTTAGAACCTGTTTCTAGACCTGTTTTCGGGCCTTTGTACCTTTTTTTGCCAGAAGAATACTGTTAGGTTTGTTTTCTACTTCGTGCAAAAATTGATAGGATATAATTTGTGGCAGTGGGCATTGTGATGAGTATATAATTTGGGGATGTGTTAGCATCTGTCTCTTTTAAGGCTAGCTACCATTATTTTTTAATTTTATACATTAAATAATTAAGCAATAATCATCACTGTCACATAAATGGAAGGCAAGATTTTCTCCCTCTTCAAGAAGCTGAGAAGCTGAAACAGCCTTAGCCTTATGCAGAATGGTGAAAATTAAGTTCTAGAAGACATTACCTCTGCCAGCCACTGTCTAGAAGGGATTGCTCAGAACACTGTGTAAGGTCTACATTTGCAGGAGAAATCCCTTCATTAAACCAAAGCTGTATAAACCTCTTCCTTTGTTGTCTGATGTAGCTTTCACTTTGAAGAACATCTTTAACAAGAAGGAGAAACAATACCTTTTTACTCTTGAAAGTCAGTTGGGAAATTTTGGTATTCGGCAGATTGAGTGTTAATTTGTTTTGTCATCTTATTGGACCCCAGTTTTTCAGTTATAAGATCCACACGCTTGCCCCTTAAGTCTCATGTACTTTTCTGACAGTGCAAAGAAGTCAAGATGTTTTGGTATTTTGGGGGCATTTTAAATATATTTGGAGATTGTCATGGTGAACCACATGACCTGTTTCTTCCACTTTCCTTCCTTTTTGGTGGCTAGCAGAACTGTGCACAGGGCTCTTGTAATCCCAGGCTGAAACAGTATTTTTCTAGTAATTGGTTTAAGTGCCATTAAACTTAAGTTTTTCATCTGTATGGTTTTGCAGAAACAACAAAAGTTCACAAGACTGTGAATTTGTTAAAAACGAGGCAATATTCTGGTAGAGGGGACATTTTTCCAGATTTTCAAAGTTCAAAAATCTCATAAAAATAACAGTGGTGGTATTGTGGCCAGTGAACAGGTCTAAGGTCATTGTCTTGCTGCATCTCCAGGTGACAGACTGACTCTTTTTTTGTCTTGTTTCCATTCTTTTGGACTGGTCTCTAAGTAGCAGAAGGAGTTTGTTTGCTCCCTCAAAATACATTACAATGCAGAGGAACGTGTGTGTCTATGTATGGACACACATAAGTGCACAAAACCACAGAGGTTAGTTTTAATTTACTTTAAAATGCGTAAGTGTATTTGGGAGATGGAAACTAAGAGAATTCATAATAAGGCTGAATGTAGTCCAGGAACCTTGTAAGATTTGAGAATAGAAAACAGTTTTCCAATCTTTCATGTATGGAAATACCAGATGAGTCAATGGGTGTCTCTGAGCTAGGAACTTCCAGGGCTTCTCTCTCTATGTCAACAACATTGCCTTATAACTTGTTTTTAAAGGCCACCCCTGATTTAACTGGAGCTTTGGGTGCTCAGAACCACTGAAACTGGGCTTATGGCTGCCATGGTGCTTCAGGAAACGCAGGCACACAAAAACAGTTTAGAGAAATTAACATCCGTCATTTGGATTAATGTAGGACTTGCTAAAGGTGACAATTCCTGGTAAAAAATTACACTAGAGATTTTAAAAACCCCCTCCCCAAACCCTCCTTCCCCCCCAAAACCATCCAACAAAATAAATAAAACAAAAACAAACACCAAACAACCACAAAACCCCAACAACAACAACAACAAAACCAACAAAGGAAAGAAAACCTGACTTAATCATTGTGTAATAACACTAGGCTTTTAAAATGCTTTTGACCACAAACAGTTTGGAGCAATCAACTGCAATCTATTAAATTTCAGCTCACAGGGATTTTACTTTTTCATCAACCTTTTCTGGTATATTGTATAAGTATTTTTAGGAAATTCACAGTCCTTATTGAGTTTAAAAGAAATATCTAGCTTTGTAAGGAGAAACCAATGAATATCCATAGCTTCTAAGGTAGACTTTGGAAACTAAGGAGATTTTTCATTATTGATTGATGCATATGTTCTATATTAATTTTTTTTCTTCTGGGACTTATTTAATTTTAACTTTAGAGTAAAATCCGGCCTGATTCAAGCAAGTGACATTATGTAGAATGCTGGAATTTTATTACATTTCTTTCTTTGGGATGAATAAAATAAGCAGAAGTTGCCTTAGAGAGTGTGTTTATCTAGAGCAAGATTTTTTTTCAATATCTAGCTTATATGGGAGAGATTTTTACATATAATAATTCATGAAGGATGAAGGCGTAAGTAACATAGACAATATTTAAATGCTATATAGGTACTTATAATTACTGTAATTCTTTTTCCACATAGACCTTTCAGGAGTTTCAATGAGAATTGAAACCTGTTCATCTCAATGTCATGGAAATAATTATTTTTGCAAATGAATGAAAAATCAGCTATGTTGTTTGGGTAATCTGTTTTGGAAGTCACAAAGCAATGAAATCTAATGACTAAATCCTTCTTTCACAGATTTTCAGAGGCAGTTCATTATCAGCTATTCTACTTCTGTAGGGTTTAATAAATATTTTATGGAGAAGTCCCATTTCACGTGGTATAAGGCTCTGTTAGGATGGTGGTTCTTGTATCTAGGCATAGATGTGTGCTTAATGGCTAGAAGTGTTCTGCAATGCTTCTTGGAAGCTGATTAAAGACAATTAGTGTTTGCTTTGGAACTATGATGATTTTAAGTCTTTTCAGAGGATTCATCTAGTATCCTAGTATCCTTCCTTTCCCCATAATTTTTTTTTTTTTGGCTATGCCAGATAGAAAGAGCTGAATGATTTCTATGAACTAATTTTTATCAAAGTTGGCATCAAAACAATTTTGAGTGGTGTCAGAAGCAGTGGGGATGTGGGGAAAAAAATGAGGCCTTTCTCTACATGGAGGAAATAGTGGCCTTCAGGTAATAAGTCTGAGGTGATGGGATCAGAGTGAAAGAAAGGAGCTGCTTGGTGAACCAAATATCAATAGTTCAGTATGTGGGTAAAGGGGCAGTAGGAACAGGAGGCAGATTTAGCTTGGGAACTCTGATTTTGGTACCTGATGCAGAAAAAAACTATTTTCAGTTTGGTCTTTGTAACTAACTGATGGAAGAATTAAAAGAAAATGCAAGTGTTGGGGGGGGGGGCAATTACTTGGAAGAATCTCTGCCTACTATTTTGACAAGAGAATACCATTGGATTGGTTTCCATTTCATGCAAAAATTGATAGGATATAATCCTCTAAGATTTGCCATGATGGGCATTATGCTGAGTATATGATTTGGGGATGGGTTAGAATTTGCCTCTTTTGAGGCTGTCTGCAGTTATTGTTTGATAAACTGGATATTTAAGCAATCACCGTCACATAAACAGAAGCCTAGATTTTCTCTCACTTCAAGAAGCTGAGAAGCTGAAAGAGTGTTAGCCTTATGGAGAATGGCCAAAAGTCATCTGTACTATGCCTTCCACTTGAAAACAAAATAAATATATTCATGAGTTTAAGAAATAAATACGTAACTCAGTGCTTACACAAAACTCTCTTTATTTCAGAGTAGATGCTCTGCATAACAGAGTGAATGAACTTTAAGCCTTCGGCCTCCTTCCCATTTGCTTTTCTGGGGATAAATTCAGACAAAGGTAAGTATGTTCAATACAGAGTCTATGAACAATCATGAATTAACACCCTACACAGCATTCCAAATTCATATTTTCTGGGAGAAAAACTTTACTGTATACTATAATAAAATAGTAATACTACTGTAATTTAGTATATTGATAAAGTAATTTTACTAAAATACTTTTAGTAATGAAGCTATTCTAGAATTAGGCTTTGTCTTGCAGTTCATGGAGCTTTATATACTGAAGAATGAAGCAAAAAAAAAGGCTTTGCATTTATTTGAAAGCAGGACTTTTGAAGACCATCATACTAATTCTGTAAAGCTTAGCAAATATTTCTGAGATTTCCAGGAACTATCTTCCTGCGTAAAAAAGGTGGTAAAGGAACATTTTCTACTGGAACTAAGGTTACTGGGGAAAGTTCATGGTCTCAGGGAGGTTTTCAGGGTGATTAACCTCAGGTGCCAAGGCTGATCCACAGTATTTTTTCTCTGAGAAATAACTCATGCTGATCTGATTGGATTAAAGAAGTCCAGCAGATCATGGTCTTACAACTGTCTGTACCAACACTTGTGGATGCAATATTATATATTTCAATATAGAACAAGGCTCAGTATTAAACAAGGAGACAGGTGGAAAGGCCTAAATTTAAAAAGAGTCCCCAATACTTCTTTCTGAGCTCCTCATGTAGATGATTGGCTGCTGAATAAACTAGATCTGCACTAGATCTTCATTGCTTCATGAATTGCTGTCTCAGAAGCTTTTGTTGCTCTGTGTAGATGATTAACACACTTGCAGATGACTGCACTTACTAGTCCTGATGTTGTCCCAGGGAGAACACGGATAAAAGTTCCTCCATGAAGTCAGTCTTGCACAGATCGTCTCAAAGACCCACTGGCTCAGTCTCCTACTGGAGGGAAAATAAATGTCTTATTATAAAAATATTGTGTCATTTCAAGGTTTTAAGAGTTAACGAGGGCCACTGAAAGAGACACAATGGATTCAAGGTGCAATAAACACAGAAACTCCTACAGAGACCCTCTGGGACACACCAGTCTGTGAGAGTTTTGGAAAGAGGAAAGATAAAAGAAAGGTTAGATAGGTCTTCAGTGTGCTGAATGTCTCTCACATTTTTTTTTATAGAGTATAACTGAACAGTGCTTAACTCAGTTTGAAATTTTACTTTATGGTTGACCTTTTCCAGCTTAATGATGCATTTTCAGTAGTAGGACACAGGAGACATGCCAGTGACAATGATTAAATAAAAAGAAAACCATTAAGAGAAACCAAGTATATTGTTGCCTAGCAGAGAACCAAAACATTGTTCTTCTGAAAGCCACATGAATTTGTTTTCTAGATGTTAAAAAGGGCATTGTACATCAATAGAAAAGAACAGGAGGAGAGAGCTGTGTTGTAGTAGTTGTCCTTTGGATAATGACCATACTTATTATAATATCTCCACATGATTTTTATATGAAAATAAACATTTAATTTACAAAATAGTGCTAGACTTAAATAGTGTGAAAGTCACCCTCCAAGCAAATATTCCAAAATGTGCTTCACTTTATTGACTTTAATTACTGTCTCTCTCTACCTATTTCCAGATATTATCTCAAATCTGATATGGATAAATGAAAACTTAATATTTTCCCTGTTAATCCCTTTTGCTTTCTTTCTAATCAGTATGAATAACTCTAATCTGTTTACTCAGCCCCAGAACCCAGGAACAACATTTGGGTTGGGCTTGAGTCCAGAGCTTCTCATCCAGGCTCTGCGTGTGTCTTTGCCACCTGAGACCTCTGTTCTGGGCTGGGATAAATCTGTCTCTGAACATATCAGTTTATATACCCTAACTATATATAGACAGCAAAAACAAGTAGTTTAGATCAGATAAATTTTTAGCAGGTCACAGCTGCATAAGGTCAATCTCTAGATGAGATGATGTGGGCCTGAATCAAGGATTTAGCAACATGTGAGTATAGAAAAGGTGGAATATGAAAGATGATCTGGAGAAGGAACTTTAAGGAACTTTAAGCATCATTTTGAGACGTCTAGGCAAAAGGGTTGTTTTTATTCTGTCTGGAGTTAATAAGAGCTGCTGCTTTCTTTTTTTTTTTTTTTTTTTTTTTTTTTTTTTTTTTTTTTTAATTTCTGAAGAAAGGCAGATCCCTGACTTTTGTTCTCTTCAAAACAAGAATTGAGATGCATGTGTTGGAAGAATTTTACTGAAGTCACCCAAAGTGTAAGTATTCAAAAAACAATGAGCTTTGAAATGGCATTGAAAAGCACAGTTTTTACACAGACAAGGAATAGGTGCAGTAAGTTAAACCTGAGCCAAAGGATTCTGTTAACTTTTGCTAGTGGGCTGATGGTGACAACTGATACTCTTCAGTCCCTGAAGACTTGAAGCTGTAAAGAGTAGGCTGCCATGCACAAGATTCTGCTGCCTTCATGGCCTAGAATGCAGGCTGATTTTCCTGTGATTTGGAGAATTGGTTTTGAATCAATTATGTTAAGCACCAGGGCAATTCCTTTGTTTTCTTGATGCTTGAAGTGAATGACCTGTCAAGATAAATGCTTAATTTTCTAAATACCAAGTCATTTGGCATATAAACTAAATGGATTTTTTCTTGTTTCCTGTCTATGACATACAAAGTCTGAATCTATGTTTGATCAATGGAATGGGAGGAAGCCCTTAAGAGTATTTAAAATACTCTTTTACATTCCTGTGTGAAAAAAACCAGGGCTTTTAATAATAAGGGGTTTTTTTGTTTGTTTCTTTGTTTGGGTTGGTTGCTTTTTAATTTTTTTTTTTTTTTTTTTTTTTACATTAGGAAAATGGAAGCTTATTTTTAAGAAGGAAGTAATTTAATTTTTTTTGTTGTTTGTTTCAATGGACTCCAATTACAACTGAATTGGATTTTTATTTATTTGAAGAGGGCTATGAATGTTCATAAAATAGATATTTAGATTATTTGTATGAGTACTATTTCTTCAGGCAGACAAAGCAAATAAATTTATTCCATATTTCCAGACTTTTTTACTTCTCTGGCAATTTGAAATACAGAATTCTCACCTTCCTCTTTCTGGCCTCATCACACATCAAAAGCCCAACAAACACTACATGAAATCTGTTTTGTTTTTTTTTTTGTTTTCCTTTTTGAATAACTATTCAAACAACCTCTGTTGTCCAGATATCCAAAATCTCCCTGTGGTATTCACTGCTAAGGATAACCCAGGAAGACTGGAGGTAATAGATTTCATGGGCATTATTTAAGTAAATTTACCATCTAAGTAAAATGGGAAAACATCACATGAAAACTAAACAAAACTGTCTCATTAAAAGATGTCTTAAGCCCAGATGAAATAAGAATATAATGGAATCTAGCTTAAAACTGAGGTGAAAAATCGGAAGAAATTTGCAGGAAACTTTTCCACTTTGTTTTACAGAAAATGAATGGATATGTTCCCATTCCTGTGGAAAATTTTGGAGGTACCTCATATAATTTATAATTGATTTTCCACTAAACTGTTGAAGAATCATTTTTGCTTCTGTTGCTAAAATGCAGCACCAGCAAAAAACCTGCAGAACATCTTGGCAAATTCTTCAGAAATTACCTCTACCTCAAAAACCTGAAAGTATGATTTTTTTGTTTGTTTTTAAGGCTTCTTGGTTTATTTTTTGTATTTGAAAAAGAAAATATTGTAAACGTGTGGGATACATTAGTTCCATAACGTATTCCTCCTATTCAGTAGGGTCAGAGTACTGTAGTATATTTTAGCTGACCATTTCAAATGACACTTTAAGGTATATTTTATAGTTTTGAGATTTGAAATTTAATAATTCCTTTTTGAGTGCTTGGATCTAATCTGTGACTTAAAAGCCATACTTGAGCAAGTGTCAAACCTGCACTTGGTTTGCTCTTTCCTAGATTTCCAAGAGTCTGGATATTAGGAGTTTTAAATAATCATCTCATGAGTTATATTACAGTATAATGAGTCTCTCAACCTTGAGTTGCTGCTGAATTTTCTGCAGCAACAAAAATGCGTTATTATCTTCAGAGCAACTTAAAGAACTCAGAAATTTCATTTAGTGTGTGAGAACTTTGCCCAGAATTTGAGTGCAATACAAAGAGCCATTAGGATCAACCTTAATTGAGAGGTTTCCTAGAAATCAAGGAGACATTTATCCCTTCACCTGAAGAACAGTTTTATCTGCACTGTTTTGGTGTCTCCTGTTTGATACAGACAGAAGTGAGATGCACATTTTTACCACTCATTGTTGTAGTCATGCTGTAGAGGACGAAGTTTTCAACTAAAGGTGAAGGTTCTTTGGGATTAAATACACATTTTACTGCTGATGTCAGGGAGATTAACATTTTGCCCTTAGTTTCCATAAAAATCAACCTGGAATCATTCCCTATTGTCATGGTTTAACCCCAGCCAGCAGCCAAGCCCCCCACAGCCCCTCGCTCACTTCCCCACCAGTGGGATCAGGGAGAGAACTGGAAGGGTGAGAGCTGGAAAACTCGTGGGTGGAGATATAGACAGTTTAACAGGGAAAGCAAAAGCTGTGCACACAAGTAAAGAATTAAGTCATCTCTTCCCTGGGCAGGCAGGAGTTGAGCCATCTCCAGAAGAGCAGGGCCCCACCACATGTGATGGGACTTGCAAGGACAAACACCATCACTCCAAACATCCTCTCTTCCTCCCTCTTCCCTTCACTTTATACACTGAGCATGATGTCATATGGTCTGGAATATTCCTTTGGTCATTTTGGGTCACCTGCTCTGGCTCTGTCTCCTCCCAACCTCCCATGCATTCCCAAGTTCCTCACCATCCTCATGAAAAGCAGCAAAGGCCTTGGCTCTGTGTAAACCCTCAGCAATAACAAAAACATCTCTATACTATCAAGCCAGTGTTCTGCACAAATCCAAAATACCAACCACTGTGAAGAAAAATAACTCTCCCCCAGTCAAAACCAGCACACCAATGCACTGCACTGATTTTTCAATCCTGTCTCTGTAGCATGCTTTGCAAAATTACTTACACAGTAGATTGTAGAGGCAGATAAATGAGAGGGTTTCACTTGCTCTCTCAAGCAACAGACATTAAGCTACCTTCTATTTCCTAGAGCCCTTGAGAATATATTTTAGTTTAGCTGTGATATTAGTTCTGGTTCTACCACTGATACAAGAAAGAGTGTGTAAGAATAATTTCATTGCCATTACCCTTATCTATACATTTCACTTGACACTGGTGAGATTTACAGAGATACTTTGAAAAATATTTCTGCCAGTATTCTTTGTTGTTACAGAATCATCATATAGCTTGAAAAATACTGCTTAGGAAACAGGTGTATTCCTTTGTTTCCAATTTCTTAACAGTAATGTTAGATCATGTATGTTGTGTTTCTAAAACCTAGTTTTAATCAAGCTTATTTTCAAATGTACCCATTTTTATATGTATCCTGAATACACAGACGAGACTGGGTATTATCATGGTTTTTTTGACTTTAAAACATTCAAATAAATGTTAGAACATTAACGGAAAATTCTGAACTGCAATACCATTTACCTGACAATATCGTAACCAAATGAGGTTCAAGCCAGTCTTGACTATTTTCTACCTGTGTTTTGGGCCTTCAAATTATAGCCAGTTCTGTACTTCAAAGAGTATATTCAAGGAGAATACTTCTAGTTTAGATATATTCTATATTTAGTAAACTGATTCCTGTCTTTGAATTTATTATTGAGTGACTGATACTAGAAATAAAAATGAAACAAAAAAATCTTACTTGATTTTTGACATAGAATTTAGGGTTTTTTTTGTTTGTTTTTTTGTGATGATTGATAATTTCTTAAACTCTGAATATCCATACATCTAATGCAGATCAAATGAGCTTCACCTTATTTAAGGTAATACCTATCTTTAAGACACTCAAGGGAAAGTATGATATCTGACTTCAGATTAGTAATCTATTATTGTATTTTTTCAGGTTTCAAACTAATTGTCATGCACTCTCTGGAATATGAACTAATGACTCAAGGCTTCTTTGCTCAGATATTTTTGCTATGCTATTTTTGCTATATTTTGGACTTTGGCTATGAAGCTTCTCATGCTGGTATTCGTAAATGTGATGTGACTTTATTTCCTGAAGTGATATTAGAAGTATTTTTGATTTATGTGATTTATATGTAATTATTCAGGATGTTAATTCTGATTATTTAAATTTGCTGAGGCAAAGGGCTTGATTGATACCATAAAAAGGAGTCCTTTTCATTTATTAATTGTTTAATTTGATAATAATAAAATGCTACTTCATAATTAAGTTGATTTGTAAGCTCACAAAGACAAAGCTGTCAAGGTAATTAGTGGAAAAACAACTCTCATCCCTTCCTCCTCTATTTAATAATGAAATTATATCAATTTTCAAGCTAACATATCCCAAGGGAAAATTACTGTGTAACTTCTCTCTCTCAAAGAAATCTCTTCAGTCAATTAAAAAAAATGACCAAAGATTTATTCCATAGATCCTGAAGATTACTTCAGCACATGGAAAAATAAGAGGACACAATTACCTTTTTATCAGTTGAGTATTGGCCTTATTTTCACACTTGCATGAGTTCCTTTTAGTTGCTGTTAATTTAGACTGGTTCAAGTGGGGTGATTTAGTTGCAATTTCCTCTGTGTAATTTGCTTTAGTTTTGGTTTATTTTCAAAAAAAAAAAAAAAAAACCAAACAAACTTTAGAACAGGAATTATATGCTAGAAAACAGCTTGGGCTCAGATAAATACACAGCTTTGGAGTAGGAGAATGCAATTGCATTTAGGACTTGAGAATGCATGATGAGATCCTTGACTATTTTAAATATGTCTCTGAACAGATTCAAATAGATGAAAACAATCCTGGATGTAAATGTGCTGATATATACGAATTCACTTTTTTTTTAAATGAAGTTTTTTGATAAGTTCAAAAAGAAATTGTAGTACTCCAGACTAAGTTATCTTCCTTTCTTATCTCTCATATTTTCATCTGCTGTGATGTCTCTGAGGCATATAAATTCATTCTAATTCAAATTTATTTTTCTTTCTTTTAATTCTGATTTTACCTTACCTTTCACCTCTATTACTCTTTTTCATCACAGAATCTGAAAACACAATCTGTCCTTTTGGAGCCAGTGATACTCTTTGACCCAAATTTGTACCCAAGGTGCTACAAACAGTAGGAAGAAATAAATATCAAATAACACAGTATTAAATTCTGCACTGTGATTTGAAAAATGGAAGAAAATTATTACTGTTTTGTGCAGCAAGAAAGAAATTATTGTCACTTAGCCACATGCTGCAGAAATTTATACAGATATCTGAAGCTCTTTTGACATGTTAGCAGCATTGTATGCAAGAAAATTCTGACATTTTCTATTATAAGGTGATTTTTTAAAAATAGCTATTAACTTTGCTAGAATTAAACTGCTGGAGTTGAAATCTCCTTGTCTGACCAGAGCTGGTTTTGTTAATTTTAAGTTTTAGTTTCATGGATGATAAGTTTTACACATCATCTACACTTGTTGCCATGGCAATGGTGATCATGAGTATAGTCTTTGGAGCAAGGAATTGCTTTGTGAGAGAAGGATGGTTTGAGTTTTAGGGATAGATCATTTATTTGCTCTTGAAAATTTCTTCAGTTTTGGATAACTATAATTATTTGAATAGTCTTAGTTTACACACAGAGTTTTGTTAAGAAATTTTCACACACATTTTATGAATATTCCCTGTGTCTAAAGCATGCTTAGGTTGCTCAGAGAGTGGATGGGCAATTTATACTGTTTGAAACATCTTCAGTCTCATTGAGGAAATACCTGTTTTCATTTTTTTCAGGACACTGCATGAATAACATTCACATGATACAAAATTTTACTGATTTCCATGCTGGCCTGCAATGACTGGCTGTGTCTGCCTTGCACAGATAAGTACAGTTGTTCTTGCATTCACATAGTGCTGACCTGCACTGCTCCTGATCCTGGCTTAGCTAGCTAGTTTAGGTATCTGCATTTTCCTCCCTCACCTGCTGTAATTATATCCACTGCCTGTCTGTACTCACCATAATCTTGCTTTTGCTCCCAAAATGTCATGGAGAAAGTTGAGTGGAGAAAGAAAGCGTGGAGCCTAAGGCTGAACCTCCCTAGCGAATGTAGCTTTAAGCAATTTGCTTCAGCAAATCAGACTTTTTACCAAGGTCTTAGAAGCAGTACAAGGGGCAGTGGTTTTAAAGTGATATGTTTGACTTGGACATAAGGAATTTTTTACTATTGCAGTAGTGAGACTCTGGAACAGGTTGCCCAGAGGAGTCATGGGCGGCCTATCACTGCAAGTGTTGAAGGTCAAGTTGAACAAGGGTTTGAGCAAATTGATAGTGAAAGATGTCCCTAGAGGGAATGAACTAGATGGTTTTTAAAGGTCATTTCCAACTCTCACTTTCTCAGTTTCTTCTCCTGCAGTTTATTGCATTACCTCAGGCTGTAAATGACTGTGTTGTGATTCTAAAAGTTGTGATTCAGATGAGGACCAATAGACTACTTCAGGTCAGACTTCCAGTTTACAAGATAAATTTCAGGAAATTACATTACAAATACTGCAAGAGTGTTATAGTTGAAAAGTCAAATACTTCAAAACTGCTCCAAAATTGAAGACATTTGTTCTTTTTCAAGTAGAGCTGTATGAGTATACTACAATGGTACTTTTAACTGTGTTTTTGAATGCTAAACACTTTTTTCTTTACTCCACTGATGAGGCAAAGTTGTTAATGAATGATAGGATAAATGCTAGATATTTTGGCTCTTAGACAAGGTGGATTAAAAATGTCAGAAAGCAGGAAGTGAGAAAACAAGAGAGGAAGGGAGGGGCATTGCTTGCTCTTCTTTTCACTGGCAGATTGCAAGGGATAAAGGGGTGTGAGGGAAGGGAAGCTGGATAAAGCCAGTATTGGTTTTGCATGACTTTGTCTAGGACACCTGTGCTGACCCATCTGATTATTCAGCTTGGGTCAGAAAGGTACCCTCAAAGAGGAAGCCTTTTACCCCTATTGGGACAAGAGTTTCTCTCCTTCTGCTTCCTTTTTTTTTTTTTTTTTTTTTTTTTTTTTTTTTTTTAAAAAAAAATTTTATTC
>NW_024498685.1:5280122-5428485 GCF_017590055.1 Onychostruthus taczanowskii
CCCTTGGGGGAAAAGTTTTTCTCCCTTTTGTTTCTTTTTTTTTTTTTTTTTTTTTTTTTTTTTTTGATACTTAAATGAAATGATTAATCCATCCTTTATGTTTTTGTGTTTATGCTTTGTGTTTATGCTTTTGGCTGAAGCACCTATTCCTAGAGCAGCTACACCCTTCCAGTCTAATGATGGGCCATTAACACCCCATGGCTTGCATCCCCTGCCTTAAAGGTCCTCACAGCTGGACCTCCTAAGTCCCAGGAACCAGCTCCATCCTCCCACTCACAGAGCATTCAGGAGCCAAGCTCTCTGCATGCCTATTCCCCTGCAAAGTCAGAAAGGGACAACTATTCAACAGCCCATGGACCAGGCATGTAGCTTTAAGTGACAGCCAAAAATCTGAGTGGGAGCAACACCTGCAGCTGAACAGAAATGTGTCAGCAAAAGTGTTCAAACAACAAATTTTATTCCCTGAGAGGGCAAACATGACCCACAAGTTGCCAGATGATGAAGCAGGAGAGAGATTTGTGGGGCTGGGAATGAATAGGAAATAGAAAAGGGTAGAAAATATGACCACCACCTAGATATTCCTTAGTAAGATAGCTTGGTCCACTGAGGACTAAAACCCTCAAAATGCCAGTGTAGCAGTTCTTACACACCATGATTGTTGAGAGGACTGGAAAGGCCCCAGCAGATGCCCTGCTGTGTAAATCCTGCTGACATGCCTTACTTCCCTGGGCCAGTTTGGAAGCAGAAGGGGTATTTCTGAGCACTGAGGACAGAGTGAGACCCCACCTGGAGTACTGGGCACTGTTCAGGTCTTTTCAACCAAAGAAGGACATGGAACTGTTGGAGCAATTCCACAGGAGGACCATCAAGTTCATAAGGGGACTGGAGCAGTTTTCCTCCAAGACAAGCTAAAGAAATTGGTCCTGTTCAGATTGGAGAAGAGAGGGTGGCATGGAGGCTGCACAGCAACATTCTGGCGTCTTAAGTGGGACTGCTGGGAAGTCAGAGAGGGACTCTTTGCTAGGAACTGTAGTGATAGGACAAGGAGTAATGGGTACAAACCAAAAGAGGGGAAATTTAAGTTAGAGATTTGGAAGAAATTCTTTACCATGAGGATGGTTAGGCAGGTTGCCCAGGGCCAGGTTGTGGCTGCCCCCAACCCTGGCACTGTTCCAGGCCAGCTTGGATGAGGCCTTGACAGCCTGGTCTAGTAGGAGATATCCCTGCCCATGGCAGCAGGGTTTGGGACTAGAGGATCTTTAAGGTTTATTCCAACCCCTTAACGTTCTGTGATTTGATCCCATATCAGGATTCAGCTGATTCTGGTGTCTCCTACAGCTGGCCAACACCTACTGGCCAAGGGAGCAGGATTTTGGAAGAAGACCAAAAGTGTCATACAGGCTACTGTTTACACAATTTCTCCAGCCCTTGCTGTTCTCAAGGAATCACAGTTCTCTCAGACCCAGAAGCTGTTGTACAACCAGCCATGATGATTCCACTGGGGAATCCTGCTGTGGGAGGAATGCTTGCACCTCTCCCAGTGCAGGCTGACAGGTGTTGTGTCTGTGGAGGCTTAGAGGACATCTTGAAGGTTCCTCTGAGGAACTTCCCCTTGGCACTAGGGAAAACAGCATTTTAAAATGTGATAGGAGAAAAGAGAGGATAATTAAAAGAGTACAGGGACAAAAATATCAAGGTCAGGTGAAAAAGATGGGATGTTGAGGCAGCAGAAAAGTTGGATAGATGAAGAAGTCCAGTTGCACAGTCATGAGAGCTAGTGTACAATAGCCACATAAAGGCATGGACAAATTTTGTCATTTTATATTGTATGAGAATCGATCCAGGGTTTTAGATATCAACAGTACCAGGGGATTGTGCTATTGTATGTTTCTTTGGTACAACCTGGAAGACTTCACAGTAAAGCAGTCACCTCATCAGCAGTGGTTCAGTACTGCTAGGTTGGCTTCACAATCTGAACTGATACCTGGTAAGCGAGAATAAATGGGGTATTTGCTTTAAATGCCACAACAGAACCCTGATTTAAATTCATACATGTTACTTTGTCTGTCCACAAGCTTATTGGTTGATCTGTTTTGCTATTAATTTTTATCTGCTTTTCCAGGTGGATGTTGAATTATAAGATTATTGATTATTCGGTTATTGAAACTTACCCTTATATTTTCCAAGAGGCAAGAGTGGAAAGAAACAGAACATCTTATTGGATTGGCTAATGAAAAATACCTATGCTTTTATTATGTAATTATTGGAGTTGGTACTTCATTCTGAGTCTCAGTTTATTGTTTCAAATTCAAACTGTCTTTGACTACTATATAATACGAAGATGTGAATTTCATATATTTATTTTAATTAAGCTATTTTCATCAGAACCTTCGTAAGAGTTATATGTCTATTTTTCTTATCTTTATAACAATCAATGAGATTCTTTGTGATTTTATTTTTCATTTGCTTTTTTCTTCTAAGTCCAAGTTATTAATACTTTTAATAGTTTCACTATTCAGATGTCTGCAGTTCACATTTTGCATCTGAGATAACCTTTAAAATTGTCAGTATTTTGCTTTAGTAAATTTCATTTTTTTGTTCAGAATAATGAAGATTAATGACAAGATTCTTTCAGTGACAATGCTGTCAGTTTTCCAGTCTTTAATGTTTGTAATTAATTGCCCTTTAATGTTTGCCAGAAAGTTATACTAATGATATAGAGGTTTCCTCAGCTAGTTTATGTAAGACTCTTGAACCTAAGATATCTGAGTTTGTTAATGTTTATTTGTCACAGAGACTACCATATATCCTCTTTTGTTATGCATGGCTAATTATCTGATCTATCAGTAAGACATTCAGAATTAGCTACAGAGCTTGTTTCCTTCCAAATTCCACTGAAATACATACTGGACATTCCTGCTTTTCCTTGATCCCACTTCACCACCCCACTGTCTGAACCTAGCTAATAACTTATAATTAATTCACTGAGTTTATTGCTTCTGGAATCATTCTAATTGCCTTATCATTAAAAATTTGTTGATTCAGTAAAACTCATTCATTTGAGTTACTAACCTCATTACCCACTTAGTTCTATTTCTATTTTATAGTAATTTCATTGTTATATTTAATTCCCTCACCATGTATACATGCACATACATGTACTATATGCTTGTATATGTATATACGTGTAAATACAAAATTTATGTGCTTGCTTTCACCAGGAGGATCTTCTTCACTCAAGTATATATTTTTTGAATCTGAGGAATCTTGGCTTCTTGGGCATCCAGCAAGATGCTCCTGAAAAATTCCCAGTTGTTTTAACACTTCTTCATTTAAATGGATTTTCCCAACTCTAAACTCAGCTGTTCCTCTCAGTTTCAAAAACCTGCAGGTTTTAAAAGATCCAACAAGAGATATTTCAGGTTGGTGACATATCCTGTTTGCATTAAATAAATCAAACCTCATTTCATTGGGCAATTTTTCAATTTTTCAATTTTTGTAAAAGCCATTAACTGTTCCTTATTTATCATAATGAGGTCCATTATGGTGAGTAATTGATAATGGGCATTACTGAGTTACTTGATATCCCATGCAGGATTTTTGTGTTAAGAAAAAAATCCATTACTTCTAGAAATTTCTGAAGTCTACACTGGCTGTGTAGACTGAGAAAATGATCTGCAGGATGAAAGTCACTTTAGGTAACAGAATTTTTCTTTCTGCTCTTAACAACCAGAATTTTTGAGGGGAAGTTCCTCTGCTTTTGTGAATTGTGGTAAGCTGCTGACGAGACCTTCTAGTTTGATTTTGTTTGTTTAGCTAATTAGTACTTTAACCACAAAAACTGTGGAGCCCACTCAGTCATCTATGACTTTCTAATCATATAGCAGGACATTGGATGCAAAATATCACCACCACCTTATCTGATTTTCTACTGTAGCTTTTATGGAACACATTAGACATGAAATACAATCCTCCAAAGTCCATTGGACTTACCCCATTAGGTTTCTCTATTATTAATCACATAATTTCTTTTCTCCTACATGACCATTTCAAACTACCCTTATTGACTCTCCAGGCCCCACACTATAGTACTCATATTACCTCGCAGCATACTTACTTGCTTTTTGTTTTGTCATAAAAAAAGATGGTTTTATTTGGCCTATGTGCTTGGATATGTATGTCTTGTTCTGTCATCATGATTCTCTCCTTTCATGTAGTTTGAGTAGATTAAGTCTTCCTGACTACTTCATCTGTCAACCAGAGCCCTGGTACCTATTTTGTTGAAATTAAAGACATAATACCATGCAATTTTTTATTTCTGTAGAGGTTACCCTGCTGTTTTATTGAACCAAAATCTTCTCTTACTTCACCTACCACCCCTGCTATTGAACTCCATTGTCTTCTGCCTGATTTTTAATTTTGCCTGAAAAAAAAAGAAGTTTAAGATTTTTAAAGTATCAGCTGGGGTAGCTTTTTTATCCTTCTCTCAGCTGCCTGGTTGATTAATGCTTTTAGTGGCTGAAAATCACCTGAAATAAATAAATAATGTCTTCAAAGCTCTTTAATTGTCTTTAGTGCTTCCTGTTGGATGGGAGAAATCATCCTGTTGTGGAATACATCTTAGGCACATGCCCAAGATATTTCTGGGGCAGTTTTGTGTACTCTGAGCTAACATCAGCTCTCTGAATTTCCCTCTGCTAAACTAATAGATTAGTTCTTGCAAGCTGTTATTTTCTGATGCCTCACACACTATCAGGTAGTTATTTGATACTTCCAACTGGGAGCAAGAGACTCTAGAGACTCTCAAAATGTAGAGTGAAAACTGACTAACATTTGTAGTTTCTCACTTTGACTCAGTTACTTGCATTGGGAAACTGGAAGATCGCTGTGATACTGACTGAGCTGAGCCACTGGGGAATCCCACATGTGCACAGTATATGAACTTCAGTATCACAAATTCCTTCCCCATTTTGGCTACCAGAGTGAACCTCATGTAGAGGCGAAATCATTTCTACTCACAAGGAAGGATACAGATAATACTAGATTTGGTGTTGGTCACAGAAAATGATGACTATTCATCTTTGTTGCTATAGCAACATGTATACAGCAAAACTTATAAACACTGTTCTGCAAATTCTGATGGAAACTCTGCTGCTAACTCCTCTATTTATATTTCACGGTGTCTGTTTCAGCTAGCTTTTATTCATTGTTCAAGTCAATCCCATCATGTGTCAAGAACTGTCAGCCAAGTTCAAACAGCAGAGGAAGAGCACACACCTCAGGCAGTATGTGTGAAAACCAGCAATGCATTCCTGTAATTGTTCATGAAACTTCCAAACAGGAGAGTTTTACAGGGCCAGATATCCAGCCCTTTCCTCTCATGATGAGCTACTGCATGAACTCTGCCTTTGGTCTCTGCCTGTTTGTCGCCCTGGCTGCTCTATGCCTTGGTTCTACTCCTTGCTGTGGGAGCATTTTGAAATCATTATGCCTTTATTTTCTGAGAAGCAAGATTTATAGGGAAGGTAATATCCTTTATTAGACTGTTTGGTTCATTTGGAAAAATGGGCATTCTTGTGAGGTCAGAGTCCCTTCATTACACTTGTTTTCTGCCTGCTTGGTTTTTCCATGTCTGAAAGCACTGCTTAGAGAAAGCAGGCCTGCTCATTTTGTTCCTTTTGGTTGCTACATTTTCTTCCAGAGTAATAGAGAGAACACATGTACTTGTGTTATTTTGTGGGGACTTGTGTTCTTTTGCGGAGACTTGTGTGCTTGTTTTTCCAAAATCCAAAATAAAAATAATAAAACCAATTTTAGGCCAAACATCTGTATTTTGGCCCTGGTGTATGGAAACCTCACTGCCTCCAGGTTTTTTGGAAAAAGTCCTGGACTGATATGATCAACTTCTCTTTTTCTTAGAGGAAAAATAAAAATCTGCTTTACCAGTTACATAAGAGGGAGAGAAAAACCCTGTGGAGAATAGCAAGATATATGCATTGATTTAAAAATGACAAATAGAAACCTTCCAAATATTTGCAAATTATTTCTTCTGCTGCTCACACCCCGACTAATAGAAAAACAATCTGTATTGAGTAACGGACTGTAGGTTTTGAATATTTTTAAGGTCTAATGCAGTCCTGAATTCCAGAGCCATGCAACTTCTCAGCTATCTAGCAGAGTTTACGTAAGTTTTAACTGATTTAAATACCAATATTTTTTTGCTTGACAGCATGGCCTCTACATAGTGGGCAAAGAGTTCTTACACTCTTCTAGTAATTCCATTCTATGCTTTTCTCACTCTGTTTACTTCTCCCTGAAATGACCGTGACCTTCTGCCAGATTTTCTTGAAGGTTATGCTAATCTTTGTTGGCAAGAGAAACAGTAGCTGGAACAAAAAAAGTGAAAGAGAATGCCACATGAGAATGAACAGCATGCGGAGCGTGAGAAGTTTCTGCAATAACTGGAACTGGAGCAGCCTTGTCAGCATGCAGTCCCTGGAGCAGTAAGTGGGGATGTACACACTGGAATGTTCAAAAATGAAATGTTAATTAACATTCAAGTATTCAGAAAGGCATTTGAGATAAATCCTCTGCTAAGACAGGTGGGTGCCCCTCAGGTACTTTCCATGAAGTTTCATGTATCTCACACAACCCTTCATTTAGCCTCAAAACTAATTTCTTTTGAGTTTAAGTCCAAATAAATTTGTCTCCCTGAGAGTGAGGTGTACAGCCTTTCACACATACATGGCAAATATGTTTATGTGCAGGGTCAAACAAACTTCCCACAATATTTTCTGACCTGAGCATCTTAAAACATGGTCAAAATTAAAGTGCCTCATGTCAGATTTGTGCAGATCAGTATATTTAACAACATGGAAGTATTCTTATGGAGTGGAGGGAAAGGGTTAATGCCACTGTTTTAAAGGAGCTGGAATTGCTGCTGCTTCCTAGAAGATCCCAAGTGTTGCAGTTTAAGCCACTTCAGGCTCTTGAACATTGCAACATCTGTAGTGTGGTTCAGGGCCAAAATGCAAACAGTTATGTCACATCTACTTTACAAGATGGAACGTGGTTTAACCAAGTTGAGGGGCAAGCCTGCTGCAAGGAGGCCCCACAATATATTTGTTTTTGTAGAACAGATGAACCCTAAATTAGTACCAGATGTCAGTACTAGGTCTGCTGTATGGGGAACACAGCAGGGAACAAGCAATTATGGTGGAGCCACTGTGAGGCCATATTTAAGGTTGCATTGTGTTTTACACTGACAGGGAGAACTCAGTCTTTTTATATTATATTAAAACACCATCTTGCTCCATTCAGCATTGGTCCATGTGTGTATCTACTGGGGGATGATAAAGTGCCTTCTGCTCTCAAACCAGATTACTATCTGCCCTTGAACTGCCTCAACAGCATACACATGCCCTATTTCTATTTGTGCTCTGCACTGAGATTGTGAAGAGTGGTGTGAGCTTCTTCTTTCTTGGTTTGCTTCAACTTCCTTTGGCTTCAGATGTAGCTCTGCTCTCATCACAGGCTGCAATGCTTTTGGCCTTGTGATCATTTTTCTGTCATTTTGCTTGTTAGTTTGTTCATTGGTTACTTAGCAATTTTCTTTGTTTTCCTAGACTTTTTTTGTTGCCAAGAACTTTCCTCTTGGCAAACAGGGAAAAGAGGAGATTTTCAGTTTGAGTTAAGCCATGTGGCTTCCAATAGCCTTTTAGTTCTTTGCCTCAGAACAGTTTAGTCCCCTATCCCACATGACTCTTTTGTGACAAGGTGTTCTTGCTTGCACTTCCCATCACATGTGTTGAGGCTATGTGTCAGGAAGAATCCTTATCGTCAGGAAAGTAATTGCTTTCAGAAAGCATTCTTTATTCTGGAGATTCCGCTAACTCCATGTCTTTCACTTGCTCAGATAAAAGAAAAGATCTTCAGTATCATCTCTTGAACTTAATTGGGAACCTCTGAGGGTTTCTTCAGACACCGGCAGGGCAGTACAGAGGGCAAGGACTCCGTGTTTGGAAGGCCTTTTTTTCTCATTAATGTCTGAGTAGTTTTCCTTTGGTGCAATACAGTGCATAGAGAGTTCAAGGAAGATAATTTAATCCAAAGTCTTCAAATAAATGTCTCTTGTTTCTTCCTTGCTTTTTAACTTTCATGACTTAGTGGTCCCACAGGCTCCATCTGTGGAAGTATACTGTAAAGGGCCATGATGTAGAATTTGGCTACCATTCCCTTGCAATCCAGTGTCTGGCTGATAGCACACCACCTTTGCACAGTTTGCAGGACAGCCTATATCCTCCAAAGTAGTGCTCACTTGTGGCTGAGGTTATAGTAAGGGCCAGGGGGTGTTTGTAGAAAACAATATGGATAAAACCACCTGGTCTGGGGTAGCTCATGGCTATGAGGGCACAAGGTTGCTCTCAAGAGCATGCCATTCCTTCTAAAGGACAGAAAAGGGACCCTGGGATGTTTTATTTGCTTGTGCAGCTGTAGCTGTGCTGGTCCTGAAGAGGTTCAGATGTATGTTTGTAAGAATAACTCAGTGTTGAGTTCCTGTGATGACACAAAATCATCAGGAACATCAGGAAGCCTTTGGTATTTACCTACTGGAGTAAAAATTGTATCTTCTGAGAACTGTTGATCCAAATGTATCGACCATTTTGGTCACTCCATGACAACACAGGGACCTATTGCCATTCAGAGAAAATCTCTACACCGTGTTGCCCACTGGAAGTTATTCTTCTAGCAACATATACTCCTTTTACAGGACCAGAAAAACTCTTTCTTTTGATAGAAAATAATTTTATTTCTCTCTTCACTATTTTCACCATAACCAAAGAGACTTTTAGGCTGTTGTCCCTACACACTGCATGTGTGTTCATTAGCACTGGCACCTCCCTTACTACCATTAGCATCCTAATGTTCTTGAACACACTCCTTAAGTGAGAAACAAGTCTTATGGTATTCACAACCACATATTTAAATCTGACTTCTCAGGCCCTCAGAACTGATAAAAGGTGTTTTTTTCATTTGAGAGTCTCAGAAGAAAGAAACTCATCACCAGTCCCCTGGGGTCAGAGTCTACTCTTACATATGCCTACAGATTTTATTAGCCTAATCTTTTTCACAATCAGGCAAAGTCAGTGGTATCTGCCAGGGGTCTGGGTTGTGACCACAGCCTTGCAACCTGTTATCCATCTTCCTCAGCCCAAACGCACCTGGAGTTTAAGTTTATTTAAAGATAATTGCCACCTAATGAACTACAGTGCCCTGAATCTACCATCTTCAGCTCCTCTAGATGAGTAGTCTCTCCTGATAGTTAGGAGATTATTTAGAGTGGTTCCAAAAAATCATAAGGTGGTCCAGGCTTTTGTGATCATAGTGGAGGAGTGAAAATCTGTATTCTCTTTTATACTCAGTCTGTTTTTACAGTCAGATGTTGTATGTCTGTGAAAATTTACACCTCTTTAATCCATTAATAAAACATTAGTAGGCTGAAAAGGTTAAAAAAATGAAATGATGATTGGCTGAGTGAATCTTTAAAATTTTCTTTAGTATGTTACTGCATACTTCAGAACTGCATATTTTTCAATCCCCTCTGCCTTAATTTCTCAAAAATAAAAGGTATGTATGGGACAAAATTTTGATAGATTTACTGGAGTTAAAGCATATTTTTTTCTCTCTGTTAATCAACCAAGTTTTATTTTTCCAGTGGCAATTTTATGTATGTTACAGTAAGCTGATGGTAAAAACATTCTGCTCAACTTCTGTTCTCTGATTCAATTTCAAGAGACAAAATCCCCAGTAATACATAAATTTAGTTGATATGCCCCGTATCTTTAGAGATAAAACCCATATTTTTTCTGGTTGGAGAAAAAAAGCAGAAAGGAGTTCTTAAGTTATGCAAAGACATTGTTTGCTGAACATTACAATACATTTCATGTTTAGGTGAGACAATTCTAAATATATGCCAGCAGGCAAATCACTTACCCTGCTTGTGGGGGCAAAGTATTGATAAATTTTGAGGAAAGCAGCCCTGAACAAGCAAAATTTGCCATGCAATCAGGGAGACTTGCTGCTGCCTGTGGAACAAAGCTGTGTGCCACTGGTGGCTTTACCTTTCCATGTTTCTTTGCTCTGTTTTGTGTTAAATGTGTTACACAAGTGAGTGGTTACACCCTTAAAATGTGGTATTGTGGCACATCGGTCTGAGGGGGCTATGGAAGAAGATGCTGCCCTCAGAAAGGGAGCAGCTTCACCTTTTACATAAGAGATGCCAATTTAAAGAACATCCTGCAGATTTTCAGTGAATGAGGCATCTCACCCAAGACTATTCTGAAAATGAGACACCCCTATCAAGATTTGAAGGATCTTGTTCTGGATCCCCATTTTTCTGAGAATTCTTTTAGCATACAAAAAAGGTGGAGAAATGTTTGTTTCCTTCTGCAAGTGATCATGCCTAGCATGCCAGAGCTCAGGCTGCATTAGAGGTATTGTGCAGGGAGATTGCCAAATGCAGACTTCATGGAATATTGGTCATTAAGTTAATGGAAAGCTTTTTCAGAGTGAGAGAAATACGCTCATAACATTAATGCTGGTGAAATATATCGTGTGGCTCGCTCTGAGCAAGTGCTTCCCAGCCAAGGGATTGAATAATGGGATTGCTGATGCTTCTACTAATTAAATGAGGGTAGGGTGTTCAAAATATTGTCTTGTCTTGGTTGTTGTCTTGGATGATATTCCAGTTGAGAACCATGCAGATAAATGAGTTTAGGGAACAGAGGAGATATAGCCTTGCGTGATGTTCTCTGTTTGGAACTCATGGCACAATTACAATACATTGCAAGAAAAAGTTAGCTCTGGAGCTGTTGGAGGCCTAGAGCTCATATAACACCTAACAGTTCACCTAACTTTTGTCTCTGAGTGAGAAGAGAGGAAACTCCCAAAATAGGTTGCTGTCAGTGTCTCAGATGTTTTTTGCTTTGGTTACTGTAATCTTCTCCTGTCTGGCCCCATGGTTCCTCTGCTCTCTCCCTCACATCTGTCCTAAATGTTTCTGCTAAAGTCATACTCATTTCCTCCCACACATTAGCACTCCATTGATTTCCTGTCACTTGCCATGTCAAATTCAAGCTGCTCATCTTTACCTACAATGCCCTTATTGTGTGCTCCTGCCCATATATTCAGTTTCATTTCCTCTGGCTCCCCCTCCCACATCTCTGATCTGGAAATGACCTCAGTTCACAGGATTTGTGGTCCACAAAAGAAAAGACTGAAGTGAAACTGCTTTTAATCAACATTGTTTGATTATGATTTTAATCAGCTGGTTTCTGTAGCAATTCATACACTCCAAATAGAATTGGATTGACCTAATGTATTTTTATGTCAATATAAGCAAAGCAGGGCAGCTTTCTTTGGGGTTATTCCTCTTATTGTTGTGTAAGCCCATGATACATGTATTAGTTTGCATTGGCATGCAGACGCTAAACTGATAAAACCATTTTGAGAGCCAATTTGAGTGTTGAAAAGAGAACAATTTTCTTCCATTTTACATTTCTGAAATTTGAAAAGAATAAATAAATATCTTATCTTCCAACAGAAACAAAGCTCTCAGAGCATTACTAGAAATAAGAAAGACTTGTACCAGTAACATAGCAGTGGGACATGAATAGAAGGTTGATTCTCTGTGAATGAAACAGAAAAAAGTTGATCCTCAGTGTTTCCTCACATTTTGCCTACTTCCTAAAACATTTATTGGTCTGTAATCTGCAGGAAGGCTGTGCCTTCCTTTCCATCATGCTACCAGCTCCTCTTCCTAATTTCCCAGCATGTCTTTTCTATTTCTTTGGTGTCTTTTCTTATTGCCTTTTGTAGCTTTGGTATAGAGGTGATGAGCATCCAGAGCAGCATCAAGACTGATATAAAGAAGATCTTTGCATGGTACACTTTACCAGCTGTAACTGTGTACAGTTTTGACCATGGATATGTTCAATATAGCAATCTAATCACCCAATATCTCATCTTGCATACCTCATTGGACACGTCCATCTGATCCTTTGTTATGTCCTATTATGTCCTTTGCTACAAATTTTCCTGCCCACTTCTGGTGTGGGAAAAAGTTACCTAGTTAGTAGTTGCATTTGGTTAATTCAGCTTAAGAATTTAGGCTTAAGAACTAGCTTCTAAAATAACTCAAACTTCCTCATTGCCCTCTCACTTTCCCACATGAAGTCTGATTATGTGGGGGATAGGGAGACTGGCCTTTTTCTCCTGTCTGTGCTGAAGGTGAAGGCTACAGCTACCTGTGTGTACACAAGGAGTACTCCAGCTTCCAGTAGCCCCCAGTTCAACTTTATGTACCTGGTCAATCACACCTAAATGTTTGTATGGAGGTTTCATGCTTGAGGCTTGTTGATTCTTTCTTTTTCTGATTGTCAAGAAGACACATCTCTGGGAAGGCTCTCCTTGTTTAGAGAACCTAGAGTTAAACATTGGATCAGTCAATCTGGCACTGTTTTCCTTACAAATCTCCTGCAAGAGGTGTCAGTACTCAGGGGAAATATCCTGACTGTTGCCATGCTACAGGAGTTTGTGTGGGGCAGCTCTAAGGGTTCTGTTCTCTTGAAATAAAACAGAGGAAGGAAGAAGCCAAGAACTCAATGCACACTGCACATGTGTGTGCATGTTTGTGTGATGGCTACAGTGTTTTTTTTCTGCAGAATTTGTTTGCTTTGAGACTGAAGGTGAAAACAAAACAAGTGGACCTCTCTTTTACTGAGGTCACAATAAGTCAAATACACCGAAGGTGTAAAAGTGGTCTGGCTTCCTAGTTCTCCTCACCTGAGCTAGCAGTGGCTGTTTATCGAGCACATTTATTTTACTATCAGCAGAGATAGAGCAAGTTGAGTAAGAAGGGGTGGGGGTTACATGAGAGGCCAAGGACAGGGAGCTTTTCGTGCAGATTCTCAAACACTTTGATTGTAGTTTGGGATTTTTCAAAGCTGCACATGTTGAGTAATATCTGCCAATAAACACAGCTCAGTGGGTGAGAAATCTGTCTGCCTCTTGCTGAGGATTAGAAGAGAAAAGACACCAAACGAGCAGTTTCTTCACATGTGGGTCATGCCCCTCACTGGGGTACTTGCCCCTGACCTAATCCTGTTCTACTTTGTCTCCCTCACTCCTTCCTGTCTTCCTTCCCCCTTCTACTCCTCTACTGCTGCACTACTGGTGGTCTGGTGCATGCTGCACAGATGTTTTCCCCATGCTATTATAAGATTATTTTTCAAGTGGCTTCTTGGAACAGATGTTCCAGTGTATGCACTCTCCTTGTCTTGGCTGAAAGTACTCATTGCAAAGAGCAGATTGCGTTGCTGCTCTCCTTTTGATCTAAAGAGTGAGCGCGAGGCAAAATCCCCACACGAATGATGCTGGGTTTTGTTTTGGGCTGCTTGGCAATGGTGCACCTGGGTGTGTGTCTCCTGCTTCTTTTCTCCCCATCGCTAGTGCTGCTTGCAGATGGTTTTTGCTGTGCCTTTCTTCCCCAGCCCATTTTTTTCCCTTTGTGTCCAATACTTTACTCCCACTGCCTTTAAATTTTCTTTCATCTAATACTCTGGTATTCGTGCTTTCAAAATCATTCTCTACCCATTGCCAGCACCTCATCTTCATTTTTTGCTTCCCTTGGCAACTCCTGAACTGTTAGGATGGATTAGTCCCATGAGTTTGGGTACAGGACCTGTTCCCCTTTTGGTCTTTTAGTTTTGAATTCATTGCTTAGTTTCATTTGAATTCATTGCTTAGTTTCTCAGTTGTCCCAGTGAATTCACCAGGGTATTGTTGCTGCTGCTTTTTCATTTTATTTCTCCTATAGGCTCAGGAACACTTTCAAGAATCAAATATTCTTATGATGTCAAAGGAGTATCTTTTCCAAGTGCCACTTGATTTAGAGATGTAACAATGGCATGACACAAGGAAGTTGTGAAATGTATACTATGTTTTAGGACTCCGTATCTAGACTTAACTCACTGAATCTCATCTACTGTGATTAAAAAAACCTAATTATAAAATCTTTATTTGCTCACATCCTGTCTATTAAATAAACAGTACGTCAGGTTCAACTCTGTCTGTTGCCCTTAAAATTTCAACTTACATGAACTCAGTCTATAGAGAGAAAAATAAATACTGACTTTTTTTTCTGAGCCAATGAGAGAGAATTTTCAGTGGGTTCCTAATTTACTATTAATCAGGTTTTGTTGATTCAGGATGATTTACATCAGCATAGAATTTGATTTGGATATCTGCCCATTTTTACTCTTGTTTTAATTTGGCAAACATTCTATGTACCCATTAACTCATTTTATATTGTCTTCTTATGGAAAAGTTCTGCAGAATTCAATGGGGAATGCTAACCTCACCTAGGAATGTGAAGGATTCTCTAACACGAATATTACTTTCTATTTCATTTTCAGTCTGTCCTAGATTCCTCCAGAAATGTCAATACTCCTTGTTCATTTATAGACTAGGAGAGAAATTTCTGTAGAACTCAGCTGAGCTAAGGTGATGAAATAACACACCTTCCCAGGTTATATCTTTAAACCCAATTGTAGCCTAGTGAGCCCTTCCCTCCTCTAGCTTCCCTCATAGGATTGTTCTATGGCATTGTACTTCAGTGTGTATCAGCAATAAACGAATTAAAAACCAAATCTATATATAATTTCCTTATCCATTAAACCACTCCTACTTGTGAGCTAAGTCTGTAAGAAAAGCTGTGGTTTTGATGCACTGTTCTCAAAGTAAGAGCACCTGTAAAACTGACCTATGGACATAAATTCATACAATCCAAATAATACATTTGAGATAAATTATTCTATTTCCTTTCACATTTGGGGTCAGACTGCCATGCATCCTTTTTCTGTGGAAACTTAGAAAACTGTCCTTTCAGAACTACTGTTGGTAGGTTACTCCTTCCTCCTGCATTCTGCTCTGAAGTCTAGAAAACTGCCTGAGCCACCTCTGTATTGTTAGCATCTAAAAGGGCAGTGGAAGGGTAGAAGAAGAATATTGTGTGGTTTAGTGATGATTTTCAACAGGCTGATGAGAGAAAGATCATGTGACGGAAAGCATGTGATCTCAGGAGACTGGATTCTCCTGCCACGGGAAATCCAGTCCTATTTCCTGACCTTTCTTGTGACTGGTGGTGCAGGTGACATTGCAGACATAGTCACATCCAGCACAAACATGAAGTTTGCAAAAATTCCCCCTAACCTTTTTAAAAAAAAGAAGTCATTGAAAATAGGCTGAAAAAACAGCCATATGTTGGCCTTCCAGGTAGTTTCTTTTGACCCAGCTGAGACACATGTCATTCATAACAGATACTGTTCTGCGTTCTTGCTATGATTTTTTGTTGACAGAAACGCCATAGGATTCCCAGCCTATTCCAGTGTTCAACTATTCCCGCTGCCCATAAAATTTTCCAAGTCTGAATAACATTTATGGTTGGCATTGTACAGGCAGCCATAGGAGGATTTCTCCAAAAACTCACAGGTGACAGTAGGACTATCTAGGCTGTTTCAGTTGGTCTCCTTCAAGCCTCTGATTAGGTGTAACCTGTTATCAAAAGTCCTATGACAGCAGCCAGGGGTTGCTTTAGTTTGATTTTGTTCATTTGGTTAAAATGATGAAAATTATATCTTAACACATATTTGCTTTCTTTTGTATATAACTAAATATTTAATCAGTTGTGTCAAAAAAAAAATTTGGGGGATTCTTTGGTTGTTTTTTAGATGGTTTTTTTTTTTTTTTTTTTGCCTTTTAGCAGGCATAAAAAGTAAAACATATGGAATTATTATTTTTAAAGTGTGGAAAAATTCAGTGTCACCTAAATTAACCTCTAGCTGATAATGTTCTGTGTGAGGATGATATTTTAGTTGCCTTTCTGTTTACCCTTCTTCAAAACAATATGGAGCATGAAAGAGGGCTTAAACTGTATTTCCACAAGATGGTATCACAGATGTCTCTGATGAAGATGTGCTTCCACACTGGAAATCTTTCTTACTTCATGGTCCAAGGAAGAGTTGATCTTAAAACTCTCTTGGACAGAAAAATGTGAAGGACCACGAAGCCTCTTGCAGTGGGCATTTGCAGAAGTAAACAGCCATGAACACCAGGGATCAAAAGCTGCACAGCCCCTGCAGAGCTTCTTGGGGATTTACTACAAATTTTAATTATCATTTAGACAAAATTAAAATCTAACCTGTAGTGATTGGCAATTATCTGGATTTGAGTGAGTTGACAGCTGTTATGAATTTATTTATAGAATCATAGAATATTTTGCATTGGAAGAGAGCTGAAAGATCATCTGGCTCCAGCCCCCTTTGCCATGGAGTAAGCAAGCAAAAAAACTTGCTTGCTCAAAACCCCATCCAAGATGGCCTTGAGCCCCTGTGTCATTTGTCATTGATTTTTATACATAATTTTCAAAGTTTTATAACGTGCTCCTGTACATTTCACTTTTGGAGTCCTTTGGAGGACAAATTGCATTTTTCTGCCTCCACATTTGACAACCCCAAAATTTCCTGTTAGAGGTATTGCTAACAGAGGGCAAAAGAAATCCTGAGAAGGTGGCTTTCCTAGTGAATCCAGCCAATGAACATCAGGACAAAGAAATGATTGCTCTTGCCTGCAAAAATGAAACATAGATCCTAAATGATTGAATCTGAACACTTCAAGAAAGGTATAACAAGGATAAAATCCTATATCCTATTATTTAATAATGTGGGAAACCAACAACTAGGTAATAAATTTGAGAAAATATTATTATTCACAATAGACTGCTGTCAGTAGCTTGACTTAATTCTGTGTATTCGTTAACAGTCATACTTGATCAGAACACTTTGAAATAAGATAGCAAATCTTGTCCTATTTTATCTGAGAAGGTAGAAGGGACAGGCTCTTCACAGCAAAGGTTAAAGGAAGCATTGGCATAACCTAGAGTTTTGAACTCCAGTCCCTAAAGTGCACTGAGTAGTCCTCCATGGAGAGCTTTTGATAACTTTTGATAATTTTACATCAGTGCTTCTGCCTCCTGCCCTCTTTCCCAGATACACCTAAAGATATATAGGCACCTTGAACCTCAGTCCCAAAATTTATAGGCTGTGGGATGAGGTGGAGTTAAAAAAACTAAAGTCCACTTTCCATGGTGACAGGCTTGTGCTCTTGGACTGAGATCTCTGTACTGCATCTTTCTGAAGCATACAAATACTTTTCTTTTTTTTTTTTTCTGACCAGCATTCTGATATCTATGATGTTCAGAATATGGTGTTCCTGAAATACAGAAGAGAGGATATATCTTTTTGTCCTTTTGCCCTACAATTGCCTTTTTATTCTATATGCACATTTTATAACACCTACATCTTGTGCTTTGAGGTTTCCACAGGGTTACAGACTTGGCAGGGGCCTGAAAAACTAACTCACACGCTCTGATTTAATATCACTATCTCTCTGTTGTGATTTCCAGCTTTCTGAACCACCCTCGGCAACCTTTTCCTGGATTGTGGAATGGTTTGTTTGATCTGACTCTACATTGCTTAGAAGTAGGGCTATTAATTTTGGCTTGTAATTGTAACTAAACATCAAATAAATGCAATAATGGTAAAAATCTGTATCCCAAACATTGTGATGATAAACTGACACCAAGTACCATTTTCCAGGAAGTTTTTCTGCTCCATCAGGGTCTGAACACTTATTTTCTTTACAGATACAGCTGGGCTTTCATGTCCTCTCTTTCCCTCATGCCTCTGGATACCACAGTTAATCACACTCATCTCAAACATTCCTCCTATCCCTCTTCTTTTCCTCAGTCCAGCATAGCCCTGGATGTGTCTGGATGCATCACCACTGATGTTAATCTTGCTGGAACTGTATGACCCTGGATATTTGAGGCTGCAATCTGAAATTACCTTTTAGGAAGGATAGAGTTAAAAAAGCATTACGGGGTTCACAAGAAAGTGATCTGTTGTCAAGGATAAAGCACATCTAATCTACAGGATGATCTTGCTTCATCAGTACCTTACAATTGTCCTACGGGACTAATTATAAATAGTTTAGTAATCATAAGCTGGGAAAGGTTTTTAATAACAAACTTCACTTCCAAAGCTTCTGTGTCCCTTCTCCCTGGACAAACATGTGGCAATCTATTAATGTTAAACAAAATGTTGCTTATTTAAATGATAAATGGAAACCATGTTATTGGTTAACAGCTCTGTTTGGAAACAGTTTTAGAAGTGATCATGTAAAAAAATGGAAGGAAACCCAGGTGACAAAAAATAGAGCATTAAAGCTGAGGTGGTAACAAATGCAGGCAGTCACCTAGGAAAGACTGTGAGAACTTTCAAACAGGAGAATGGGGCTCTTTAATTTGGGAATCAGGTTTTAAGCTATATTTTCTGATTGCACAATTGAATTTAACTCTTAGCTAACAAACAGACCTAGAATTTGAAGTTGCGAAGTCCATCTCACAGGATGTTTTCCTCCTGGCTCATAAGACTTATGAAATAGTTTTGTTTTTTTTTTTTTTTGTCACTGCAGTGAAGTTGATTTCAGAGAAGGCTTAAATAACATTGCAGAAGTCTTCCCTTCCAAAGACAGCCAAAACTTCCTTGGCTCACCTGCCAGTTCTATTCTGACTCTTGTGTGTCACACAGCTGTCGGCTCACACCACACAGCTGGATGACTACTGAGTTTATGAGAATATTTGTGACCAGTCTTAATTTAGATGAAAGCTATGACTCCAGCAGCCAATGGCAGGCAAACATTGGCTGCCTAAAAGATATGAGCACTTTCTTTTATAAAAATGCATTCTCATTTCTGGCACTTCCTAGATGGCTGAGCTCAAGGGCTGGAAAATGTGAGGTTGGGACATTGTGATTCAGCATTTTGTTGTATAGCATTCATTATTATCTTCTGTATTTTCCCACAAGGACAGTTATAAATAATTTTGTAGCGATCAGATGGGAGAAGTAAGCACAATCCTTAGTCAGCACAACTGGAGAACAAGCTTTCCATCAGCCCTGCCCCCCTTTCTCTATCTGACACTCTTGTTGTTCCCTGACCACTTTTACTACTGAGGTGGTGGCCCCAGCCCGGGTGCTGGTGGTGCAGGAACTCCTCACCTGTGAGGGTCAACAGAAGAACCATGAGGAATGCAAGGAACCTGACTCTGCCTCCCCCTCTACATGCCAGCTGGAGCAAATGGCTGTAAGTCTGATTCAGGGTCCTCTGAAGACCATGTAAATATTTGTGTTGATTTCAGTGCCTTTGGATCAGCACCTGTGTACACAGTAAGGGATTTTTCCCATAAAAGGGCAAAGTCGTGTTTTCCTTTCATAGAGAGAAAGGAAACACCAACACTGCCTTCCCTGCTCTGCTCCTGAGATAGTCCCTCTGGATGCTCTGTGCACCCTGACTCGCTGCTCTAGCAGATCCCTAGAAAGTCTTACCCATGCACTCCATTCTTCTTGTTCCAAGACAAGGGAATGATGAGGTGTTTTCCACCTCATAGTCTTCAACGTTCAAGGGATAATGAAAGGCCAGGAGCACTTTATGAAATGTGCCCATTCAATGAGAGGGATAATTAATCCTTTATTACCCAAGGCAACTGTAGTCAGTGTGAGTGACACAACACCCTGATCCTTTATAAGTGCATTCCACTACTGCTACCATGCAATTCCTGCTTTTCTTTTACAGCTTTTGCACCTGAAACTGCTTGGTTTAACTGATTTCTTTGGTTTTTTTCTTTTTTTCTTGGAAGAACATGGATGAGGAACTCACAAGCAAATAAAATCTAAGGCTACAGTCCAGAAAATTTTACCAAGTCACAAGTCACTTAAATTCATGTTTATGTTGCCGGATCTCTGAAAAAAAAGTGTAATAAGGTCAAACCCCAGGAAATCTGCATTTTTTAAGAAAAAAAAAAAAAAAAAGGAAGAATTTATAGCCCATGATTCATCAATTTGATTGACTGCTGTTGTATTAATGTACTGTGTTTCATCCATTTTCTTCACTTTAATTCTGTGGTTTCAAAGTCTGTCTCATAGGTTGATCAAGTCCCTCATTATAAAGCCCTGCTTTGAAATTTGGACAACAAAAACTTTTTTTACATGTCATCAAGCTCATAATGAAGATGAAATGAAAAATATTATGGCATTAATTTTTGTGGGATTAAAAAATTATTTCATATTGTTTTTCAGCTGGAAGGAAAAGATGGCTTTCTGTATTCTTTTGAAATGCAAAGGAGTTCAGTTATTCTATTCCTGGAGTATGCTTCTATTGATCTGTTATGATTCATCTCTGGAAGAAGTCTCTAGATAAAACACTTCTAAATAAAAATCTTGTCGTTTGGGGAAAAATGGACATTAATGGTCTTTTGAGAGTTCTTGCAATGCTTTCATAAATGACAGTACTTTGATGAAGGCTAAGATTCTGTGTTATGGTCAATAATACAAAAATTTCCAACTCTTTATGGACCACCAGTTCGTTTTGGGGCAAAGTGGTGAAGCATTGCAGGAGGTGATGAAGATAAGCATGTTTGTGTGCAAATAATGGGAAGTTAGGGAGGTGTTGGTAACAGGACTATGCAGCAATAAGAGATTTGGAGGTCAGAGAATTGTGGAAAAGCAAAGATCACAGAAATTTAGAGAAGCATGTGGCACAGGGAACAGCATCACTTTGCAAGCAAGGATAAGTTAATCATAGAGAGGGGAAAAAGTGAAAGAGAGGAATGAGATTTGTTGACTCAAGAGCCAAAATCCTGTTTGGCCATAGGAGAAACATAAAGGGTGGTTGATAAAATATTAAATGAATACTTGAAGAAGGTGAGTATATAAAGTTGTGTGAGATGACATTGATCAGAGCAGAAATTGATGTAATGGGATTTCTGCCAGGTTTCTGGAAGAGTCAGGGCAAAAATTGCTGGCAGATGTCCTCTTTCCTTACTCTTGAGCTATCTATAGATAATTCTTTACAGTCCCCAGACCTTTGTGAGCCACCTTCAAGGCTGTCTCTGGCACTGTCCAGAATCTCTGAGAGCTACAAAGGGTGAGGGTAGAGGTACCTGCTGAGCAGACAAAAGGGGCCTGCTCAAAGGACAGAAAGACCACTTTGGATATAATTATTGTTTGGTTTTTAATAACTTTGCATGTTGGAGCTGAAGTAGGGGTTAGAGTTCACGAGGCTTCTTTTTATTTTCTGTGGGGTTTTTTTTTGTTTGTTTTTTGCGTTTTTTTGGGGTTTTTTTGGTTTTTTTTTTTTCGTGGGTGTGGTTTTTTGGTTTTTTTGTTTTTTTTTTTTTGTGGGGGTGGTTTTTTTGTTTTTTTTTTTTTGTGGGGGTGGTTTTTTTGTTTTTTTTTTTTTGTGGGGGTGGTTTTTTTGTTTTTTTTTTTTTTTTCTGGGGTACTTTCAAGAACTATTATCTGAGGACCCAGCAAACCTGATTTTTAAACTCCTTACTAGTTCCAGAGAATTCTCAGACACATGAGGACAAATAGTCTTCCTATATTAAGTGCATGGTGCCATTTTTCCCTTTTTCACCCTGGGCTCTTTTCTCCTTATTCTGGTAAACTCTGATGTTTCAAATATCTTTGCTGCCTCTCTGGAAAGGCTGATTGAGACCCAGACACATGGCAGGGGGTTGTCAGATAGCAAGGCTCCAAGGTCTCAAAGGTAACATGGGGATCTTGGGTACTCCATGCTGGGGTACTTATTACATAATCATGGAGAAACAGTTCATTTTGGCTGTAAGACTCAGCCAACAAGGTGTGGTCAAGACACAGGGAAGAAAGAAGGCGGAATAAAGAGGTACAGGAGCAAGCTTTCCTGGCTTGAACAGGGATAAGCATGGAAACCCTAATTTTAGTGTCACCCCTGTAGGACTAGGTGACACCAGCAGTATTTATTCAGAGTCTGGTAGAATGCGGTCTTTGTGAGGGTCTCCAGGACAAGGGAAGAGATGAATCTGACTCCATGTTCTCAGAAGGCTGATTATTATATTATATTATATTATATTATATTATATTATATTATATTATATTATGCTATACTAAAACTATACTAAACTATAGAGAAAGGATACATTAAAAGGCTTAACAAGAATGATAATGAAGACTTGTGACTCTCCTCAGAGAGCCTGACACAGCTGGATGGCCATTGGTCACCAAGTAAAAACAATTCACGTGCTGGACAAACAATCTCCAAACACATTCCAAAGCAGCAAAACACACTCTGAGTCTTCTCATCTTCCCAGGAGAAGAATCCTGGGCAAAGAGAATTTTTCAGAAAATATCATGATGACAGTAGAAGACCAGACTTAGAGCATCGCTGACCCAAGTCCTGTACTGTTTGAAGGGAGCATGATTCTTGTCAAAAATTATGAAGGAATGGGTCCAGAAATGCCTTCATTTGGAGCCTGTTGATGTTTTGTGTGCTGCCCTCAGAGATTACAGATGTACTTCTCTTCCTCAGAGAGTGTGGAATGAGCCTTGCTGGCCAACCTGTCTGATGGACCAGAGACAGTTCTTTGATTAAAGAATCCTGGTACCTCTGGGCTGAGTCAAACTTTTGATATAGGGCAGAGTGGGAGGTTTTAGAATTGTGAGGTGCAAATAGATCAGAAGAAAAAAAAAAAAGAAAAAAAAAAAAAAAAAAGCACTATTGAGTAACAAAACGAGCAGTGTTTGTGAATGCTGTTTTAGAGGTGTGGATGTGACCAAACGGTAATTTATGGTGTCTGCCAGAATCCCAGGGCTTTCCAAAGGAGTGATTTTAAGAGTGGAACACCATATTACTGTGACAAAATACTCGTGCTGTCTTATGCAGCTGTCTTAGCTAATGTGTAAGAGACAAAATTAGGAGAAGTCAGAAATAATGTAAAGTGTCTAGCATATGACAAAAAAAAAAGATTGTAATGAGTACAGGAAATAAAACTGAGATATAACTTTATCTGATTATGGAACCACACAGTGGAAGGAGGGTGACACTGGTAGACTGTTATGTCCAGTGAGCTCTTAATGATGGACAGCCTACTGGAAAAAATTAAGATCCATAGCTGGGAATTCAAGAGGAACTCTGAAAACTGACTAAATGTCACCAAGCCCTGGAGATAAGTGGGAGCTGGACTGTGCACATACCCACCATGCTTGCAAACAAATAGACAGCCAGGTTATCATGGCTGTGGTCTTGGTCCTGGGCAGCAACAGGACCAAAAAATCCCTCTTGAATCTCTCTCGCTAGGGACTGGAAAAGGGAGAGCTTGGAGTTGTGGTTACCTCTCCTCCCCCTGCTGCCAGTGCCATTGTAAATTTATATTGTGTCCCATTAAGGCTTTAACAACCTTCTACCTTCCTAGGACTACTTCAGCACCAGCTGGTCTTCTCTGCTCTCTGCACCCACTTATCCTTGCCCCCTGCTTGTCTAAGGGAAAGACACTGGTGCTGCTCTGAAGTAACTGATATCTAAAACAAGAAACCATAGCCTTTTTTAATTGTGTAAAGATATGAAGAAGCATCCATAAAAAGGCAAGCACATCTATTTGAAAATAATAACTGCTAAGGTGGTACAATGCATTTATTTTTGTACATGAAAACTTTTCCTGGAAGTGTGGAACTCTTGATGACTTTTGGTTTTTTATAAACTAGATTTAGATATTCAACAAATACTCTTCCAAATATTGAAGTCTTCTGAAAGGTGGGTTTGGATGATGGGGTCAGAGTGGAGGATATGGGCTCTTCTAAATAGTATACCCTAAATCAATAGTAAGGAACTATAATTTCCATTCACACTGAAGAAATCCTTTCTGTAAGACCTGTCTTACAGCAGAGTTTGTACCACCTCATCTTTGTGGAATTTCTGATTTACTCTAAAATTAGAAGACTGAGAATAAAATCAGTGGAACTGGTGCTTTGATACAACAGGTTAGAGTTTGCAAGGCCAGCTCTTATTTCTCCTATCTGAGGCAGCCAGGTAAAGGCCAAATAAATATGTAATTACTCAGCAGAGGAGCTTTCATGGAGTGGAGGGAAATTATTTCTGGAAGAAACCTCAGAAAAAGAAGATACAGGCAATCAAGGTATGATTATTGTAAGAATCATAGACTATTGCTTTGCAGAGTGGTCACAGTAAATCACTGCTTTCACCAGTGCATATAATGATATTAGGGGTTATAAAATTCATCAAAGAATTAAGAGAGTGGCTCAAAATGAGACTCCAACAGTAGTTTAAAATTATAAGCTGAGCCAGACCAAGGTTTTAAGATAATGAAAATAAGAATTAGAAGGGAGGATAGAGCTGAATTAACAGAATTTAAATATATAGGTTATAGCAAAAGACCTATAAAAAAATAATGCTCAGGAAATATTTCACACTTCCAGAACATAGAAATACCGACCCTGATAAAGTACACTAGACTTGAGTCTTATGTAAGAAATCACTGTTTAGACTTATCTTTTTTAACTTCAATCTTCTGTGTTTGAGAGAATTATTCTTGGCTTTTTTTGGGGAAGCTAAGGTCTGGAAGTTGTTCTTTGCTGAAGGGATTTTTGTGGGACAATGTTTTGCTACACTTCTATCTTAGTTCCCCTTTTGACTGATCTGCCCGTCATTGTGGTATTTAAATTCCATGCACAAAACAGAAAACCCCATGCAAACATACTTACATGGCAGAGACATAGTGAATATACATGGGAAATTATTCCTTTCTGTAAGCAGAAATGCAATACAAAAACATATTTAAATGAAAAAAATATGGATCTGTAATTATAGGATTTATCATGTTGAAAGCTTATAATTTCAGACATTGAACTGTACATAAGAAAAATACAATCTTGATTTCATGCTGCAATATCTGTGAGTGGTTTTTCTCATATAAGTGTCTCTATTCCAATGTGTAAGACCTCTGCTCTGCAACACTTCGGTGTGCAGCTGGGTCCATTTTGTTTAGGACAGCCATGAACCTAAATGAGTCAGATTATTTAGAGTCAGATTCCCCAAAAGGGGTAGACAAGTTAAAGTTATGGCATATATAATAGGTTCAGTGTAACTGCTCAAATATGGACAGATATTTATGAATTTGCAGGAGGGAGTTATTAGCTCTAGATCTTATTTTAGATTCTGGTCCAGTTTATTACTTTGTCTGGCCAGAAATAAATGGTTTAGATCTTAGGGATAAATCTTGCAAATATGGAATGCAGGTTTAATTTTATCATATCTGAAAAAGTTTTAAGGCATGTTCATATTATCAGGCTAAGGTTCCCTGGGCAAGGGAAACCTGACTTTCTCATTGACTTCCAATTGGGATCAGCAGAGTCAGAATTTGCAGTGGTATCCATGATATATGAGTTTATAGCCTTGATATAAACCATAAGGAATACATATATGTTTTCAAGTATACTTTAGGGACTTTCAGACCACTTTTCTGTAATCTTGTGTTCTGTTTCAGACCTTGCTTTCTGGCATGCTTCTATTCTAAAACCAAGATGCAAAAAAAAAATTAAAGGAAGTAATAGCCATCTCATTTGCAGTCTGAATGATGATAATAATGGGTCAGTAGTCAGAGGAAGAGGGCCATGGTTCTTGTTTAAAGGGGATACATCTGTGAATAACATCTTAGTCCCATGTCCTTAACATAAACCAGATTGCTGATATCCACAGCTGATTGCAGTTCTGAGGCTGGAGGAGAATTAAGGCTGGCTATCTCAAGGAAGATGGGGCTTCTAGGAGTGTTTTTAGGAGGATTGTCATGATTGCAGTTTTTCTCTAAAGTCAGTAACAGAGGAGATACAATTTTATCACATTTTGAAGTGTAGAATAATGGACTAACTCAGGGTGAAGGAGACATCTTTTTCTTCTTCTTGAGCAGGGCCAGCTCTGAGATCAGACCAGGTTGCTTGGAGCTTTATTTAGACCAGTCTTCCTAGGTCTCCGCTACTAAACTGTCCTGCTAAAGAAACCTCCTGTGAGGCAGCAGGAGCTGCTGAGCTGGTTTATATGCTTTCTTGTGGCAAGCAGAGAACAAGAGAAAATTGCTTTCCCAGATGCAGTTTTCAAGAACCAGGATGAGGAGGTCCTTGAGAGGGAAAGAGAGGTAAGTTGCAATCTATTTCTGCGCATTCTCTTTCTAAGAGTGGTGGGAGCCTGGGTGTGGAGCAGGTGTGGGATGTGATTATTCTCTGTTGTGGTATATCTGCTTTCTTCAAAATAATTTTGTGATACCAGCAGTGTTTGTATAGTCAATTTAAAAGCTGTAATTGAAAAATCTAACAGTAAACAGTAAAATTATTTTTATGCAGCAAAGATAATAGGCATCTGAGTGACAAAAATCGCACTAACATAATAAAGCTAGCTGACCAGCACACAGCTTTTAAAACAGTTGAATACCATTCTGAAAACCATAAGTTATTTAGCAGGTCTACTGGATGGGGCATAGACAGTCTTATAAGTGTAGAAGTTATAATTATCTTTTAATGGTGAGAAATGTACCAAGGATGTAACACAAAAATTTAGATCCTAGTATTCTGCCAAAACATACATACAGTACAAATAATCCTTTCAGAGCCTTGTGGAAGAAAATTCAAGGGCTTAGCAGACTTAGAATGTGCTAAATGAAGTCAGAAGTCAGTGAACTTGAGTGATGGTATGGCCACTGTACATGTTTAGAAGGGAGGCAAAACTATCAAGCAATCTCTTAGCCTGTGAGAAAAGCTGGAAAGGCCAAGCCTACATTATTAATTTAAATTACTTTATTTTTTAACTGTTTTTTTCCCTCCAGCCCATGGTTTTGGCGTGTTGAGTTAGAATCTTCTCCTCAGGCAGATAAGTTGAAGTGCTTTCATTGCAGGATTCCACTGACACATAAGCTGTACCAAAATCTCTTTGACTGGAAATAATGATTAATGATGTGCTTATTTGGGACAGAAGTTATTATGTGTTATAAAAATCTATGCAATGCATGCCAAGCAAAAAAAGAAACCTTAAATCGAGTGAGAACTAGTATCCAATTGGGATGAGTAAGACTGGTTATTTAGGAAACCTACCACGATTCGTGTGTCGTGACAAAGGAATTTGACTGAACATCAGTAAGGTAACTGGGCAAGTGGAGCAACTTCAAAAGAGAGAGGCCACCCAGAGATTCACAGCCTCGTTACTATTTCTAAGCAAACCTATTCCCTGATTTATTATAAATATTCCCCTGAGCATTTTGCTAGGGGATGATCGTGAATGCTCCTGTGATTACAAGGGGGAAGACTCAGGGGACAGCCACAGAGGACCTCAAACTAATTTTTTTCTGCTTAAGAGTTCAAAATGAGACAAATTTATGTGGATTAGAGACTGCACGTCTAGAACATGATGATTTGGGGCATATCCTTTCGACACACAGATGTGACTGTGATAGAATCGTACTCAGACTGCAAAATGCAGTTGCTGGATATTGGCTTGAATTAGGAGTGATTTCATGTACAAGTTTATAAATCACTTGAGGTAGAAACAGACCATATTACCATGGGAATCTCTGTGACAGAAACTACTTCACAGACCACCCTTTTAGCCTCAGAAAGTGTCCATTTATCATGAAATTGATAAAATAAAACCCTTCAATTTGAAAAGGCCATGAATAGAATATGCATGATTATGAGAGGAAGCATGGAGTGGTCTATGAGGGCTCTTTTCAGGGAGATCCTTGCCTAAGCATAGATTTTTGCAAAGGTGTTGGAAGAGAAATGGAACATGCTGAGATCAGGAGGGTGTCACTAGGTAGTGTCAAAATGTCCCTGTGCTGACTGTTGGAGAAGTGCTAACGGAATTTTAAATAATCTTTTCTGCTCCTTAGGTCTCATAATGTGTCGATTTCTTTGCTCCAAGGACCTGAGTACATTATCAGAGTTTAAGTATTAACAGGTTTCTAAGAAACAGAATGCTAATAAACAAACAAAAAGTTGAAATAATAGGAAGATCTTTCTTGCTTTTGTATGAATTTAATTTGTCATTTTGAATTACATTGGTTTTTAATGAGAAAGGTATTGTTTAACTTTAAATTCTGTATGTTACATCTCAGAAAATAACCATTTATGAATTTGTAGTATATTCCCCCATCCCCCCCATATAGGATTTCAGCTGAATTAATAACCAATTGTGTTCAGCAGTCCATAAATTTCTGGTTTTTTCAGCCAACCTTTTCTGAATATTTGCATGGGTTAGCAGAAATAGTTTGGTTATGAGAATATATTCTGGAGCATTTAACAAATTTATTCATATTGAACACTATTGCAAAACATCATACATCTTGCTGCACAGAGATGATGTTAGAGACTTCAGGGCAGAAGAACAGAGGTTTCAGTGCCAGAATGTAATGGGTTTCTTGAACCGAAGGTGGTTAACTGTGGTTAGCCAGAAGTGCTATACATCAAGGATGATGGATAGGGCAGAAAACGAGCTCCAAGAATGTACAACAGTTGCCATTAATGTCTCAGAGCATTTTTCAGGCAAATCCGTGGGACTTCTTCTGAGGGAATAAGTTGATGATCTTAACAATGCCCTTTCTTATAAGCACTCATGATGGTAAATGCTCTCAGAAGAGAATTTCAGGAGTCACTGGCTTTCTGTTTCTTGAGAACAAATATAAAGCCAATGCAGCCCTCAGAAATGGAAAGCCACAGGAACTGGCTCACAAAAACCTTCAGAAGTGCTCCCACATAAAGAGTTGGTTGGGCACCCTCATGAGCTTCAGAGTGCATGGTGACACTGTGGTGGTAAACCATGGGGAACACAGGTGACTACTGCTAACAGAGATGTCAAAGTCAGCACTACAATCTGCCTATGGTTGTGGAGAATTCCGAGAGGTTACACTGTCCTTTCTTCTATGGCTATTGACTAATTCTTTAGTAATTGCTTGTATTTATCTATGGTAGTTGTTAGTTTGGGTTGAAACACTTGCTTTTCTTATATAGTTTTCCAAGATTAAAAAAATATCTGGAGAGTAAGGGGATATAATTTAGCTACTAAATCCAGTGGCTGGGTCCTTTGTGACCCAGCCTATACCCTATGGCTAATGCCAGAAAATGCCAGCACTTCTTTATGTTACATTGCAAGGTCTAAAATGCTGAAAGAATATTTTCTTTCATTGAATTAAACAATCCTTCAGCAGCTCCTCGGATAAGTCATATAAGCAGTAATTTTATGTACAGCATTTAAGGCTGAGATGCTCACTTTGCAGCTCAGAATCTTTGCCCACCTTCCAGACTCTAATAGGGCTTTTTCAATGGGTAATCTACTGTTGCCCCAGTATTACTGGTGCCCACTCACAGAGTACTACTGGTGTCATGTTACCACAAATAGTGGTGCGAATGAGCTCAGTAATTCCTCTGGCACATCACATCCCTTTTCAATGAAGGAATGTACCTATCTGAAAAAAAAAAAAAAAAAAACAAACCAAAAAACAACAACAACAACAAAAAAAACCAAAAAAAACCCCAACAAAAAAACCCAAAAAAACAAGTCAGGTTTAACTTATCAGTGGTATTTTGTCTGTGACAGCTCTCAGATCCAAATATTTGCTCTCAGGCAAGTAACTTTGCCTAGAAGTATTTAAAAATATTTTCAAGGTATATTAGGACATAATTATAGCATATCAAGCATTCCTGGGTTATTGATCAGTATTTTTAATGTAATGAAACAGCTGCAGAATTTTCCAATAAACTTGCTTTTTAAAGTGTGCCTGCATGGTCTACTGCAGAACCCTGAAATCTCATTCTTTCTGTATGTGTATACATTCACCATTAAAGGAAACTTTTATTTTTAAATAAAGTGTAAGCCCAACATTCTAGTGAAGAACTGCAGTAATTATATTCCTAGAAAATAAAAAAGTTCAGGTGGTATTTTCTGCTTGTAAATAGAAGTGATGAAGCAGTTCCACAGTTAAATTACACCTTCCTAATTAAAATACTTTTGATTTACTTCAATTAGTTACTTAAGACTCTTTTGATGACTTCTCATTTTTTTCGTTATGAGCAGTGAGAAAAGTGACTTTATAGAAGCTCTTGTATGGCTTTACCTCCCATTTGTCTCTTTCAAGGCTGAAGAGGTCTAGATTTCTCCTCAAACATAGGCTACCCCATGCTTCTAATTCTTCTTGTCATCTTTTTTGTACTGTTTCTAGTTCTTGGTTTTGTTACTTTTCGTTGGGATGTTTTTGAGAAGAAGTCATCAGAACCACATGGTGACTTCATAATGTTCTTTGCTTTGGTTTTGAGAGAGATGCTTAGAGAAGTATGTTAGAGAAGGTAATTGTACAGAATCCCTCTATTTTCCCCGTGCCTAGAGCTTACCTTAGTAATGAAGCTCTTTTATCAGAAATGTCTACAGCAGAGACTAACCTGAATTTTCTTATCCAAGTCACTCTGTAGGCCTGCATTTTTCAGAACAAAAGTGTCTGGGTGTAAAAAGGAAGAAAAGATCAGGGACTCCTTAATTTAGAGGGATGAAGTAGCTTGGAATTCTGACCTAGGAAGTACATTCTGGATTAGAATGATAGAAGTTGTTACCTTTTTTTTTGAAATGTTACTTGGGGCTGGTGGGGGAAGGTTCAATGGTTGAACCCAAAATAAATAAGTACTTGCGGTCAGACCAAAATCAAATTTTTGTATGAATTGAAACAAACAGTCATTGCCAGTAGGAATGTTCAAACCCTTATAGAGAAAAAGAAGTTTCTACAGTCTGATCTCAACAGCAAAGGTTCTCAACAAATATTCACCTTTTGCGCCATATGCTTGCATGACCCATGGTAACCTCACATCCTTTTGCTGTGAATAAGAATAAAGGCTTTCCTATACATGTTTTCATTTTTCCTGTTTCTGAAAGAAATGGGATGCTGTTTAACAGCAAATCTAATTTGGATGTGATTATTGCTGTTGAGAGAATAAGTGCTGGCTGGCTGGGTAGGGAGCCAGAAAAGGTTTCAAGCTACAAGCAAAGAAATCAGTGAGATGGAAGTCAGCAGCTTCATGCCCTTGATTAAAAAAAAAAAAAAAAGGAATACAAAGATACAAAGTTTTGAGTGAAGGTCCCACAGGCATAAAGAAAGGACTTTTGCATGTTGGGTACTGAATTAAGTATATCACTGGGTTGTTACAGTCCCAAAGGACTAGTAAGTGAGAGAGATCATAAACATTTGATGTTTGCAATGAGAAGATAAAGTAAGAAAGGCACATAATTCTCACTTCTTTAAACCTTTGTGTGTCTGCAAAAGAAGCAGAGGTTTGTAACTTTTTCTAAGGGGGAAGACTGATGCTTTTCCCTGTTCACTAGTACCATCCTGGCTGTAGTTGATCTGAAGGTTGGGAAGAAGGACTGAGGCACTGAGTTTACAGTGATATTACAGCTTTGCCTCTGGGCAAAGATGTCCTGGTATGAGAAGCATAAATAAACACAAAATAGCACAAAATGTGTTGGGGCGGAGGGGGAAGAATGCGAGGGAATTGGGATATAGGTTGACCTCCCCAGGCCCCTTCATCCTTGCAGAGGACACTTCTGTAAGAGCAACCAGCCAAGCATAAGATCTAAGGCCCTGATAAGTAAATTATTTAACTCCACCCTGAAATTCCTCAGATTGCACGCAGTCCCCACGTTCCTTGGACATTTTTTTGGCATAATTTTTAATGACAGTAGAGAACAAGTGCAAGACAAAGTGAATGCAACAGAAGACTGGCAGAGTTTGCAGTCAACAGTTTGTATAATCTGCATGATTCTGAAAGTCACATTTGACTTTATCTCGGGTGGGTTTGCTCTGAGTCTGTTACGATCTCTCAGAATTGCTCATCCCTCCATTGTGTGCTGGTATCACTACCAGCAACAGAAATTCTTTTGCAAAAAACCATGGTCTGTGCTAAGCCAGCAGCTGTTCCTGTGCATGCCTGAAGCTGTAGCATGACTGAGACTTCTTCCCCAGTTAAGTTGAAATGGAGGGTGTTCAGTAGATCTCTGTTGGGACTCTGTTTCTTATAAAAATAAGAAGGCATGACTTATTACAGAAATTGTCATTGCTGAAACACATTCTTTAACTTATAAAAGTTATAAAAAACTCACCATTGAAATTATTTAAGTAGCTCTGTTGGAAATCCTTTTCCTTTAAAGATTTCAGGCCAGAAAATTGGATGCATTTCTAATATTTTTTTAAGAAAAAAAAATCCTTTACAGAAAGAAAGTATCCTTGTGAAAAGTTGTTGGTTTTGTTTGTTTCCCTTGCCAAATCCCCAATTTTCTATCACATAGTTTCAACAACTTTTTTTCTGAGAGCCCAAAGACCAAGAGAGATCAAATGAAATCTATGAAGTGCTCTTAAAATTGAGAGGAGGGGGAAAACCCTACTAAGAAAAAAATGTTGTTTGAACCACAAAAGAATACTTGGGGTGATTACTAAGACTTGTCTGTGTTTTGTTGATTTGCCCTGAAACTGCTAAACAGCTAATGAAGCAAAAGTTCAACTCGAACAGTTTAATCTGGAGCTGACGGAAAAAATACTTGGAGTAAAACATTTCAATATAAAATGGCTTTTTTCCAAAACCAGAACTTTCAGGAAAAGCTTTCAATTTCTTCTAATTTTTTTTTCTTTTCGGTGGCTTTTTTTTTTTTTTAGTTTTTTTTTTTTTATTTTTATTGGAGACAAATATTTTATTCTTCTATTAATACTTTTTTCCTCCCTCCCTGCACCCTACTTTCTTTTACCTCTGAATGCAACGTAAAGACTAATATCTAGGGACTGTTCACTCCTGAAATTTTCTTTAAGATTTTATTTCTTTGTTTTGTGGGGGGTTTTGTTTGTTTATTTCTCAGCTTTGAAAATCCTCCAACATTACAAATAGAGAAATCTTTGAAAATTCGCAGATTCACAGATTAGATTTTCTACTGATTAAAATTAATGTTGTCTAGAGAAGAAGAATGGGCTCAAAAATTGAAATTTAATTTAAAATTTGACAAAAGCTTCATAGGTCAAGCCACATATGAAAGAACAATGTCAAAATGCTTTTTCCAGGTCATCAGATTATTCTGTTTTCCTGTAGATTGCAGACCATAGCATGTTACTAGTTATTGCTGCTTGAGCTTAGTTACTGTGCCCAACAAATGTGGGACTTGTGGGACTGCTTGTCGACCTCTCTTTTGTTTTTGAGGTTTCAAAGACTTGCAGATGCTGTCAATTACCACTTGAAACTTGACTGATAATCTTGCCACTGTGCAACAAAGACTGGAGAGCTATAGGCATGCTCTGTATGTTCTTCAAACCTCACAAGGTGCTCACAGTAATGGTTGAATTTCCCCGTAGACATGTCTGGGCTCCTTCAGAAACACTTGGATTTGGCACCAGGATTCAAGGTTGCAAAACACAAGTATCTGGGTTGATGCTTTGACATTTTGTCTGTGCTGAATCTCAGTCTGCTGCACATGAACTCCTGCCTGAGGAACCTTAGGTCTCTCTGTACAGCTGCTCTCACTGTTGAACAGAGATATCTTTAGATACAAGCTTAAATATTTTACTGACTCTGGACCTCAGTTAATGTGAGATATCAGTCAGAAGAGTAAGTGCCTCTGGAAAGGCGCAATCAGCCGGCATAATGCATAGAGTGAACAGAAATGAAACAGGAATGCTAACTCAACCCCTGAAGCAGCACCCCAAAGAAGGACAGCAAATAACTGCTATCTTGGGTGGTCTTGGGTGAAAATAGGTGTCAGGCTGTGGATGGGTCAGGCTCTCCCTGAGGTCTCACTGTGAAATCTCAAGGTTTGCCAAGTTTCCTAACCTGCCATTGGCAAGCGCCAGTGCTATGGTCCCACCATGATGGAACCACTGGCATTGGTGTAAGAAACTCTGTTCTGCTCCCCTTGGCTGCAAATAACTTGGGTACTTTCCCTTACTGTTTTTTATTTGAGAATGGATAAAGGAAAATCTGGGAGAAGAGTCAAGGGGCTCTGAGACAAGAGGCAATGGAACTGGGTTTTGATTATGAAAGCAACAGGAAACATTTTTTGTGGTATCCTGAATTTTAAGGGAAAAATGTGTCAACAGAAGGCAATAAGTAACTGTGAAGTTAGGAAGAAGTTCAAGAATTATTCTAGATTTTGAACAATATATGATCAAGGATATGAAAGAAAATTCAAAGTAGTAAGTGAATCAAAGAGAGGAGCTTTTGGTAGTTTTGAGGAAGGAGGAAAAATATGTAGGAGAGGAGAATTTAAATCAGAGAGGAATAATATAGGAAAGAAAAGTAATGAATTGAGAAAAGTGTGTCAAATTTGATTCAGAAATAATAGCTTTGAGTAGGTGTGAAGAGAAGGAAGAAGATCACAGAGGAAATGGCAGGGGCTGCAGAAAACACATGGAGATGGGAAAAGAATCAGGAGCTCAAAGAAATGTAACAGTGACTTGTGAAGAGGAGTATTTTAAGGTGAAAGGCATGCAATGAAACAATTTTTTTTTCCTTTTTATTTTTCCTCTATTTGTTTATTCCACTGCAGGCAATCTTATTTTTCCCTCCCTGTCCATGCTGTTGTACCTCTGGCTTTGCTGGCTTGATAGCCATCCCCATCACTAGAGGATTTGGTGTGCAGAAAATAGAAGGATGTGGCAGTGCAAAGTGTCACCTGCGTGTGCTTAGCTAACAGCACAGGAATCAAGCCTAGACTGACTCTAGCAAATTAAGCCATGCCGGGGGATGTTCCTCAGAGCTGAAGACCACTTTTTGCCATGGAATTTTTAGCATGGATGCTGGCCACACTCTGACCCAGGTCAGGTAGCACTGTCCTAGATGATTTCCAAATATGGCTGGGGAGCTAGTACATGCCAAGGGCAGCTCCCAGGAGGCAGTTTGGATGCACTCGCCCCAGTTTGGCGGGCAAGGGAAGTGAATGGGATTGAGGCAGCTTGTTCTGTGCCAGATGGTGCTGTGGGCCAGGGAATATTCCTTAGCACATTTAGTTTACTAGCATGGATGCAGCCAAAGTGTGCATTGTTTCTTCTCTTTAAAAGAGAGGATGCAGTTGCTCCTTAGCTTGGGATAACGTCACCTTCCTTTAGATACAAAAAGGTACAGAGTCAGAAGCCTTCTGGAAGGAGCACATGAAAGGGAAGAGACAAGGTACACACAAAACAGTAGAAGCACCTCCAGACAATGAAAGATTAGGAAACTGCAAAACTAGAAGTGCATGCATAAATCTGGGGTGGGGAGGGGAGCTAAACTGAAGCTAGAGCTATATCTGGATATGCTGGAACTGTTGCCTACCCTGATGAAAATATCAGTGCTGTATTTGTACAGGTGATAGCACATGCAGTCTTTTCTGTGCTTATAAGCACTAGGACAGAACATCAGACATGGGAGTGGACAGTGTTACTTGTTTCTCATCCTCTGTAATGGCTGTACTCATGAAAGCAGGTGTAATGAATTATGCTGCTGTAGGCAGAACATGCAGTCTAGAAGCAACATGGATCTAGTGGGAAAAGTGCACATGCTGAACTTGCAAATTGGCAGATGATCTGATGGAAGTACTTGGATGTTAGGTACAACAAGACCTGAAAGCAAATACACAGCTTTCAGGTCTTTCTTCACTTCCTGCTAGCATTAGTTAAAGTCCAGATGTTGATGAAAAATGCTTTATAAAATTATAATTGATGTATTCAAAAATGGTTTTGTTTTACTGGCTTGCATAAATTGTACCCCTGTGCCTAGATTCAACCAGTCAGCTAACAGACGTTATTGTTTAAAAACAGCTTTTAATGTGAATACTCTTTCAATGAATACAATCTTCTGTTGTGCCAGAAGTGTTGCTTTGCTCTGTTAGCAAGGAGAGCCTACAGGAAGATCCTGCATGTTTGCAGGACACTGGAGAGTTTAACAATGGAGCACACGCGGTGCTGTGATCTTGTCCAGTGAAATCCTCTGGCCTTGTGTTCTCCATCTGTTTCCATTCAGGCCAAGTGCACGTGCTTCTCATTTATTACTGTCTATCACCTGCAGGACAGGAGCACCGAGAGGCCCCACCTGAGATCAGCTCCTGCCGGTTCTAGGTAGTGTGCAGAGACTCATGATTACTCAGTTTACAGCACAAATGGCTGGGGCAAAACCAGAGATGAAGTAAAGGGCTTCAGGTGGAAGATCAAGAGCTCCAATGCAAGTAGATTAAGATGAAATCCTGCCCTTATGTCAATAAGACTTTTGCCATTCATTTCCGTGTGACCTGGATTTCTACCCTGCCTGATTTGTCCAAAACTGTAGGGGAAATCTGCATCAGAGACAGGAATTGAACTTTGAGTCCTTGTCCCTCCTGTGACATCACCCTTCCTGATGAAGGGGTGGGGTGATTGGATCTGCACCGTGCATGGTTCTTTCAACAAAATTAATGGAAGTTTTGCATGTTGAGGCTTGATCTGTTTGTTCCTTGTACATCTTTTCCCTTCACTTCTTGGTAGAACCTCTGAGTTCTGATCGTGTGAGATGAGTAAACTCAGCAGGTTCACAAATAAGGCACATATGAACCTTCTACAGCCTGAATGAGAGCTTAAGGTTGGAAGGAATCCAAAACCTCAAAAGGAAATTCAGCTGAAATGACCAACTTTTGCCTGGTTTGGGGTCAAAACCTAGGGAAAACAACACTTCAGATGGTTTCTATATAAAAAAACATGAAGCCACCCAGGTTTATAGAAAACTACTTCAAATTTTCTTACTGTGCAGCCAGGTTCAGAAAGAAAGTATGGAAAATTGAGTAATACTGCTCAAGTTCCAGATTGATGGCACAGATTCAAAATATTTTAAACCTGCTGTACTCTAGGTTCATTTCACTTTCAAAGCTTGGCAGGAATCCAGCAGCTACCTCAAATGGTATAGTACCAAGATACTTACCAGACATTTGTAGTGTTCTCCACCAAACCATTTGCTAAGCTTTCTTAGCCCTTTTTTTTTTTTTTTTTTTTTTTTTTTTTTTTTTTTTTGGCATTTACATTTAAACCTCAGGGACTTGTGTTGATCCTACCAGAAAACTCATGACTTCCATGTGTTCCTTGGAGTTTTATTCTCAAGAATTTTAATTTCAGACAGGTCTGCCCCAACAAAGGAGACAAAATGCTAAGGTCAAAACTAATACAATACAGGAGTTCTCCTTAATGATATGCCATCAGCCTACAGGAAAAGACAAGACTGTAGAAATGCAGCAAATCAGTAATTTTGGTAGAGCTAGACTTCACAAAGACTTGTTCTTGCAGCACTTGATAGTTGTCAGCTTCATCTTCAGTACTATGTGAGAGCTTGTTTTCATGGTGAAATGTGAGACAATAATCCTTTCTGTGGACCAAAAATGTGTTTGCTAAAACTTAATGGTGTTAGATAAAGGTCTGCAAACAATGATATATTGTCCACTTACACAGAGCAAAAGCCTAGAAAAGAACAAACCTCTGAGGAGAAAATGGTCCTGACTCAAATCTCACTGAAAATATTTGCACTGCTTTCCTCATAGAATTTGAGTACTGTGCTTAAGCCTGAACTGGGTAGTCACTGGCTTGGAATTAAGTCAGGTGAAAAAAAATCACTATGCTTTCAATAAAGCCTTTCTTCTTGGGAAAATCTGCTAATGATGAAACTTGAATGAAACATTCAAAACAAAAAAGTGAGGATTTGAATTCACTAAATGTATTTAAAAGTTTTTTTCTTTCTGAAAGCCTATATGAACAGATGCGCTTGAAGGATCTCAGGTAGAAGTTTTGTTACCTCTGGTTCTGCCTGTTATCCATTAAGAGCTGAGAAAAACTGCCCTTCACAGCATCTGAGCAATGTTCTTATCAAAAAAGTGAACCAGGATAGCATCTTTAGTCCATTAATATGACTAAAGCAGGTAACACACAGAGATAAAAAGTAGCTTCTCTAAGACAACACATTACACTTTGTGTATGTTTTTAGCAGTCCTCTGGTTGGCTTTAACCTTCTCTGAACCAAGAACAAGGTTTTCATAGAAAATCAATGCTGTTTTCAGCTTTACTGAGTTTAAACTTTGCTAATGTTAGCCATAACATTATGTGATACATTCCTTCTGCTAGTCTCTTTTATAATGATGAGAAACAAAATTGAAATGGAGAAGAAAAAAATAAGAAGGATATAAACTGCAAGTAAACTAGATAGCACCTAATCCATGAAAGAACAGGGTCCATCTTACACCATTTTACTTATGTTTGTATTGTATCAGATAATACAGAAGCTTGTACAGATGCCCTAGGGAATAACCTGCAATTAAATCCTACCTTCCTGCAAAGGAAGAATTTTGTCCAACTTATGAGAGTGATAAGTGCTTAGATAAGAAAAGTTCTGATTTCATTTCAGTGCTACCATCTGGTGGGCAAAATGCAGACAGCAAAAATCCCTTTGCTGTAACACTGGAACATTCTGATACAGTGAGTTTTTGTTTTATTTTGTGAAGGAAACATAAGATATTATTAAAACAACTTGAACATCTGGTTTGGGGATAAAGTCATTTTGCAGTGTTGCTGCCAACCCTCAGGGCCAAGTGCAAAGAGAACAACCTTCCCTTCCAGACTCTCCATAATGCATAACACCAAACTAAAATTTCATGTCCAACACAAATGAAGAACAAAATATACTGTAGCTGTATCTGTACACATCTAGGGAAATTCTGCTGATAGATTGAAAGCCAGAGAATTGTATGAGATTGAAGCTGCAGAATTTTAAAAATAAACAGCAGGGAAGAGGAGTCATGTTTATTTTATTATGGGTAAGTTAAAGACAGAGTTACATCAGGCATTTTGAGGAAAAGAAATAGAAAGGAAAATCACTAGGAAATCTATGTGATTAGTTATTGAAAGGATCTGTTAAGACACCATAATGAAGAGCAGTGCTGTTTTCTTTGGTACACTTAGAACTTAAATTGTGAAGGTGGAAATAAGGGTCAGATCTGATCTTCTCCAGCTACTGCCTGAACTTTTGAGATCTGGAAGAAAAGGGAATAATTGTTCCAATTTTGTTACTTACTTTCAAATGAATCTCGCCCAAACTGTCAAATATTTATGCAAACTTCTTGCCTGTTAAGATGTATGTAACTGTCATAACCACACCACTTTAATTTTTACAAAACTTTGAGAGAGTTTTTGCTGAAAAAACTTCTTTAGGGTAGAAGTTCTGGTTTCATTTAACCTTAGTATGGCTGAGATTTTACCCTTGGCATTCTTCAACTTTTCTATACTGTCATTTTCTCAGATGTAAGTAAGAACTAGCCACTGATGTTTCAAATGCTTCTAGTCCCAACTCAAATGCTCTTTTTGGCTATCGGCCTGCATGCAAAAATGAACTGTCTTTTAAAAAGTGATTGAAGTTGTATTATACCATCAGGGATTTCTGTCACTTTTAACCTGGCATAAATCTATTAAAAGGAAACCCAGCTAGCAAAATTTAATCAATAATGAGCAGGTGTGAATACCAGTCTCTTAGACTGATTATTCAATCCTTTGATTTAACTTGACAAGATTTATATAAAAATCTTCAGTGATTAAATGCTGATATTGTTATTTTTTGAGTCTTGGGTGATGTAAATCTACTACTTCAGAAGGTCAGCCAGTAGTTGACTTAATGTCTCTAAGAGTTTCCACTAATGAGTACAATAGTAATTCATGATAATTTCAGCCTTGGTAAGAGGGTTCACAGAGATCTGGTCAAGCATTCCAGAACTCCAGCTTCATCAGGAAATCCGTACTGTGGTTGAATAAGAATAAATAACCTGCTCTGAGATTTGTCTCTTATATTGTTCTACTGAGTTCCTGCTAGTCTGTCAACTAGAACAAATATTCATTTCTTCCAGTATAAAGTGATTTCTATTTTTCCTACTACAGACTTGGCCCTTGACTTAGAAGTGATAGGGATCAGATGCAAGAAAGATTGAGATGAGTTACTGTGTTATATGTAAAGAAACTGAAACCATTTTTTGTCTCTCAATAAAAAATATTCCTGAGGTTTCTGAGGTTTAAGCCCCTCTACACATTTAATGATGAAAAGGTGAATAAATAATAGAAATTCACGGATTTTAATTCTGGAAGAACAACTTCTGTTCATTTAATCAGATTTCTTACACCAAGGATTTCAGGGGAATATGGAAGTTTGTGGATTCTGTGGTGTGTTTTGGTTTCCTTTTCTTTTAAATGCAAGTGTATTCTCTTTTGAGATATCTCTTTTTGCACTACCCGAGAACATCAATGATTCAAAGATTGCTCCCATTAAGGCCTTCTATACAGAGGAAATGACACATCCTGGCTCAGAGATGCTGCTTCTCCCATATGAACTGTTCTGTATTTCTTGAGGAGCAACACCATCAGAATGCCTTTTGCCAAATACAGAGTTTGAAAGGAGCTCTGGGAGTTTGATACAGTGTACTTTCCCTTTGGTTCAAAGAGTTAACCAGGCACTTATTGTCAGAGACAGGCTACTGGGCTTGGCACAGCTGCTCTGGACTGTGCTTGTGTCTATTAGCACACTCATGTGAGGCCCAGTCCCTGCTTTCCTTTATGGCAAACCACCTCAAAACCCACGAGCCCAAAAGAAGATGTAGTCTGATATGGCACAGAGCAGCTTGGCTGCCTCTCTCCCTGGACAGAGACCTCAGAGGAATCTGGGATTGGGAGAAGCTGCCAAAGGCCATATCCCAACTCAGTGGTACTGGCTCTTGGATCCAGCTGAATTCAAAGCTTGCCATATGCCCCAACTCCCATGGGGATGAAATTTTCCCTGTTTGAGAGGCAAATGGTTTTGGATCCCCCTTTACTGACCTGTATTGAATCTTTCCCTTTCATTTGAAGGCCTTCCTGTATGAGCCTAGCCATAAATTATTCCCTAGAAATGACTTTCTTTAACATAGTTCTTCATTTTGTTTGCTGTGGTATCTTTTAGGAGGAGATCTAATTCTGATTTGAAAACTTGACCTGATAAATTTTCCTTCCCCTCCTCAACATTCAGTAACCCTACTACATATGTGCACATACATTTATTTATTGTTTGGCTTTAAGTTAGTTAGTACATGTCCAGGGAAAAGACATAAAAACATGGCCAAAAGAAAAGGCTGAAAACTGCAAGTATTTCTTACTAAGGCTCTAGTGCCTTTTGAGGAAAATTCTTTTTGACACTTTTTCACAGTTTTTGGCTTGTGCTTTGTGGTAGTTTGCAATAACCATTTTGAGGTAAGTACTCCTCAGAGAGCATGACTGAAAAGATCTCCACATCATGATAAGGCACTGGTAATACTGTAGGAACAATATTCCCTTGAGATGATCTAGGAGGTCTGCTGGGTTTCCTGTTGCATCCCCCCATTTTTTTCTGATGACCCAAACAGATGCGTGCATGAATGTTGTCTTGGGCTCTGGTCTTCCATAGAAGGCATCATTGGAACGACCTGCTCCTTAATGAAGATTTTCTGGCCTTCATAATTCTCTTCATTGCAGACTACTGGCCTTGCTGCTAGTTTCTATATCATTAGATGTACTCATGGAGTTGCTTGCTTCCTCCACAGGGGGCCCAAGTTGATTTTTGAACTGAGAGTAGCAAAAATGGAGCCCTGCAAATACTATGTATTTTTTGATATGTCTAGCAATACTAGATTTGAGAGGCAATTTCCTGTATTTAATATTTTAGCATGTTGAGTGGTGAAGTAATGACTATTTTCAATAACAGAAGTTGTTGGGTTTTTTTCCAGTGGAAGCTCATTCCCTTTTCATACAGCAGCTGCTTCCTACAGGGTGACTTTAGGACTGCAGACATTACAAAGAGGTATTGAAAGTGACAATGGCTGGATGTGCTTCAAGCACATTAGAAGAGAACCCTACTGGCCCTCAAAGTGCCTGGGATGGGTGGCATGGGATTAGAGGATGGGGAATGGTACTCCTATTGGATCTGAAGCTGGATCCCAAGAGTCCATCTGTTCTGGGCTTTTTGTTACTTATCCATGCATTAGCAATAATTTCACATATATTCTGCCAATTCCCCGGGCTTGTCTGGTTGTAGGGCTCCTTCCGCCAGATTTTTTCGCCTGTCTTCTGGAGCCCTTCTCTGGGGGATCACTCCCACTTCCTTTATGTCAGAATGGATAACAAGGCACTTACCTCAGTGAGCCAGCAGAGTCTGTCCAACCTTTCCCTGCAGGCTTTGCCTTGGATAACGAGGGGGATTGTCTCTGGCAAAGACTAGTGTCTTGTGATACAGCCCTTTTAAAAGCTGTGGTGAAATAGGGTTTACAGTGATACTGGCTATTGATAATTTCATTTCTCTGGTGCTGTTAATAGAGGTGTTTTTCCCTCCTTCAGCTTTTTATCTCATAGCAATACTATCCATTCATTTTATGAACATATGAATCCTTTCATGGCCAGCAGTGATGTCTGGCACTATAATATTTGATCGTGGACAGCAGAACAGAAAGTGAAAATATAACCTCCCTATAGAAATTTCAGAAACTTCAGGGGAGATATATAGAATGTACAGATTAGAGGAGAACCTTCCTGCAGAAGTGGCTGGCTTTCCAGGCTTTTGTTATTGGTGCAGTATACAATAAATGGCACTGTATCACCATTTAGCTTTTTGCTGCTGTATTTGAATAGTACTACATCCTAATGAGTGAAGTTCTTGGATTCCAGTACTAGGTTTTTCAAGACCCAGTAGACTCTAGTGAAATTCCTTTTTCTTTTTTTTTTTTTTTTTCCTTTTCTATAGTATTAAGCTATGCAGACAAGAATTTCACCAGACCTATGGAACATATTCTAGCAACTATCCTGACTTTTACATTACACATCAGCTCTATTGATGTGAGGGGAAAAAAAGCCAGTCTGTTTTAGAAAGCTTAATTAAAAATAAATGGAGTGGGTAAAAACTGATTCTGGCTTCACTAGACCTGGGATAAGGATGATGAATATATCATATGCCCAGTATAAATCCTCCTATACACCTATGCTTGTAGACATAGTGTCTTCATTTGTAATATAGGATTACTCAACGAGTCACAGATAACTGCAAGACAGCAGACAAAACTGCAAGCAGACAACTAAAAAAAAAATAAAAATCAAAAGACCAAACCATAGACAATACATTTCTGTAAAGGCAAGATAAAGTTCAAAGAGAGAGCTCAGACATTCATTGGTGAAAGATTTATGACTGTACTAGAGAAATATTTAAATATGACAGTTCCCTTGTTTATGGGCAAAATAGCGTGTTCCCATGCAGATAAATAAAATGCATTTCAATATTATTACACTAGTCTTTGTTTATATGAGTTTATTCCAGAATTCAGACTAAAGATAAGGATTTGCTACTGCAAATAACTAAAGATTAATCCAGATGTTGGTGTTGTTTCTTAGAGGAGTAGAAAGCAGATTTATTGAGAGAAGTGGAGCTGCTGTTGATGGTTTCTTATCTTTGGTATTACATTTTGTAATGTGTGACAGAGATGAAAGCAGTGCATGGAATGGATGAATGATATTTTAATAATTGGTATGGAGCAGTTGGTAAGAAACATATTTTGTACTGGAAGGTGGATAATCTTAAAGTATCCAGCCTCATCCTTCAGTGATTCTGTTGAATTATATGTCCTTATTAAAAATCTGATTTTCCTTATGTCTTTTTCATTGTTATGGGGAAAAGCATTGTGGTTTTGCCATTAAGAGTTGTGGGATTACTTTTTAGGAAAAAAAAGAAAGGTGTTCTGCTCTGTAAATCTGAATGCTGTTTTAGAGAGTGGGATGGAATGTGAGCCCTTTGACTTTACTATGGATTAACAGATAGGGAAAAACCCGCTCGCTCCTAGTGTAGAAGGACAGCTGCTACTCACTGAATGTGATTTCCTGGGAGCCATGGAAGCTGGAGTCCCCATTCAGTCTGATAGCCAGTTTTAATCTTAGCTCATATTTACATAGGAGAAATACCAACAGCCACTCAGTGAGACCATGAACAGCAGAGTGGGGATTGCAGGGAGAGGAGCACCAAAGCTCCCCTTACTCCTACAGAAATCTGAAACCTTTTAATTTCCAGCGTAACTTTAGTCCTAGCCAATGTGCAACCACTGACATTGTCTAGATTTTCAAATTTCTTCTCTCTATCTAGTTTTATACTTCTCCTTAAGTTTGCTGAACCTATAATCATTGGGACATCCAGCAGCCTTTGATTTGCTGGGCTATCAGTTGGTTTAGGCCTTCTTCTGCAAGGCAGGTTCTGATCAGCTGTGTGGCCATTCTCTGTACCTGCTTCATTTTCAGTACATCTTTGCCGCACATGGGTGGTCAGAATTGTATTGTATTCAGAGTGGAGGCTTGCCAAAGCTTTCTGGAATGACAATAATGCTTCCCTTTCTTTAGCAAAACATGCTAGAGTCATAGCTGTCATCTTCTTTGTGGCTGCATTTCATTAATGACTAATCATCAACCTCTTCCCCCTTGTCTTGTTAGAGCTGTCCTAACAAGATCTGTAGCTATCCACTGTAGCTAATAAGACAGATATTTTTTTCTTTTGCAAGGCAGTGCTTGGATATTCCCATAGAAGTTTCAAATGGGAAGTTCGTTCTCTTCACACTTTTTTAGGCAAAATTGACTGCTCACTCTGATCTTAGTAGCCAAAAGATTAATTTAATAGGTGTGGCATTTACAGGTAAAGAGTTAACAAGTGAGGCTGGTTTTGTGGTGTTTTTTTCCCTTTTTTCATGCTTTGCTGTGATCATGAGAGATTAATAGTCCCTGGATTATTAATCCAGGGATTAAGATGACCAGAGTCATCCTTTGTCAGGTGGTCTCACATCCTCTTGATTCGCAGAGAGAAAGAATTCATCAGCTGAGTGTCTGGACCACGTTTTTTTGGCAATTAACATTTTCCTTGACAGTCTCACTTGGCAGCTGTGCTCATGGCCAGAGCTGGAGCCTGCTTAGCCCTGCCTGCCTTCCCTCACACCAGCCTGGAGGAGCTGCCTGGACCAGGGGTCAGTTATTAAGAAATACACTCAAAATCTGGCAGGTGTGGAGGAACAGAACAACATTCAGGAGTCCCCTCGTTCTCTCAGTAGCACACGTTCTGAGGTCCCCTGATATCCCAAATCACCACCTGCTTCCTAATGGCATCCAATGCCCATTCTCAAATTGTTACCTCCAGAATGCCTACTGGAAAACTTCAGAGATCATAGAACCATATAATGGTTTGGATTGGAAGCCACCTTTAATGGTCATTTAGTTCAACCCACTTGATGTGGATCATGTGTTGATTAATCTTCTCTCTTGGAAGCAAATTTAAATCAGTCTGTGTTGTTCTCTATGTTGTGGTCATAGCAGTCACCATAAGTTGGAGTTTGGGACATTTGAGTAGTTGCTGTGAACTTTTACCAATAGGATCCAGTATCGCCAGTCCTTGATTCCTGCTTGATATAATACCCCAAGTCTGTTTCTCCATATTTTTAGAGATGAAGTGTCCATGTTATTTCAAGGATTCTTGGGACACTGGTTCTTCACAAGGAAAGCAAAGTCAGTGGAGAGGCAGGCTGGATCTTTTGTCAGTATCTAGAAACCTCCTTCCCTCTCCCTTAACCTCAGAAGAGCTGTAGGCATTTCCAGGGTGCATCCCAACCTGCTGGTTTGTATTCTTCTCCAAAGAAAGTAGAGAAAAGCAAGAGGAAGCTTCTGGCCAGAATATCTAACAGCCCACAAAGCCAGGACTGAGGATAGCAGAGAATCAGCAAAAACAGCATCTATTTTTCCTTGCCTTTGCCTAACTCTTAAGTGGTTAGAGGATTTTAAGAAGCCTGGATAATCTTCTGCCCCTTCTTCCAGTATTAGGAGCTTAAAATCCTAACAAACTAAGCCCTAGTCAATGACTTCAGAATGGATTGGTTGGAATGCTCTAGGACTTAGTAGAGCTCCATGAGGAATACACTAGGAATAGAGTTTATCTCTTCACAACCTATTGGTACATTAATGCTACTGCTACTACTATAAACACGAATAATCATAAATATTACAGCCGATAAAGTATCTGAGGTGCACCTAAGACTGATATAAAATACCATGTATATTTTAGATAACACTTCATTCAATTGTTACTCTACTCCACATTCACTTTCCTCAGGCATTTGTTGTCGACATTGGTTATCTTGTTGCTGTAGACCAAATTTCTCTGTGAGGTATAATTCTCTGCCTTCCTCTCCTGAGTGACTTGTTTTGATTTTCAGCTTTCCAGTGGGTAGAAAATATGCCCATCAGCAACACGTGACTCTCTTGCATTGAAGACACATAGCTCTATTTTGTTTTTTGATAAGACCACTTTGGTGCCTTAAAGTGGCTTTACTGCTCTGCTCCCAGCCCCGTGATCCCAGAGCATTTGATCAAGTCTCTCAGTGGTTTCTCTACCACCAGAAAGTCCCTTTCTTATGCTGCTCATAGCTCCCAAAGGGCTGTTTCTCAAGCTAGAGAGCAATAAGTCTATAAGGTCTTTCCTTTTACACTGTTATCTTCCTGCCCTGTCCAATGCAGGAACTTGAGCTGAGTGCTGCAGTATTCCCAAACTGCCATCCTCTCCAATGCAGAGCCCTTCCCAGAGGCTGTGGAGCCAGGTATAGGTGTGTTTTTGTCCCTGGGCTGCTGCACAGTAGTCTTGCTGGAGCTGGCAGGCTGGCCTGGACCATAAGTGTGCTCTGAGAGGCAGGCAATTCAGAAACTCAGGAGCCACTTCTCTGTGTGCTGGCCACAATTCCTGCTTCCCCTGCCAATGTGCTTATGGTTTGGCATTTGTAGACACACCACAGCTGTCCAGTTGATAAACTGACACACGCTGGGTGGCCCTCGTCTCTTGAGATTTTACAACTGCTGTTTGCTCCACCAGACATGAATTGAAGTCTTCCAAACTCTCCCACAGAGACTTTCCTGGTACTTTGGTGTCAAGTTCAGAACAAGAATCTGGAGCAGACTTTTTATTCCTAGTAACACTTGTTTTCCTGCAGCGCTGGTCTCCTTCAGCTAACCAGTGCCTGTGATGAACACGTGTTTCTGTTCAGTGGTTCATCCTGCTCAGCAGAAGTCAGAAGTTATTTACAGAACCTTGCAATCCATTAGCCCTCTACCCTTGAAGGAAAAGGTCTGTGTATGCACAGTGAAACTCAGGATTACAGATCAAATGTGCTGCTGTGTGTGTGCATTTATATGACCCTTGTGACTCTTTCTGCTGTTTCCTGCATGCTCGTTGTCCAGGTTAAAGCAAGAGGCATCACCTACTCATGTACAGTAAAATAATATTGAAAAATGCCATAAGTGTAGCAGGGTTCTCCAGAAATACAGCTGGTGGGCTGTCTGCATATAATGTGAATTCTGTAGCAGCTTTCAGGGAGAGGTACGTGTCTCTCACATAACTTTTGCTTTACTCACATATTACTCCTGGAATAAGTGGTTATTTCATCTAGTAAAAAAGGAAGGAAAAAAAAATAACACCAATAGGAGGTGATGTTTCAAGTGTGGGGAAATAAAATAGTTTTATGTTTTAGTGCCCACCATCAAAATCTTGTCAGGCTGTTTTTTTCCAGCTCTACATCGTGGCATTCAGGTTGCAGTGAAATGCATTTACAGACAACTCTCATTTAGTGCCAAACTGATACCATGGTGAAGCAACTGTTGGCTTGCAGAAAGAAGGAAAGGTATTAATTTCCTTTTGCTTCTGCAGTAGATTCATTGAAATGTGTTAGCTCAGCTGTGTGCAGATATGCTGATGTAATCAAGCCAGGTGCATGCACAGGATTTTCTGACAGGAGGTGGAGATGAGTTTGGATCACATAAACAGGAGAACTGTGCAGGATATTTAAAGGTCACAGGGATGCTTAACATTTTGTATCAGACATGTGAGGAAGAAAAATAGCACAGGTGTGGAGTCATCAATGCACTAAATGGCAAGAAGGGTACAAGCTGGGCATTTCAAGGTCCAGAATTCCAGATTATGTATGGTGCAAGGGAGAGAGGAGGGGACTATGCTCCTGAGTTTTGATAGAAAAGCTTAAAGAAGCTGGGCTTCTTACAGGAAAGGCAGGGAATTGAGTAAGGATTATTTAGGGAACATTTTACTATGCCGCTGGAACCCAATAGATTTTTCAGTAGGCAAATATTTGTTTCAAACAAAACACACCCAGAAGCAGCTATTATAAAATGTATAAGGGGTTTTGGGTTTTTTTCAGTTGTTCAAACACTGCATTCTAGTTCAGTCTATTGATTTTCAGGGGAATATATTTTTTTCTTTGTCTTCTCAGGAGCAGAGAGAGAGATGGGACAAAGGTGTACAAGAGGACAGATAAACAAGGTTGAATTTGTAGAGAAAGCTCTCCAGGCTGATTCTTGTCACCAGAGACTCATACACCATTAAAATTCTTAGATATCTTCTCAGATTGTATAAGTGAAAAAGAAATTACATAAACTGCCAGCAATTTTCTCCTTTTTCACTTTGAGAACCACCCTTGTGGGACAATTGAAAGGAATTTAGTAGGGTTGGCTCTAGTAAATTTCTGTGGATAGTACTCTAAAAATACAGACACAAGAGGAAGCAGTGTTGGGTTTTTCTGGTTTTGTTTTTAAACAGTTACAGAATTCTACAAAAGGATACAATTCTTTTAAAAAGCTTTTTAGGTTACTGTGAGAAACCTTTCAGCTCTCATTGTGTTCTGTTCCACTTGCAGTACGAAGGAGGCGCTGGCAGGTATTTTCAGTGGAAGCGAGTATGTGCTTTCAGTTCTCACCAAATCCCAGCTGGATTATGTGTTTAATCCACAAAACTTCCTGTGACCTGATAACTGCAGGTTACTTCAGTTTTGCATTCTTAACGGGTTCACTGCTTTGACAGGATTGTTATTCCATCCCTACAAGAAATGGCCTGCTGCTGCATGCAGAAACCTGGGTGTCCAGCTACAAATTCACTGAAAGAGTAGTTAAACAAGGAAGTAAGTCATGTCCCTTCATGCTGGTCATCAAGGGTGGCCATCACAAATTATTATCACCTTTGGCCACCCCAAGCAATAACTCCCCATGTTCACCTTTTCTTCTAGATTACAACTGCTGTCTCTTAATATTAGTGGTATTATCTCAGTAGTCTGGGATAGCAATAGTCTGGGATAGAAAAAAACCCTTCTTTTTCTAGTCTCAATAAAAGTTTTGCAAGAAAAAATGAAGTCTTGCATGAAATCCAAACTCAATTACTTTAGTTTCCAGGTTATATGGAGGTCTGAGGTCGGTTTCTTGCAAAGAACTGGGATGCAGGGCAATGTGTGGTCTCACACAGGGCTCTGGCACCGGGTCACACAGGAAAGCCCTGGCTCATACCTGTCTCTCTTCAGCTCTGTCTCTTGTTCCTCCATGGGGTTGCTCAAAATGAACTGACTTATGCAATGAAAGCTGGCCGAGGTCTCTGTTGGTAAATCCAGTATTACAGGCCTTTGCATAATAATTCCAGGACCAGTCTTTCCATCTTCCAAGAAATTTGATAGCTAAAGATTATGACACCTCTGCAGAGTGACTTTTCCAGAGCAGTGACCATTCCCTGTGAAAGTTTCTTCTGTCACTGCATGTCTACAGTAATTTTGGAAACAATTTCTTCTCTCCTTTTTAACCTACACCAGTTTAGTATTGCTAATGCTTCTTCCAAGGTCAATCTATAGCAGTATTCATTTTCTTGAGGATCACTAGTAACCTCTTAAACAAATGACCTCATAAATGACACTTTCGGTCAAAGGCTTTTTGGGGAGAACCATAGACACACACACACACACTCTGCAGCTGGGAAAAAAGGCTCTTCTCAGCACTCTTCTTTATGTGTATTTTTTGTGGCCAAAAACTAGAGTGGGAAAGGAAAAGATAACATCTGAGTTGGGATGACCAAAGTACAGAGAGAGAACAATTTAGTCTCTTAAAACAATGCAAGTAGATTCCAGTAGTAATTCAAGTGAAGGCAGGAGGCTGGGCTAGATCCAAACATCTATGCAGTCTCAGTGACCCAAGCTATCACATGTGATATACCTCACTTCTTTATTTGCTTGTTTATTCTGAATGACTACAAGGGCACTGGATGTGATTAAAAGTGGACAATGTCCTGAGTTCAGCTGGAGTGAGTTAGGATATTATCTTTCTGGAGCTTCTCCCTACAGTAATGATGATACCCGTTTTGGGGTTAATTTTCTGTTGAATAAGCACGTCAGGTTTTAAGGCACTGGTCCAGACTGTAAACAAGTCAGTCTCTTTGGAGCCTGCTTTGGCAGCTCTGCTGAGGTTGCTATTTGTATTAAAATATTTGCTAACCTATTCTTCATAAAGCCAGGTATGTTTCCGTGAAAAGGAGAGGCAATGTTGACATCTGTCCTCTTGCCAGCAGCAGCAATCATATTACCTTGTTATCTCAGCTAGCCCCCCTCCATGCTGATGCCCTAAATAAGGGACTGCTGAAATTCTGACCCAGGGCTCGTTACATTTCTGCTCCACATGCAATTCTGTGCCTCTGTGCAAAATTCAGTACCACCATTTCAGTGGCACTGAGATCAGAAGAAACATTACTGCTGAGAGAAATCAGTGATAGAAAACTCTGGAATGTAAATTTTAGATGAGATAGATATTTTCACATGTGGCTGACAAGAAATTTAAAGCACTAAGGAGAGTTCAAGAGGGAGTTAAGTGGTCCACATAGATATATGGATACTGGAATAATTTGGATGCATTTAGGATACGGTATAGACAAAGAATTCGTCTCACCCCTGAGGTGTTTGGGGCTGTGACTGCATTTTGGTTCTCAGGTCATACTAAGTTTTCTGTAGCGAGTCTGGCCCCAGCTCTAATAGATCATTGTCATGGCGTTGTTGGGGAGTGGAAAGAAAACAATCTAAACAATGTAAGACCACCACAATTATTTCAGTTGTTTTTATAGGCTACCCATAAAATTGTGGGCACTTTTTAGACACAGAAAATGACATGGACTTGGATCTAGCCTAAACTTTAGCCCAGTGCCTACGCCCTCCTCCTTCAATGCTCCCATTGATGACAGTAGTAGATCTGGGGTAAAATGCAGGAAGTTCAGGATTATTATTTATGTTCCAAGATTAAATGGGGTGTCTACAAGAAGAAAAAGAGCTTGCTTCTGGGGACTCAAGGCTGCTGTCCCTTTTGTGTGAATGTGCACTCTGAAGACCCAGTAGGCTTTACCTGGTTGAGGGTTTGATCCTTCCACTTGCTATTGGGTAGAATAGATAGTGATAATTTTGCTTTCCTGTTCTCCACTTGCTTTCTTTTGATATACACTTCAAAGTCTGATGAAGAAATGTGAAAAATATTTGATGTTGTATACACAAAAAAGGAGTTTATTCATGCAGTCAGGTGTTTGATTTTTAAATGATGGGCTATATCTATGAGGCACAGAATTTTTTCTTTTAAATAGGTGTGATTTTTCAAAGCTAGTCTCATCATTCTCCCACCAAAATGACAGGTTAAGATTTCCTTTCTCTTCAATAGGAGCAAAGATACATGATGAGCATATTTGGTAGCATTCCCTGTCAAGGAATTAGGACTAAGCATTGCTGCTGGGCAGATCCTGAAGTGGTTTATCAGCTGATGAAATTAGATGTGCAATCACTTTACTCAGTGCAGATGGATCAATTTATATCTGACTCTTTGTTCTGGGGATTCCTAGTGACTTACTGATATGAGGGATTAAGTATACAGGCAAAATGAATATTGTGGGAAGTGGTGGTATGCTTGTTGTGTTGTTGGAAATTCAAACAATCTTCTGGGCATTTCAAATCCTTTCCCCATTTCATACCTGAAGGTTGATCTATTTTTCTGAAGACATGCTTATTCTTTTCCTAAAAGTGCTAGTTGTACTGATGTGAGATACTATCTTTCTCAGCAAACTTAGATATGGGGATTTCTTCAAGATTTGATTGGTATTGATTTTTCTCAGGTGTCAGTCTTGTACACAGCTGCCTCATTTTTTACTCTCACTACTGCTGTTAATTTCAGCCCATTTTCCTCTCTCCTTCCCAGTTCTGCCCATTCCCATGCATTATGGTTCTCTTTTGGTAATCATAATGCTCAACTCCTTTTAACTTTTTTTCCTTATTTGGTGGCATGAACAGGCTTGCTCCACAAAAGACAAAGTACTCTGCAGTATCTTTATTATGCTTTTTGGCATTTTTTGATTCTCATGTAATTAGAGGCTGAGTTACTTTGATATGGAACTGATCCAGCTTCTGAGTATTTTGTTGGTTTGAATATACTCGGTAGTAAAAATTACTTTTTCCTTTTAAAGTGACAAGCTTGCCATATTTTTCCCATTTTTTTTTATTAGTTTTTCTTGACAGTAGGTCAGGTTAGGTGCTTTGCCACCTCTTCTGCTTCTGTCATCTCCTAATGTTGAAACTGTCTTTTACAGAGGCTATTTTTCTTATCTTTGGGCTTTCAGAGTAAGGTCTGCATGTGAGGTAGTTTTGTTTTCTTCTTTCTCTGTCTTCTTTGCTGTCTCTGCTTCTTGTCTTTTGGTTTGGCTTTGGCTTTTGTCTTTCTGTTTTTTTGGCTTGGATGTTCAGTAGTAGAGGCACAGTTATTGTGAGCTGGCTGAGAGAAAATAAGAGATGGAGAAGCTCTTCCATATTTTAGATTTATGCAAGATCTTCCATTTTAAGGTTGATTTTGAACCCCACCCTGACTTTGTCAAGCTGAAATTAATCCACCTGAAATTGCACAGGGAGACTTCTATGTCAGACTGCAGTTTTCCAGGAAAACGTGACTGATACTAGGCAAAATATTTGGGAGATAAAAAGATATTTTACAAAGTGGGGTGATCTCACTTTTTGGATAATTTCCTGATGTTTATTTTAAAGAAATGTCATGACTCAAAAGTATCTCGACCAAGAAGCTCCAAACTTGGGCTACTTTATTGTCCCTGGCAAGGATTGGTACTTTGGACTCAGTTAGGAAGGTGGAGGAGGGGGAGTGTTTATAATTTACATATTACTTACAACAACGTCTACATACATTAGAAACACATCAGCTTTCCAAATACCACATTCTGGCTTGTGCATTGTTTATAAACCACAGACCCAAGAGCCTTTGTGCTGTTTGACCAGTGTGCAGCACTACACACTCCTTTGGAAGCACATAGCCAAAGGCTACCAGATGCCTGAACAGTTGCTATTATATCCATAGAGCAGGATGTGAGAAGCACTCAGTTTGAAGCATCTTCTGATCTCCACAGGAGTTTCTACAGAGTCTGTCAACTTCTTGGGCATCCACAGGATTGTGCTGGCTGCCTCCCTCAGTGCCTCCCAAACGTGAGGTCTCAATGAGCCCTCCTCCCAGCCCACTGCTTGACTGGGAGTAGTTCCCTGCATTAACTGTGGCTTTTAAGAAGCATTCATACATTTCTCTTAAGCCCCAGAATGCTGAAATATGGGCATTCTCTAAGCAAGAATTGAGTCCAAGAAGAAAAGTGTAGTTGAAAGGGGATGTGGAAGTGCATGTGGATAAAAGGATAATCCTGAAATAACAACATTATCTGAACTGTTCAGGTACTGGTAAATAAACATATGAAAAGTACAGAATTAGGGCAAATTGGACCTAAACACCTTGTTAGAGAAAATAACTTTGTTATGTCTGAATTTTAGTACACTTAAAGACGACTTGTTCTGACATGGAAGGTCTGCACAGCATCTAAAAGGTCTGGTCTGTATTTCCTGGAGTCCCAAGCCTGATTTTTTGTGTTGTTCTGCTCTTAATAAAACTGATGTAGGTCAGGCAAGTACTTTATTAACTGGTATTAGTGTGGCACGTACTAGGACGTCTTAGGAGTGAGTTTTGAGTGAGCCGTGATTCCACTGAAACGTGGAGGTGGCAGACTTGGCCTGCAGCTGCAGATGAGTGCCAGCAGGGCAGTTCTGGTCATGGGAGCAGGAAATCCAGCAGAGGCTGCAAATCTCTCCCAAGATGGGCAAATTAGCCCTGACTAAGCTCCTTGCTGGCACAGTGAGTCAGCTACCGGTGTGCAAGCAAGGCAGCTTAGGTTAGATAAGTTTACATTGCAAAACAATTCCATCTGCCACGTAGAGAAATGTTGGAACATTTAGAAATTCCTCTAATAGCAGTACCTTTATTCATTATGAGTCTGGGAAATTGTACCACCTAGTAAAACCATAGTCCAGACTTATTCAGTGTGTAAATAGTCATAGTAATTAACTCAATCTAGTGCAATCAAACCCATTTCTAAAAAAAGAAGACCACAGACCTCCAAGATACCAGTTTGAATGCTTCTCTTTTGAACATCCCAGTGTTCAGGGGAAAGTAGTGAAGCTGAAATACTTCTTTCTGAAATCCTCATAGAGCAGGGCACTGACAAGGAAAAGCTGTCCTGTTGTGGAATGCACGCATTTTGCTGTTTTGGACCCAAGACCTCTGTTCCACTCTGGAGGAATGAGAAACAAATTTATTACATTAGTGAAATGGGCAATGGCTGCCTCTTCAGTAGAGACCTTGTGTACTCCAGTGATTAGATTTAGGATAAGTTGTCCAGGCAAAAGCTAAATGGAGCTAATAAATTTAAGTGCGTCTTCTGAGAAGCACGAACTACCTTTTGCCGGGGAGGGGGAAATTTTGACTAGTTAGGATTTCATAGAATACTACATTTCCTTCAAGAAGAGCACTTCCTTCAGTATCAGTCTCAACTGTGTTTGCTGTCTGTTTCAGGCAACAGCAAAAACACTCTGGGGATAAAGGATCATTTTCTAGAGAAGGCTTTGGTAAAATGAGGGGTCTTTAGCCAAATACGACAATAGTCAACATAGTTCCTTGTGTACTTCACAGTTAAGTAATCTTACTGAAAGTTCAAAGGATTGGATTAAATTCCTCTTGGATTTCCTGTGATAATCTCAGTTGGATCATCTGCTCCTACATGCTAAAGTTCAACACTGTCTGAATCTGTTAAGGAAAAGTTACATTTATTAGACACAACTTTCTTTTGTAAACCTTCCTCATCTGACTGGGACAACATATGCTATTTAAGGGGCTGCCTTGCAACTAATGAGAATTTTGCATAGATGACAAAAAAAATAAAAGTCAGATGGGAAATAATGAACTCCATTAGCCCTTTACAATAAAAAAGGTGGTTTGGGGCTTGGTTTCTCCCTTTCCATGTGCTAGAGACCATTTAATTTATACTGTAAATTCTGGGGGGTTTTAGCAAAGGTTAAATTCATCTTGCCTTGCATAACTGCATGAGAAGTAGTTTGATGAACTTTAAAGAGCAGAGTCCTTGGACATAGATTCATATTTCAGGAGATGAGGTTTGTGGGTATTGAAGGATAAAACATCAATCAAATGGACAGATACTTCTTTTGGGCAGAAAAATTATTCTTTGAATTTGCTCTTTGTATATTTATTGGCAACCCCCATTAGGTATTTTTAAGGACATCTGCAGTTTGAAAATGATGCTTATGTGTTTGTTGTGTTAAAATCTAAGTGGGCAAGTACTACTTGTTCAGCTAATATGGACTAACATAACACCACTGATACTGAATTTGCTCAGCTAGTTGTCTCTTCTGGTCTCTGTGAAGTAATTGGGAATTCTTCTGTCAACTTTAGAAGACCAGGTTTTGGTCTTTTAAATGTTCAAACAACTATATTTAGGAATTATGATGCTGGTGAGTGCTTTGAATTCACATGATAATGAAAGTTTGTAATGTGTTGTTCCATGTGGCAAGGTTGCTAATTCTGCCTATTAACAAATACATATTTTACTTGAGCAAGGTTAAATGACTGATAGTGATCTGTGTCATGAAACAAATACAAGTATGGAAGGAAGTTTGTGCAGCCTTCCCTGAAAAAATGCCTTTGCTGATTTTGGTACTATTCATCCAAAACTCAATAAGAGAACTCTTCAGTGCCATTAGAGAGGCAGAAACATTTCCAAGAAAAAGGAAAATACGAAAATCTGCATTTTCAGCAGTGACTATTACTGGTTTTTCCTCAGTTTCAAAGTTCACAAACAGAGAATTCAAAGGAAAATTTGGAAGAAAATCCAAATGAAAAGGGGCCCCAGTTTTCTGTTTTTCAGACTCCTCTTTTGAAGTGCCTCCACCCAGGCAACTGAAGCACTAGTCATGTTAGGACTCTCAATCTCATTCTTCTCTTTTCCTCATCTTTTTCTCTTTTCCTCTTCTCTTTTCTATTAAGGTCAAATCCTGCTTCTCCTGATGCCAATAATAAAACTCCCATTGATTTCAACATCAACAGGAAATATGCAGTTTGTTATTTACCACAACCACCACAATGAATCTCTGGGAAGAATTCATTTATATTCATTCCAACAATGCCATGAAAAATGGGCCCTTGCTATTTTATCACATCCAAACTGTTGCTCTAACTCTAACATCCTAGCTGTTGCTAACAAGTCAGTGATGATTTGTAAACCAACAATTTATGGTAACCACATTCCATCCCCATTATGATGTGTGGTTTGGAAATGGAAAAGTAATCAAGACCTCCTGTTAAGAGACTTTATTTCAGTTGAGGTTTTCTGTAAATAAAAGCATTTTGAAAGGATCATTGCTATATGATTCTAACTCCAAATTGTTCATTTGATCTAGGTCCCATCTATGCTCCAAATTCCTGCCAGGCTCTGTCTGTCAGGAGTGTGAGATCCCCAACGGTGGCATGAGCATGCTGGCAAAACTGTTTTTATCAGTGCAAGTATTTTCACTCAACTGGATAGTTTCACCAGACTGGAACAGCAGTTCCATTTCTTGGAGACAGCTATGTCCATTCCTTGGAATACTTTGTAATACTTTATCAGCACACTGTAAGGGTACTCTGACATAAATAAAGGCCTCCTACTACAGTTACAGTAAGAGATGAAGGACTGTAGTCAGCCCCATGGTATGAAGTGATGCCCCAGGGAACCAAGAGACTGCGTAGTTTGTGCAACACTTTGTCTTGGTTGTGAGGGTTGTGGGCAGTCACTATGACACTGAGGAGGACTTTCCAGCACTTTGATGGGAGACCACCTAGAATTACTGGTAAATAAACTCAAACAATAGAATTTTTCTTCCAGTACTAGGTGTTGGTATCAGCCAGGTTGAAAACCTTATTTTGATTTCTTTGGTACTGAGACACCATGTCCTCTCAACCCTGTGTAGGAAGCCCCGCAGCCTGGCTTTGAGGCTAGAGACACTTTGTTTGGACCTGCTGAAAGAGATAGCAATTTAGGCAGTCTAGAGAGGGCCCTACTAATCATCCCTAACTTATGTGATATGATGAGAGAGACCACACTAATTAGGAGATGAAGCTCTCTTCCTACCTCTTTGTCTCCAGCAAAAATCACTACTTGATTAGATTACATATCCCAGAATTGAGCACAAGTTGCTGGGATAGGATGTCACCTCAAAGGGTTTACTCTGATTTTCTATTGAACAACAGATTAACTGTACAAAAACCACTCTTAAAATTTAATTTATTTTGTGATCTAATTCTATGAAGAGGATTTGAGCATGTATGAATCCTCACGAAGTGTTCATTGGCTTGGCTATATTTTAATAATGGTATTAAAATGAATAGCTATTTTGTTATTAAATAACTTTCTAAGTAGTTATCTCTGTAACATTAAAGGGAATTACATGTTTTAAAGGGAAATTTACCTCATGTAGTACAACAGACTGAAAAATAAGACACAGATCCTGGCAGGAGAGCTTGTTCACCATCAGAAACTAAGCATAGGTCCATGATAAAATGGATTCATGGGCTTAGCTGTGGTTTAATGTGTTTCTCCCCTCTTGTGATCCTCTGCTGTAAGTAGAATGTCTGCTTATTTGTGATGGAACAGCGGCTCCTGAAACACCATTGCACTGCTGGAATTTGGTTGAGGAAAAGCAGTTTGTATAATGGAGGGAATAATAATGGCAAAGTAGTTTCCTGATCTGTCATAGTTATGATGCCAGGTGTGGTGTGTAGCAGCAAGTGGTGGAAAGTCAGAGAAGGTTTTAGATGGGACTGTCTGAAACCAGTAGCAGTAGTAGTAGAGCCAAGGACAAAACTGTAATTTAAAGTAGTTTTAGAAAAGAACTCAAATATTTCACTAGAGAGATGCCCAACTTATTGTCCTATAAGCTGCTGGACACGGATTCTGGTGGGCCTTGAAAGGACAATCTGTCACACTCTGCAACCACTGGAGTGTGATGATAGGGACTACTGCAGCCTAGACTGGTTCATCACCCCGGAGCAGCATTTGATAATATCTGGCCTCCCCAGCTCTGGAAACAAGTCAAAATCTCCAGGCTGGGTTACATGATTTTATCCCTATCACTCATTCTTTCCACACAGACCTTTGGGGCATGGAATAGATATCTCTTCTTTATTCTCAAATATTTATCCTTATTCACACTGTTCTTTAATTAGAAAGTTAGAGGGCAGGAAGAAAATTGCCCACGTTTTTCCAGCAGTGGGCAGGTGTCAGGTAAGAGGGCAGGAGCTCAGCCAAGCCCCGTGTTTACATTAATCTGATGCTGCGCTACCACCTTGTGGGCAGAAGGTAAATAGCGCTGAGCTGCCGGCGCGCAGGGACGCGGTCCTGCGGGACCAGCGCCGCACCGGCCGGGCAGGGCACCGGGGGCAGCCTGCTGCCCAATCACAGAATCACAGAATCATGAGCTTGGAAGAGACCTCTAAGATCATGGAGTCCAACCTATGCCCTAGAGCCTCAACTAGACTCTAGTACCAAGTGCCATGTCCAGTCTCTTTTTAAACACTTCCAAAGATGGTGATTCTACCGCCTCGCTGGGAAGAGCATTCCAGTACTTTATCATTCTTTCGGTGCAAAATTTTTTCCTAATGTCCAACCTATACCTTCCCTGACGCAGCCTGGGACTGTGTCCTCTGGTTCTGTCAGTCGCTGCCCGGTGGAAGAGACCGACCCCCATCTGTCTACAGCCTCCCTTCGAGGACGGCACAGCCTGCATCCTCCAGGCTGAGACACTTCGGGATCTGGGCAGCCAAGAGAAGCCGAGCAGATTGTGAAAATCTGCTGGAGCTCTGAAGTGTGATAGCAGGTGAAGGGTACCCTTCAAAGGGATGTGACAGTATGGTATTCCTGTAGGATATAAAGAGAAGCAAGTAGGATGGAATCATGTTCCTATTATACTAGAGTACCAATGCCTTTATATAAAGTAACTCTTCTGATCTGCCTGCTCTTAACCACAATCCTCAGAGCTACTTACAAGTTTCTTGACTGGCTTCCACCTGCTAACTGCACTGACAAGTCCCTTGGCAGTGTATTGCCTTGGAGAACCAACACCTCCATGGTCTTCTCTCCACATTCCAGGATTGCTGCAGCTCTCTTGAATTTCAGTACCATGCTTCAGGGAAGAATAGAAATAAGAAAGCCACCTAAAAGTCAAGCTATTGAGTGTTATTAATAAGAGTATCCACTTCAACCCTTCAGGATTTAGTACCCCATGGCACTTAACAGATTCCAAGAGAATATCTATTCAAAACATTATCTTCCTTTTCACTGAAACTGAAGGAATCTCCCTGAAATCTGGGACTCTGCACAATCAGATGTACTGTCTGATGTGCCTCCTCACGCATAACTATAGAGGGATTTGAAAAACAAGTGTTTCTCTGACATCTGTTACAAGCCAAAGACTTCCTTGGAATTGTCCAAGGAACAACTCAACCTGGCACTTAGTGCTGTGCTTTAGTTGGTACGGTGACAGCTGGTCAAAGGCTGAAATGTGGAGGTCTTTACCAACCTTAATGATTCTGACTCTATGATTGGCACAAGGTAAAAGCTTTTGGGGAACTGAGTTTCCTGTTAGTCAACATGCCAGAGTTCCAGATTTATACTAATGCCACATTCTGGGGCAGGATGAGATGCACAATCTTACTGAGGGTTTCCACATCCAAAGAACCTGTCCAATAAGGCCAGTTAGGCTTATTCTGTAACATCAGATTTTCTTAATGGCTCTTCATTAGGAGCAGGTAAATGAGGTAAAGTTCACATGCTTACTCCAGCAGACACCTCATTTACCACCTCACATAGTAAATGAGGTGTCTGCTGGAGTAAGCATGTGAACTTGGGTCTCTAGCATGACTACAGGTTGCCTTAGTGGAAGGTAGTAAAATCCTTTCTGCTTTCCTTCTCTTTCACCTCCCCCATCCTCTATATTTTCATAATACAGTGTGAGCATTTAGTCCAGTATTGCCTCTTCCAAGCTCAAGAATGATCCATCCTGGCAGACAGGAAGCCAAGAAAAGATGCCATGAGGCCTGCATGGGTGAAACAGGAGCTCCAGACAAACCTCAAAGACAAAAAAAGAAACATGCAAGAGGTGGAATTAGTTTCATATCTCGCATAAGGAATACAGACACATTATATCATGCAAGGACGAGGTTAGGAAAATGAAAGCCCAGCTGGAGCAGAATCTGGTAAGGGATGTAAAGGAAAACAGGAAGTGCTTCTACGAGTGTATTTACAGGAAAATAGAAATGGGAGGGGGAGTGGAACGTAGGCTTGCTGCTGAAGGAGACCATGGAAAAGACTGATGACTTTTTGGCTGGAGATACGGGACAACCAGAATCTTGGTGAAACAGTGCACCTGATGATGATTAACCCCAGGCACCAGTACAGACCAGAGGACCCACCAGCTGCAAACAAAGTGGCTTGGCAGAAAGACCCTGATGGCCTGTGAGTGCTGGGGGACAGCAAATTGACTACGAGCCAGGAATCTACCCTTGAAGCAAAGATGGTCAAACAGCATCCTGGATGGAAAGAAGATGCAGGCACAAGGAGTCAGGTGAACTCTCCTTTGTTCTCACCAGTTTTGAAACAATGTCTGCAGTGCTGCAGCCACAAGGATGAGGACCAAAATATATAGGGGCAAGTCTAATGAAGGAACGTGAAGATTATCCATGGATTGGAGCATGTGATGTACAGGAAGACACTGAGAAAGCTGGAACTGTTTTGAGCCTGGGAAAGAGAAGGCTCAGTGGGATCTGAACAATCTGTATAAATACCTGATGGAGACAGTAAAAAGGGTAGATACTCTTCTCAGCAGTATCCTGTGAAAAGAGTCAAGACAATGGGCACAAAAATCAAATACCTGAAATTCCTTTCAAATTTTAAAAGCTTGTTTTTTTTTTTCTTAAATTATTGTGAGTGGTCAAATGTTAAAACAGACTTCCCTGAGAGTTTGTATAGTGTCTATCCTTGGATATATTAAATGCCTAGCTAGACACAATACTGAGCAACATGCTCTAGTTGATCCTCTCTACTGGAGTAGACAATCTCCAGAGGTCCCTTCCAAACTCTGTGATTCTGTACAGTAACACATTTATTATTCCAGGCACAGTTCTGATAGGACCAGTTCTTCTGTGTACAACTTCTTTTTCCCTTTTTGGCAGAGAAAAAAACATTCTATCTTTTGATTCTGCTTTTAGGATAACATTCAGCCCACAGTTATTGTAGGACATGAGTCCTCATGCTCTCTTCAGCAGTTTTCTCTGCCCTACTTCTCCTGTTGCTCAAGGAAACTTATTGAAGCATCAGAGCTCATCTCTGTCCCCAGCTTGTCTAGCAAGGGCATGGAAAAGACTAAAGTATATATTATTGTTTCATGTGGCATAAGCACAGGATATTCCTGAGGCATGAAGAACAGTACATGCACTGCAGGCACTCTTCCACTCCAGCTGTGTGTGAGAGTGGTCCTTTAATTCAGGAGCAGATCACACACTCTTTACTCTGCTTCAAGCACAGCAAAATTGCTGCTCAGAACTACCATGCATCCAGGGCTCTCTCCCATTTTTTCCCACCTGCTGTGCTTTTGCTTCTCTCTTCCACTGACCAATAGTGTGAAATAGCAGAGCTGCAGTGGAGTAACAGGTTGTGTACGACGCATCTTGAGGATGTGCTAATTTCATCTACCAAGATCTTGTTAGTGAAAGATTTTCATGTCATGCTCAAAATAACTCCTTTGCTGAGGGTGGAAGTCTGTTAATGTGATAAATGCTGAACCTGTTTCTCTGGAGAGAAGTTGCTAGCAGAAGACTGTGATGGTGTTGTAGGAGGAATTCAGAGTAAAACAGCTCTTGATGGTTTTTGTTGGTGTCCCCAGCTACATGAGTACCTTCTTCCTCACTTATATGAGCGCTGCTCCTTATGAACAAAAATATTTCCTCTCGTTTCATGCTTCCTAAATGATACAATTTATCTTGCTCTGTGTTGCACACAAATATAAACAGGATTTCACAATATCAAATCTGTTATATTAGAAAGCAAAAGACCTGAACTTCCTTGCCTAAATTCTCAGGCAACATAGCACACCATATAGCATAGCCTAACACAGCTCTTCTGAAATTCTGTTGTAATACCACTTTTTATCAGCTTAATACAGAACTAAGCCATTGGTATGAATCATACAGGGCCCCACAGTGCTCTGTTATAATTTTAGTGTCTTCAACTGTTAGTCAACACTCTAAGGCTTTGGTAAACTTCTAGAATGTGAGGAAGAATTTCCAGAATTTCATCAGCAAATTCTTTGCAAAGTCCATCCTTTCCACTTAAGTAGTATAGAGTGATGTGTTCTTTAGCTTTCTGTGTAATGACATCATTGCTTCTTTGCTTCATGTTTTCAGTCTAGCTCTTGGACAAATAGAGATGTCAAGGCAATAGGAAGTAAATTTTCTTTGACTTCCTATTGCATTTTTCCTTTGAATTTTTTTTCTTAATCTATATTTAGTTCCATTCATCAGAGTAATATAGCAGTACAGAAATTAATGATGTATCACAAAGTACAGAGAAATTGCCCAGACAGCCAATATCATCAGAAAGCCAGTACCATATTAGTGATGGGCTGGAATTATTCCCAAACTGTGTATGCACATGATAGCAATACTGGATGACACATTAGTGACAGAAAACCCACTCTGATGACCTTTAATTTGTTTTCTGCCCAAGGATAAAATTTGTAATTGGAGGAAAGTTACTAAGCAACAGTGGCTAACAAATTTCATTTACAATACCCTTTCCTCCTTAGCCTCCCTGCAGCTCACACAGCATTTCCCAAAGGGGCTAAACCTCAGATTCAGTTGCAAAGCCTGCCTTTGTAGGACACTAGAGACACAGGATTTGAATTAAATAATTTTGTTTACTCAGATTTAAAGCAAGAAATATGAACTAATTCAAAAGTCAGAACCAAATTGAAATGTCTGAAGCAGAAGAATTAAACACTGTACAAAATTCATATCATCATCCAACACACATTCCATTTCTAACCCATCAGTTTTGGGATTCATTCAGGAAATACTTAAAAACAGGCCTTTTTTCTTTATTTCTTTTTATTTTACAGGTTCTATTGAGACTGTTCCTAACAGCTTTGTACAAAACACGTTGATCATCTGTGTCATCTTGTGAGATATTATTGAAAGACAGCATTTGTTAATTAACAGATTAATAGATATTTTCCATCAATGAATTCATTTTAATTGTCTGTTTATAGCAGAGTATCTAAAGTCTGCAGTCTACCACTTCAAAAAATATTTCATAATACTGACAGTTGGGGTTTTTTTCTCAATAAGTATAATAGGAAACTACTGAATCTGCACAGTGATATGACTGTAAATGCATCCTCTATTTTTACTTCCACATTTTAGCTATTAGCCTGCTCAACAGAAATTTAGCTGCTCAGTCTGAGTCTGCAAGTGAGATCAGTCAAACTGGCTTCACTGAAGTCAGCAGTACATCCTGTTTTATTGCATGCCATGCGCAAACTCCACAGCTTCAGCAACAGCCGAAATAGAACACACCATTGTAAATGGCACCCAAAATTGTTTTAAGGCAGGATTCTTCTAGTAACTGTACCTGACGAGTGTTAGGTGTTATGTTTTACATTTAGATGTTTATGTTAGGTCCATCACAGTTGTGATAGATTTATCTTTATTTATTTTACTTGTGAAAGACGTACCTTGAAGACGAACACCACTGGTTGTGGATGGGAGTAGAGATTTGTTTTGGATACATCAGATAGTAGCTGTCACCTTCTTTACCCAAGTGTACCCATTTTGCCAGGTCTTAATGCCTCATCAGGGGCCAGGTTTACATTTAAGAATGTCCATGTGTTGCTCAGGTTCCACCCAAAACCTTGGGAAAATGATCTTGAACTTTCCCAAGTTTAATGAGCTAATTTTCCCCGTTTGCAAGCACAAATCAAAGACATCAATAAATAACATTTTAAACTAATGCAAATAAAAAAGCCCTTGACAAAATGGTTAACAGGGTAAAAGACAGCACCTAGCATACAGTTACAGCAACAATAATTTTACCATCTTCTGCTGAGAGGGCAGTGCTTGGCCAGCTGTTCCCTTTTCATTCCTAAGGCAGTCTTCACTCAAAATTTAGGACTCCTGTGTCTTGCAAGGCAGCAAGGCCATGTCAGATTCAGCTTTCATAGAACTATAGAATCATAAAATTGTTAAGGTTGGAAGATACCTTCAAGGTCATCCAGTCCCACTGTCCACCCAGCACTATCACTGTAACTCCTGGACGATTAAACCACATCCCCCAGTGCCAGATCCCGATACTCTTGAACACCTCCAGGGACAGTGATTCCATCACCTTCCTGGGCAGCCTCTTTGAATGCCTGACCACCCTAGCAGGGAACAAACCTTTTCGATATCTGGTCTGAATGTGCCCTGTCTCAGCTGAAGGTCATTTCCTCTTGTGCTCTCTCTGCAGGCACAGCAGAAGGGACTGACCCCCACCTGCCTACAGCCTCTTCTCAGGGAGTTGTAGAGAGCAATGAGGTGCCCCTGAGCTTCCATTGGCCTTAGCTGTTCCACATAAGATGTTTTCTAGACCCTTCAGAAGACTTGTTGGCCTTCTTTGGTGTGTTGTTTTGCACACACCACATAAAAACTTCTTTTCTAAAGAACTCGTTTTCTGTTTTCTATCTTTTATATCCCGTGTTCAAAGTTAAATACCTCAGATAAGGCTAATATTTCTCAGGCAGGGTTAAAAAATCTTAAGTGACCTCCCCTACACTCCAACAGGTACAAAATTGTGTCCTTTATGCTAAAAAGTTCCCATTCAGGCAGAAATGTTTCTCAAATACAATGAAAAAACCTATGTAAAGCAAACAGGTTTCGGCCCTATCTATGGGTCCGTTCTGTTCCTCATGCCTTTGCTCTGCCAGTTGTCAGCCTTTCTGCTCCTTTTCTAGTCTGTCATTCTTTCTCCTGGGGAGTTTGTGTGGTGGGAGAGGGTGCCAGAGATTTGCTTTCACCTTGGGCCTCGGCCACCAGCTTTACCCAAACCTAATGTATATTTAATATGATACAGCCAATAACCCTTTCTGCCAACCTCTGATCATGTGCCAGCTGAAGACTGCTGCAAAGTAATGTCTTTGACTAAATCTCGAAGCCCACGTATAAACTCCTGATTAGTGGTGGCTGAGATTACTGGGGATGTGTGTGTGTACCCCTCTGTTTCTGTGCCAACTGGAATTTCTCCATACTGTAGGATATCTAAGGAAGCAGGCTCTAGAGAACCTTCTGTTTTTGCAGTAGGTGTGTAAGGCAAAGCTGCTGCAGGGTTTTTCCTGGTAGCTTCATTTCCTGACTCAAGAAGTCGTGTAACACTTCTGTGCACAGTTAATTGGTGGTCATGATTCACTGGGGGAGTTATGGCATTTCAGTAATGGGTGTAAGGAGGTCTTCATGTGTGAAGTTGTACATGGAAGAGTTTAATGATGTAGGTTTCTTTGGGAAACACTATCCTTTCCATGGAAGCTTGATTTGTTTTCTTCTTTCTTCATGGCTCAGCAGAGACAAAGAAGACTGAGGGTAATGAGGTTTCCTTTCTTGGAAGGTCTTTTTCTTTTTTCTTTCTTTCTTTTTTTTTTTGTTGTTTTTTTCTCTACTCACCCTTCCTTCACCTCACCCCCTCCACCCCAGCCTTTCTTGAAATGGTTAAGAAAGTTTTATATTCACCAGGTAGTACAAAGATCAAAATGTTAAGGGAACCAGAGGAAAGTGATTGAGAAGTTCTTTCTGAGGATGACAGCACTGCCTTGTAATACAATACTATTTCTCATGGGAGTGGGTGGGAGGCCAGCCTAAATTTCCCCTTGCTGTCCTGCCAAATTCCCCAAATTGCATAACTGCATATTCTCCTAACACAGTGGTACCCTTGGCATCACTAGCAAATCTGCAGGGAAGCAGTGAAGCAGCTGGAGGCTTGAAGGTGGACCAAAATTGGTAGAGGACAGACTTGGTTAGCCAAAAAACAAAACAAACCCAAACCCACAAACTGAATTTACTAACTCTCCCATGTATAACTGAAGAGCACAATGCAGATTTAATAACATACACTATTTGGTTCTAAATGCACTCCATCTAGGAAAAATAAGTTTATCAGGATAAGCAAAGGGCCCATGGGGAGTTCATCAGTTCAGTTTCAAGTCACAAGATGTGTTTTACTTGGCTATGGAACCTTTTTTGTGCAAGATTAATATGAAACTGCTGAAACGCAAACTGACAAAAAGACATATTTTTACTGGTTGGTGCTTTTTCCTCTGTGCCATTGTTTTCATCGGGAGGCCCCATGGCTGCCTTTCCCATCATTGCTGCCTTAGACTGACAGGAGGATGAGGTACTTGTTGGCTTCTGTGAGGAAATGCAAGAATGACAACTGGAAGAGCAGAATGACCAGTGTAACTCCTAAGGATGTAACCCTGAAGGCTTTTGTTTTGTCACTACACTGAATCAAAAGAAAAGAATTTGGACCTTCTCGGAGGGGAGTGTCAAATATGGCTGGCCTGGGGTAGGTTCTGCCTGAGCAAGGAGGAAAAGATTTACGTCCTTTGGAAAAATATTTATGCATCTTAATAGTTCAGGTAGCCAAATCCATTACTTCTGCAGCTTCACAAAGTTTCACTGCAGCTGACCCTAGCCCTGTATGCCAGCTGACCATCACTGAGGCAGGGAAAAAGCAAGTACACCCACAGTGATTCTGATAATCTTGCTGATAAAATTGCCTGTGTGCAGCACCTTAAACAGGCTCAGTGCTGTCGCTGGGATTGCTTGAGAGGCTGGGTACTACTCAGCATGTGTAAGGGTGGGAGAATTTGGCTCCAAAATGGTTTCTTTTTCTCTCCTTGCTACAGGACCTGGAAAAGACAAGGATGTGTGGGCGGGCCTGGAGTCCCTCCAAAGAAAGTGTGAGGCCTTGGGCAAAACAAATCCATCAGGTCTCTCATTTCTTCCAAATATAGGTCTGTTCTGAGTAATAGCCAGACTCAAGTCTAAATTCCACATTCAGCCGTTTCAGAGGGAATACATGAAAAAGACCCTATGGCCCAGAGAGTCCGTCTATAGAAAATATTTTGATAGCTCTTCCGCTCTGGCATTATCTTCCACTTAAAAAGAAAGGAAAGGAAAACACACAAAACTCGAGCACATGATTTAATTTTCACTGTAAAAGGACTGATTGATGAAAATAATACTTCTGAAAACAATCTGTTGTGAGCTATCAAATATTTTTTGCCTATGCACCAATTGGCAGGAAGCAGACAGATAAATTATTACAATATGTAAGAAAACAAATTGCTCTGAGGAGGAATGGTATTTGTGTGTGTGTGTGTTTATGAGCAGGATAAGTAGAATTAAACCCATAAAAGCATGCTGAGAGATCATCTTCCATCACAGCAGAAATATACTGGAAGCAAAGGAACTCACTTCAGCTCTGTCCCTGGCTGAATTTCTAGCAAAACAGGGTTTATGATATGCAAGTGTTCTCCTGGAGTAGAATTTTGAAACAAATTAAAATAAAAAAGGAGATTGGGATGTTCCTGCGCTAAGAGGAAGGGGGTCTTATAGCCATTTTTGCCAAGATACTTCAAAATTTTTCAGGCATCACCACATTTTAATAAAACGGAGCAGTTGCAGCAGATACACAGATCCTGAATATTGCTGCTCATGGGAAAAATTTTGGAAGTGCTGTAGACATGGAGCTTTAAGAACCAGCATTCTATTAACTTCCAATAAGATGGTTTCTATAGAGCCTGACAAGTGGAAAAATGACAGTGAGATAAGGTCTGTATGAAATAACAGCCTGTGGATCGCTCTGTGGCAACTGTCTGTGTACGTGTTCCTATCCCACAGCGAGCAGCTCAGGCAGAGATGGTAACTCATTTTCTGATAACTCCTTTTCCATCAAGAGTCAGATCACCTCACATTTTCCTCAGAGCTCAGACCCTGTACACTGGGTACTGGGCAGCTGGTGGGTAGCAGTGGGCAAGGCAGCCATGTGCTAAATATAATTTTGAATAAATAAGTAGAGCTTCTAAGTGGCACAGGATAAATTTGCCTTTATATTTGTAGATAACTATCACCCAGCTTGAGCCATGAGATCCACATTTTCCCTTCTTATGCCATGCCTGTTACCTGCATCAACCCCATCTGCTTGCACTGCTGCTGAGAGGAGAGGGAGCCCTTCTGGTCTGGAGCATCATCCTCTTTTCCTGAGCTACCCTCTATTTGTGCATTGTAGAGGAAGGAAGGGGACATAAACAGCATGAAAGTCTGGAATAGGCAATAATAAGACTGATTCTGGGAAATGTGACCTGTGGAACATAAACTTCAGGCACATCTCAGGAGCTGGAGAGGGAGATGAGATGCCTTGCAGAATACACCAGATATTTTTTCTATAGCAAGGTTGTATGGCTGCTAGTGGTTGATCTTATGTTTTCCACCAGGTGTTCCACAGATTTGACCTTTTGATCATTACTACAACCATCATGACATCAACAAGAGGCAAAGATATCTAATGGTATCCAGGGGAATCTGAATTCCATGAAAATAAGTAATGGAAGCCTATTTGCTAACAGGCTTTTTACAAATCTTTCCTTATACAAGCATTTCCTTCCTAGAAGTTAGATTTCCCATTCAAATTAAGAATCCCTGTTTGTGACAGAGCCAAAGTATCTTGAACCTTTTATTTTTTTTTTTCTTTCAATGAAGGTACAAATATTCTGTGATCTCAAATGCGACAAGAAATTATTTTGTCGTATTTCAAGGCCATTGAATGAGTACTTAAAAAGAAATTGTGAGCAGAAGTGCTCCTCTAACAAACTCTTTGCATATTTTTGAGGACCATTTGTGGGCAATAAGTGATGCTAATTGCTAGCAGCCAGGAGTTAGCTGCGAGGATTGCTAATAAGTTAGCAGCAGTTAGTTAGCTGTTAGTTAGCTGCTAACTGTGGACAGCTAGCCAGCCTAAGAGGCTGTGATCATACCATTTAGGGAGCAATTACAACTCTGTGTGGATGAAAAGTTACATGTTGTGACAGATGACTTGAAAAGGTGACAAGGGAAGGAAAAAACCCTGTGTGAGTTCCCTAACACATAAATATGCTCATATTACCTACCAAAAACTGGAGTAAGGCTTGTTTGTGATTGAAGCATTCTAAGCAGGAGCTCATTATTTCATCTAAGTCAGTAGCCTAAATTACCTGAAAAGAATTACTTGAAAAGATTACCTGTACTGATCTGGTTTGTGCATTTAAAATTTCTGCCTGTGAGTACAACTTCATCACTAAGCCTTCAAGTGCTAGCACCACCTACAGTTATCTTAGTGACAGGTGAGATGTACTGCTGGGGTTTTAAGAGAGGTTTTCAAGGGCCAAGCAGAAGTTTTCCAGTTCCTCTTTTATCTGGTGGAGTGCCCTCTTGACTTTCTGTGGTGTGTTCAACACCTCTATGCTGCTGGTGAAGGGGTCATAGTGCAGAGCAAAAGTCTTCTTGATCTTCATCACGTAGCTCCTGTGGGGAGACAGGACAGAGCTTCTGGTTCAAAAGGCATTTCCTCAAGTGCAAAACCTGCAGGACCTCATTTCTCAGGGTGCAGTCCTGGCCTCACTGGGGAGCAGAGGCTGCTGTGACACCTCCTCACTGCTTCTTCTGAGCTTTGCCTGGTGCAGCACACCCTGCCCACGGCTGAACCACTTGCAGCCCCGAAGATCTGCAGTGCCTGGTCTCAGCCTGGCTGGCTGAGTCCCGTCTGTGCTCTCACAGCTCTGCGTTCACACAAGTCAGAGTTATTACAACCACAAGCTGAGGAATGCAGGAGCACAGCATGTCTGCCGCCTTCACTTCCAAGAAATAACCTGGAGCAGCTCTTTCTGTGTAATATTCTAAAAACCTGTTGATACTAGGCATCCTGGGCTATTTTTCTGTCTCTATTAAAAGAAAAAACATGATTGCTTGCCATTTTCTACAATATTTCCATTAAGTGCATGCTGGTAGGAACCCCCTGTATTGCTGTTGCCTTATGTCTTCCGTGCTGACAGATTCTTGTGCTTTCAGTTATTTTGAGCAGCCTTGGCTGTGCAACTATCTTGAAAAAATGTATGAAAAATCTTCATGCCTGAGAGTGGTGTATTCCTTGTCCTCGTACGTTCTTTGCAGGTTTGCCTGAGTCAAATACTTTGCAAGTCCTCTCTTTCCTGCCAGTGAGTTCTCACCCATGTTTTTACATGTATTAAAAATTTAATATGAACATTTAGATTTAAGATGATGAGCCTAATTAACCATGGCTATAGCCTCAGCAGAGAGTGCTTCTGGGGAAGAGGTGAGGAGAGTAGGGAAGAAGTCTGGCTCAGGCTCTCTTCCTCTAATAAATTCCTCATTTCAGCTCCTGCATGCTCCCCAGTAGCTCCACAACCAACATCCTGCCTCCAGCCAGAATTGGTCATGTTGTTCTAACTGTTGGAGACGAAGGCCAGAATTTAAACCCCGCTTACTTTAAAAAAAAAAAAAAAAAAAAAAAAAAAAAAAAAAAAAAAAAAAAATACAATCCTTTACTGCATAACATCACACAGTTAAGGAAATGTGTTTAGAAACACCTCAAGCTAATTTGAAATTATGTTATTTAGGGTGCAGACAGCTACTTTGTAGAAATTAGATTGCCTGTGAATGCTGATTCTGGATTCTTGTGCAGATATAATCAGAGGAGAAAGGCAATCTTGTTTTTAAGCCCCCTGCTGATCCTTGTTAATTCCAGACGCTGCTATGAAATTTCCATGTGACCTTGGGTAAATCAGTTCTTCACAACCTCCTGTTTGTATGGACTAGCACACAGGGTGGGATTGCACTCTCACAGTTCAGTTACAGAATTTACTTCAGAAGGTGCTAAAATGAAGCATTGTTAAGATGAAGCACGGGACAGGGCATAGCAAAAATAAATTCTAGCTTTCTGTGAACCTTTTCTGAGATAAGCAAGCTCATGCTTAACTTTGTTGTACAAAAGCCACTATGCAGATGCAGCGAGACAGCCTGGCATGGTTGTTGCAGTAATACATAAATAAATGTATTTGAGATTAAGAATCAACCCAGTGTGCGCCCCTCAATGAAAATACCCACAAACACTTCACTTACTGAAGCTTGACCTTGGCATCTTCAAGGTTTTCTGCTATGAAATATACAGGCTGGAAGGCTTGATCCTGATAGGGGTGAACTGCAGTCACTTCTGGATCAAAAGGCTTGTACTCTGGCTTGTTTGACAAAGCATACTTTGCAGCAGGAACAACACCGGTTAGAGCAGGTGAATGAACAGAGAAAGAATTAGTTCCTGCTGGGCAGTAAAATTCTCTTTGGGGAATAGTTAGGGGTAATATAAAGTCCTGTTCTTTCATACGTCAGAGCTGATTTTCATAATTAGCAGTTAATAAACCAAATAATAAAGTTATTTTTTTTTAAATAAAAAAAAGAAATATATATTTCCTATATTACAGTGATGTGCAACTGGATAGCACAGCCATGTCCTCAGACAGGGAGGGAAAACTCTATGCCACACCCCAAAATATAGATAACTAAAATAAAAAAATATCATGCTGCTTTTTTTCAAATAGTAACACAGAATTTTCACAGTCCTGTCTAGCATTACTTTAGAGTCCTCTAGCCCTTGTCACAAATTTCATGCTTCCTACAGCAATAAAGATCAGAAGATAGAATGTTTTTGGTATTGTATGCACAGCTCCCAGGCCAGTACAGCAACCTAAAATCTTCCCTGAAATCCAATATATAAATAACACTATACAGCATGTGCACATTTGTATTTTTGAACCCATAGAGGTCCTTGTATGTGTTTTCCTACTGTTCTCTTACATTGCCTGCCCCGGGCAAACATGAGGCTTATAGAAGCCTCCTCTGTCCACGCTGCAGTCAAAGGTACATCTACATAATTTGTTTACAAGTACAGGAAATACCCTTTAAACCAGCCACCAGTCTGGCACTTGCACAAAGTCCTGGGAAGGCAGCTCTGCTTAGGTCTAAAGTGAGTTCCCAAACACTTTTGTTGGCCCCTGAAACCCAAGTGAGATACTTGAGAATAGCTCAGCCCCAGAGACATTTGAGCTGTATCACAAATGTTCCTAAAAGCCTGTTGGGTCTCCAGCTGGCCAGGCTGGTGAAGTGTCCTGGGTACAAACCAAATGGAGAAAGGAGCTCATCCCATCAGTGTTGAGACCTTTTTTCTCACCTTCAGACTGGACAGTGGGCCCCATTCACCTGGGGACATTCTTTTAGCACCCACCCTTCTCTGAGATCTGTCTCTTTCCCTTTCTCTCTTCTTCCCTAGTCTTCAGGAGACTCCCTTCACTATTTTATAATCCAAATGTCAACTCTCAGGATGCTACTTGTAAGTAACTGGTAAGAGTGGGTGATGCTGCTCAAGACTTTCAGTTCAATCTGCTAGCTGGAAAAATTCAGACAGTACTCCTAAGCACATATTTAGACATTTCAATGAACTGGTGCAGAAATAAATACCAGGCTTAAAAAAAAAAAAAAAAAACAAAAAAACAAAACAAAACCCAAAAAGCCAAAATCCAAAACCTCCCAAGAATATCTAAAAGATGGTGTTTTTCTTGCTCTTCATTTGCAGTGTGTAATTGAAGAGTAAACCTTGGATAGCACTCATACAACCTAAGATGGTTGGTATACACAAACATGAGGCTGCTCTTAGAATCTTAGAAGCTCTGGGGAACTAATGGGAAAAGATTTCAGTAACTCAAAACCTGACAGGGGTCCCACTATACTGTCAGTGTTGAAGCAGAACTGAAATCCCATTGATTTCAGTGGAAGTTCAGCTTGAAACCGGATGGCCTTAAAGGCCTCTACAAGTTAAGTACTGGGTGTGCTGCAAGAAAAGCATATGTAGCACTGAGTGTTGCCAAAATTGTGGTATGAGCCATAAGATTTTACAGTATGTAGGATAGAGTCCAGCTGAGTGTTAACAGAAGAAGCATTTGGGATAATGCAGAACAGCTGACAGAATATAGTGAAATAAACAGTGCAATACTGAGAGCTTTTGGGGAGGAATTCTTACAGTTCAGAGGAGGCAAGTTTGGCCAGCAGTCAGACACATTACAACTGCTCAGTTTAGACTTGGGGATGGTTATCCTTCTGATACCTAGCTGCTGTTACTAAATGCTTTGTTAGATAACAGGGATTCAAGTGCAAGACTCATGCAGAAGTGCCCAGCTCTTCCTCTCATCCTCTGCCTTACCCCCAAATTATGCCCTGAGTTTAGGCAGGATCAACTCATCCGCAGAAAATATCTACCTGAAGCTGACTTCAAACTTGTAGGAGTGGGTGCTGTGGAGAAAAGGGAAATGTTTTAGAGATTTTGTAGTCAGGATGTGGTTCCCTTGGTTACAGTCACACACCCACAGTCAGTCAGTCCAGGCTGCAGCTCAGGGATGTTCCCAGGCTTCTTGCTGATGCTAAATTCTCATATAACATAAGCCGGGTGACTGCTGCTTGCCCTCTCCCACTGGTTAGTTGTTATCTTCTTGTAGCCATCCATCTAACCTCAGTAATTAATGCCCTTATTCCTTCCTTGCTGACTGAACCATTCTGCTGCTCCTGGCCTAGAAGTCTTCAGGTCCAAGGAAACCCCTCCCTTGCCCAGGCTGCTGCAGTGTGTCTCCTTCAACACACGACCTGCAGTGAGATTCCTACAAGATTTTCTATGTTCACTGCCAACAAAGTGCCAAAACTTCACTGCCTGTGCCAAAGATGTTGATCAGCTAAATGACAGGGAATCAAGTCTGGGAGCTCCATGAAGAACTCTGTGTCTGGTCCCATGAGAAAACTATGAGAATTATTAGGTTGGATAATGGCTTTCTGCCAAGCAGCAACAAAACTTATCTAGAGCAACAAACCCAAGTCTATCATGAGCCTCACTATCTTCCAATCGTCATCTTCTCTGACAGATATGCCTAGACACTGCTTTATTTCTGAAAAAAAATCCTTTATATGAAACAGGCACTGCACTACACATTTTCTTTATTTAGCTGTAAAAGAAGCAGCTGGTACAGGTTTGCAATTTGCTAACAGGTGCTTAGGCATTGGACCTCACCACTTTACTCACACTGCCAGTGTCTACACTGAAGTTAGAATCAGATGCACAGGCAGACTAGAATGAGTAAACGGAAATATTTCTGTATTTTGGTTTTGTTCTAAATAAACATCAATGAGATTAAATCAGTCAGCTAAAGAAGGAAACTTCAGCACTTAAGTCATGGATATAATTAACTTGTGTACAAGTTGAATTTCAGGAGCTCAAGGTGACTTGCACAGAACCACTAAAGCATTGTCCCAGAAGATGCACAGTGAGGAACCTGCAGAGCTCACAAAGGGATTCTGCAGGGTTCATAGCAGAACTGCTGGTTAACTGCTTGCTCATCTTCTGATTTTGGTGTTATATACAAGATGAACACGCTGAAAGGGGGATAATCCTCTTCTTTACCTGTTGAGTACAAATGCTATCACTCCTGCATGTATTTTCACTAATATGATGGATGAACACAGAGGTAGACCCAGCTTTATCCAAAGTTTATCCTGTAGCTTTACTCAACAATTACCAGTGATAAAAGTAGTGACAAAAACCTGCCATTTATCACCTCAGGAACAGTTAGGACTTCCCTCTCAGCCTCAGAGATAGGGAATTTGAGATTGTACTTGTTTTTGTTCTATGTAGATAGCACAGTTTTGTGCACAAGCAGTCCTTGCCCATGGTTTTAACCAAAAACAGAAGAGCTTGTTGGTGCCTGAGGAGGGAAAGGGTGGAAATAGAGAAGAGAGAGTACAAGTCTGCTGAGTTTGACTACAGACACCAAAAGGGAGCATTTCTGATGAGATTTTTACTTTCATTTGAGTAAAGCTTAAACAGAAAAAGGAAGTAACCACATCAGATGGATTTTGTCATGCATACTGCTGTGAAAGCTACATAAATATCAGCAATATGATTACCACTGCCCTTTAGTACCCTGTTTAACATGTAAATGAACTTGATTTAGAACCATAAAATATTAAGCTAGGCAGAGTAGAATAAATGTGGCCTTGAATTGTGCTTTGATTGGATGTTTCTGGTTTTACCGGGTAAATGAAAAGCAAGTTTATGTTTCCTGTTTATCGTCAGTGAAAATAAGAGGTACGGAAGGATTCCCAGATAAACAGTAGCTTCAGCAGTAGTTGATCAGCTTCAATGTGAAGCTGATGAGCAATCAGGCCAAGATCAGGTTGCTATGTAGAAAGGAAGTGGTGTTTATTCCTCTAGAGTGCTAATGAACATGCAGACCTTTCACCTTATCAGGAGAGAAAGCTCTCCACAGAGTTACCTCACAAAAATCTCCAAATTGCAAGCGTTGTGAGAAAAAAACAATCTTAAACTCAGCAAGTGATAAAAGTGAAGGTTGTTGTCTGGGAAGGTTCCCCTTTCCTTGTGTTAATTTCAGCTGCCCTTCTCTGGGGACTCCTACTTGAAATGCCTTGAGATACATCAAAATGTTGGTTTTCCTCCTGTCAATTGACTGGGAAGTGGGCTGACCTGTACACAACTGGGAGAGTTTTGTAAAATGTTTATTGTCATGACAACCCAACTATCTCCAGTTCAGGGAGTCCAAGCTATGCTAATTCAGCCACAATTCCATGTGAATGTATCATGCATCTGGCTGCTAGGCTGCTGAGTTTATGTGTTAAACTTAAAATATATCTCTCATGAAAAAGAAAAAAGGTTTCTGGTTTATAAAAATGATTTAAAAGAGTGGTATTTATTTTCCTTTGGCTCTTACCAATTTAAAAAATATCATCCAATATCTGCACAGCTTGAAGTATTTGAGCCTTACGGACACCAGTTTAGGGCTTCTGCAATTAGAAAGTGATCACCTGCATCAGTGCTCTTCAAAATTAAGGAGAAGTTAATCTCTCCTATCAGCTGTTTGGTCAAAGGAGGGGAAACCCACTTTCTGTAAAAGTGTACAAGTCCTCTTTCTACAGTTAATCTACCTAAGCAAGTCAGTACGAAACCTGTGCTTGCAGATTTAGGTCTATGTAAAACTAGAGCTGACATTAGTTTTGAAATGTATTTAGTAACAAAAAATACTAAAACAATTTCTTTTTATCAGTATCCATGCTCTTTCCTATTTCCTTGCCCTTCATTTGGTCCAGTCAATCAGTGCCTTTCTGGTTCATATGTGTCTGAATGTCAGTGGCATGGAAAAAATAGCCAAGCTCATAATAGGCATAATATTGCCCTCTAGTGAGTAATTCAGAAAGGAACGTGAATTTTGTGTCAAAGTCAGCTGCATCACTACTGGCAGAAGCAGGAAGAAGCAAATCTAATGTTTTATGGGATGGTTTCTTTCATTGAATTTCATCTCTTTAGATGAAAGACAGGTACAATACCACAGTCGCTTTTCTGCTATGCAGTAGCTTCTGTGAAGGGAGAATTATTTCTTTGCAAAAGAAAAATCTGAATTTTAAATCATACTAATTTTTGTAGAAAAACATAGTTTGCTTTTACCAGAGTTCAGGAAAGTGGATTATAGAAATCTTTCAATATTTTCAACATTTGACACCTACCATCAGCTCCCCATAAGATGAAAGCAGTCCTGCCCCATAAGCTTTGATCAATCCATTTTGCTTGCAGAGACCAAACTCCACAGTGAACCAGTAAAGCTGGGAATAAGAACAACTTGTGAAAAAGAATCTGAAAAGGCAGGAATTTTTAAGCTTCTCATTTTTTCTTTAATTTTCTTTTATCCTCATTACTTAATACTGTTGGGTCTTCAAATGTTATAATTGCATATTTTAAGAAAATACTTTTTTTCCCTCAGCATATAACAGACTAAACGTAACATGTAATCTTTCAAAACTTGTTGTCCCACTCAGGAAAAAAAATTATCACTGAACTAAAAACGTGCCAGGATCTTTCCTTTTGCAGGATCCTGAGTTGCTTTCGTTACAGTTCAGCACATAATTATGTGTTTATATTCTGTTAATAACCTTGATTTTTATTATTTCACAACGGAAAGCCTTTTTAGTATCTCTTCATATTGCAGGAGGCTTTTTTGACTGCAGAATGAGACATGGGAGGAGAAGGAATTCTTTTTAGTGTTTCTTAAAATATCCTCTATTTGGATTTTGGATAGCGAGGTTCTTTCAAGCTCTCACTATTTTAAGAGAGTTAAAAATGTATTAGTGGCAATCTGGATGACAAGGACACCGGCAGTTTCTCATCTCTGGTGCATGGATCCACCTGCTTAGAGAAGTAATGGGGCTGAACGAAATAACGGCATTTCAAAATTTGTCTTACAAATGTTTTAGACCATAACAACAGTTTTGAGATTCTTTAAAGAAACTTCTAAGCTAGTTACCAAAATTGTCTTTATGAAAAACAGGGAATGACAGGGATTTTGAGAGATAATCTTTCATGTCAGGATAATGAATACACTTCAGCTTCTCCTCTATCTTCACTTTTTAGAAAAGGAACTCAAAGAGTGAGCCTAGATTAGGTATAGAAATTTTAAACATTTGACTATTGGGATGTTAATCCAGAATAGGTTTACTGCTCAGAATACTTGAATGGCACTTACAAAATTGTATTCTCACAGGCCCTGAACTGTAGGGAGCTCTTAAAAAAGTGCCCTTATTCTACCTTCCCAAACCCTAGATGATGCTAAGAAAGTTTCATTCATGAGACCCATTCAAGAGATTCTTCTGGTCTTAATTCTGATCTTCTATCTCTTGTCTAGGCCTATTCAGTTCAGGCTCAGGAAGAGGTGCCTGCAGAGGAATGCTTTATAAACCACAGGCCTCAACCCAATCTCACCAAGTCCTGGGGAATGATGCAAAATGGCTCTCTGGGACTTGGAATTTTTTAACCCAAGCAAAGCCATGGATCTTAATCTCACTCTAGCCTCTCTAGACCCGGGTAGTGGAAGAGGAAATGTGGACTGTCACTGTCTCCTCACCAGTCCAGGACCTGGGTGAAATCACAAAGGATTCAGCACTTGTAGCAGTCTTCAAAAATAGTGGTGGTTTTACTTAGTCCTAACCCAAGGATGGATATGTGCAGATGGATTTTAGGTGAGCCACAACCTCCTTCCAGAGTGAGACTTTGGACTGGGTAGGGAACTTCAGGAGTGACATTCTTCTCTCACTCACTACCTATACTAAGTGAGTGTCACACAGCTCGGTGGGGTAAGGCTCCTCTCCTGCTCTGAAAAAATCATCAAGACTGGTAAATGGGTGCCATTATCAGAAAAAAAAAATCACCTGGTCTCCCGACAACTTTCAGAACAAGTTAAGATGGCAGTAAGGGGCTGTACAGATAATTTTGATGGTTGCAGAGAGCCTAGTGACTCAGAAATGAATGGCAGTACTTGCTCCCAAACTGTTTTTAAGTGCTCACCCATTTGGTGAGGTTAATGAATGTGGGGTGAACCAAATTGTGATGGTTCCCTGCACATCGTGTAGGAGAAAATACAGGTATCACACTGGGTATCTAATGTTTTAGGTGAATCTGGAATGTGAGTTGGGACCATCCTATGCTTGAAATTGTACAAACTTAGCTTAAGAAATATATTCTTATAAAATCAAGAAGTGTAAGCATTTCTTCAAGTAGAATCACACCATTCTGGCCTCCCCCAGAGGGATTCTAGTCCCTACTCCAGCACCTTCCTAACTTGTGGAGGAGAAGAGACAATCCTGCCGATGCTCCCATTTCTGTAGTCAGTCTGAGGCACAAAAAGAGCCTTCCCTGCACAGCAAGGGATATGCAGTGAATCATTTGGGGCTTGCCTCTAATATTAAACTGCCATCTGTACTTACTGTGGCCAGTTTCTCAATCTCCTCTTCAGATGATCCAAGAGAAGCCAGTCCAATATCCTAAAGCAAGTAAGCAAGCAGACAGTGTTACACTAGTGTGATTATTCAGCCCAAGGGAGAGAAAGAGGGGAAGGGGGAGGGCCACATCATTTCTAGCATGAATAGCATGAACTATTCATTGTTTTTGTCACCCAAAATGACCTTCCATGGCTTCCAGGATGCCTACCTCTCCCTGGCCCCCAGCTACATACCACTGGGAGCCACATTAGATGAGTGATTAATCCTCAGTGTTCTCTGTGTAAAATTAACCACCTCTTGTCTTAATGCTGGACTATCTACACCAGGCAAAAATTTACAGGGAGTCATGAGAAGGAAGGAAGCAAAGGTGGGTTTTATCTTTGCCATTACCTTTCTGTCCCTCGCTCTTTCTGACAGCCCTTATGAGCAGGCCAGATCTGTACAGGGATGATTCGGTTTACTTTTAGCTGTGCTCCCTGTTAAATGTTATTCTCACAATAGGAAACTGTAGATATCTCATTTTTTTGCTATCCCAGGAGCCATGTCATGCAACAAACAAACAGAACTAGGGCATTTTCACCATTCATTGTCTCATACTGAATGGAGCAAAAAAGAATTTCATGGGGTGAATTTCAACTGTGAGAATGCTTTGTGGGGACCCAAAAGTGAAATGTGAAAATTCACTGAATGTGATATCATGTTGTATAGTCTGTGCTATTGATAGGAAAAGAAGAAAATTGAAATCTTTGAAATTCCTGTAGTCTTTTATTTTTAATATGTCTTAAGTTCCATTATTGAGCTGAACTGAATAGGTTTCTTCCAGAATAAATTATAGATGACTAGGATGACTACTCTTTTGATTCTGTTGATAACCAATATTTATGATCAAAATGGTAACTGGCATGTATTTAAGTTGATACAACTGTAAACCACATCATATGAGGTGAACTGATTTTCTTTTAAAGATATTTAATTTATTATTCAGGGACCTAGGTCACGTTGGGACCTACATCATATTACCCGTCCGATCTTATCCCCAGTTTCCACACTGGCCACTGATTGATAAGCCTGGACAATGAGATGTCTTCTTCCCTCAGCTATGGTTTTGAGGAGCACTCAAAATTCTGAAGTCTTTAATTATGAGAGGTCATTGAGTTCATTTGGGTCTGACACTGACTGCTCCTATTAAATAGCCCCTTATTGTACAAAGAAGCTCTGTTTGCTTTTTGGAGCCTCCTTGCCAGTGTGAGCAATGCTGTGAGAATCTGGCGAGTTGTAAAGGGAAAAACAATTCTGATGAATGACATGGTGATGGACACAATTAAAGTCTCTTGTGAGACAAGAATGTACATCCAGAGACAGAACCAGCTTGGAGGTTCAGCTGTGTAGGTTCACGTGGTGGAGGACAGGAAGCCAGGGGAGCAGCTCGGTCAGCAGAGCTCAGACTGCAGCCCCACAGAGACATCCTTCCCCAGACTGACACAGCCCTCCCACAGAGAAGTCCCACAAGCTCTGCCTGCCCTTCCTTTCACACTGTGTCTGAAGGGAGCAGTGCTACCCCTCCCTTGGAGGAAACATCTCCCAGGTCTCTGCTAGCCCACCACGCCTGGAGGTCATGACTCAGGCACAATCCAGCCTTAGAATTGCATCGCATGGTGAGCTGTGTGTATTTAAGGCACTCTGCTCTCCTATCCAGAGCAGCTGGTTAAAGGGTCAGCAGAAATTGTTCTTACCTGTGAGAACTGGGCAAACTCCTTGTCAGCCAGCATGGGAACATGACCCAACAACTCATGGCAGCAGTCTCTGGAAAATAAGTGACCTTTTTGTTTATTAAAGGCTTCCTTTCCTGCCCTTCATGAGGTTCCTGTGAAGGACTTTAGCCAACAGACCCCAAAGGGAGCTGGCGTGAGTGCCACTCCACAGCGACTGCCTTCATACCTGGCCTGGCTCTGCAAGGATCAGAGCATTTCCTCCAGCCACAGGCAGCCAGCTGCCCCCTGCTACCTTATCTATTGTCTCCTTGGGATGGCATGGGCACTAACCTTCTATGTCACAACATCTTTGAAAGGTCCCTGTTTTGTCCCAGCATACAACAAAAGCGTCTGTGTGAACTTGTAATTTCTCATGAAATGTAATTGTTGTTGTCTGGCCAGCACTTACTGGGAGAGTTTCACAGCAGGAAATCAAACCCCAGCAGATGGTAACTGAAGGCAGGATGAAAAGATTAAACCAGATATTCTTTAGTCTTTTCCTTGCCCAGACAACTTTGCAAAATAGACAGAGAACCACACCCTCTCATGCATGACTTCCCCTTCTAACTCTCCAGCTACCAGTTTCTCAAATTGTTTTATTCTTTAGACTACTGGATGGAACTCCAGAGCCAGTCCCAAGAGAATGATCCCCAACACATTCAGAAGGATGGAATTATGTCAGGGCATCAAACTTACGGTTCTGGGGAATGCATAGGAGAAGAGAAGTGCCTTGTATACTGTGTGCACTGAAAGACACGAAATGCCAGGCTGGCAAGGAAGTCACGAGCAGACAGCTGTCCTGCAGCTGGTCTCAGCTGGAAACCTGTTCTCTCTGCAAAGGGAAGGGATACCAAATTCAGCTGTCTCTAGGGTTAACTACACAGCTTGTTTACTTTAGCCAAGTGGTTTCAGGGTCCTTCCTGCTCTGTTGGAATAGTTCCCTCCACCAAGCATAGCAGGCACACCTTGGCTTATCGTGATTGATGTGCCCCTGTGCTGGTATAGGACCAGTTCCTGAAACATGGAATCACCTATCCATCCGTCCTGTGTGCATTCCATAGCAGTTTCACAAGGTGTGGGAGTACTGCCCACCCCAGTGTGCATTTTTGCACATATACACACAATTCTCTACGTTGCACATGACAGAGGTGTGTCTGAGGTCACTCACAGTCCTTCAGATCAAGCAGGGGACAGAACCTGCCTCTGGTGTGTTGGAACCCTGGATGCTGAGAATCTCAAACTTTCTGTGCTGAAAAGCACAGACCCACAAGAGAGCACTGTGTTTGACCTGAGGCTGTGGAGAAGACTTCCAAAATTGATTAATAGCACTGGGATTACGGGTGTGTAGCTGGTCAGAAGTGTGTAATATAACAGGGTGGAAAACTTAAAGTTTAGGGTTGTAGAATATAGAAATAAATACAAAGAAAGATGGAGGTTTTAGGATGGAGGCAAGTTGTTCTTCTTTACCTTCTCCTTCCTTCTTCACGGATCTGGGTGATTTTCTCTAATTAGATGAAAGATGTCTGCATTACGAGTTTTGGGTGATCATAATTAGGTTAGAAGCATAAATAATATAGATGTCAACTGTTTATTGGGTAATTAGGACTTAAATAGCCTTGAACAGATACCATTTTAGGGCACTTTCTTGACTTGTTAGAGAGAACTCACACCTCGTGAGTTTGTAATAGATAAGGACAATAAACTTCAGAGTGAGACTTCAAAAACAACCTTTCCTGAGTATTGTTTGCCCTGACCTTGGAACAAGAAAGATCCTGAAATTCCAACACCAGTGTTTTTTCTTTTTTTTTCTTTGTTTTTTTTTTATACCATTATGTTTGTCTAGAACCCACTGCACAGCCCCCCAGTGATGTGATCATAGGTCTTTTGCTTTGTACATGTCCACAGACCAGCACACAGAAGAATGCAACACTTTTGCACTGTGATTTCAGCTTGTACATCCAGGGTTACCCCAGAGCACCCTGTATTATTGGAAAGGACTGTGAGAGATAACCAAAAAAATAACCAGTCTGGTGGTCAATAGAACACACACTCTACATTTCCATGGGAAACATGCTGGTGGTCTGCAGAGCTCAGAAAACTGAAAATCACCGCTTTCAAAGTGAGCCAATGATAATCTTTTTGAAGTCCTATATTCAAAATCTGTGTTTCATTCTCAGCTCCCGTAAATGACATCTCATCTTCATGAAAAAATAAAACTGCATTTTAAAAAAATCAGAAATGGCTTTATTCTCAATTCTTCACCCATATTCTATTGTGTCATGAAGCCTATAACCTTTTTTTTTCCTTTTTAAAACAAACAAAAAAATCCCACCCAGAAACCAAGCCATTTATGAGATTTGTTTTGGTCTGTTTTTTCATGTATCTTCCAGAATTTCTTGTCTTACTCTGTCAGACTATTAGTACTTCTCCCATTACAAAACAAAACAAAACACCCAGAGAAAGAAAAAAGAAAAAAAAATTCAAAGTGACAAAATATAGAAGAAATAGAGGAATGAGAGGACAGCAAGAAGTGCTTCTTTCTGACATTGTGATGGACTAGGTGGTGGGCATTTGCCACAGATATCTTCTATTGCTCCCCTCAATTCAACGGTAACTAGTACAGAACTGCCTCAAAAATGAACAATTAAAATCCTGTGGAGATTATCTACCTTTGTCTATTTGCTGGTCCATTCCATAGGAATGTGAACATTTCAAAATCTGGTAATCTTTGGGCTGGATTCTGAGTGAAAATTACATTAGCTGAAAAATATATGATATGAAAACCAATACCTTAGTAACTCAATTTTGGAAAGTCTATGAAAGAGTCTAGGGAAATTTATATAGCTTTAGCATCCATGTTGGAGGAGAAGGAGGGAAAATGAAAATTACAGCTTGTGTTCCCTGAGATGTCCTTTTAAATAGAGGCCAGTGAATCAGACAGTCTGCTGACGGAACAGACTTGGCCAGTTGCCTTGAAAAGCCCTAGGAAAAAATTTATCTGCTGAAGGTAATATCTGCAAAACCTGAACTCCTTGTTCATGACTGCACAATAAAACCAGCAACCAGCAGAGAATTGGGGGTGTGGCTGGTTGGACCTGCTGCCCAAATATCTGGGAAATCAAAGTGTGTTGCAGAGAAGGTCTTGAGCAGTTGACCTAAAGTGATCTGCAAGGTTTAATTCTTGGCCTAAAAACTGGTGTATACAGGCAGCCTGTGCATTGTAGTGTGAGCTTGCTTGAGTTCACTGGCTGTAATTTCTTCCAGCTGTGGAGCACAATGACTGTCTCAATCCAAACATCTTTCCTAGAAAGAAAGATGTGCCTAGGTTCATCTAGTTAACCCTTTAGGAAAACACTTGCCATCTGTAAGCGATCACACTGTTAACTGCTTAATTCCCTTTAAGTAATTGTGAAATATTTATGAAGTACAGTTTATTTCTCTTCAAGCCAGCCTCACTAATAGGTAAAAACAGACAGATGTCATACCATATCAAAAGGAATTGCTTTCTTATGTTCACAGATACTGCTAAGCTATAGAGAAGAAGGAAGTTTATCTGGCTGTGTGGGCTGCTCTTAACATGATCACTTTCTTTCCAGTTATCCTCTCTCTCTGTCTCCTATGTTTTATTATTTTCAAAGCTGTACAAGGGGAGGTTCAGAATAGGCATTCAGAAGCATTTCTTCTCTGAGAGGGTGGTCAAACACTGGAACAGGCTCCCTGGAGAACTGGTCAATGCCCCAAGCCTGACAGCATTTTAGAGGAGTTTGAGCAATGCCCTTAGCAACATGCTTTAACTTTTGGTCAGATTTTAGACCTTGCAGGTGCTTCTGACTCAGACTCAAACTCAGAGTTTGGGCCTTGCAATAATGTAAATCTTCATGCTGTTCTAGAAAATGTTCTGCATAGTGAAATGAGCTTGTTAGAGGAAAGTGAGCCAAGACATCCATTCAACGGGACTAAAATACATTCCTCACTCTTAATTGTGTCTAGCTGTTAACACAGCTCTTCTGAAAAAAATTTGTTTCATTCATACATAACCTGTAGGCTAAAGTAATCCAATTTTAATCTACAGTTTAATGACTGTAGGTGGTCTCAAGAACTATGAATAGTTCTACATTTTCCTTAGCTGTCCATTTCAGAATGGAATAAAATACTTCTGAAATGCTTGATACTCATTCCCAGGTAGTTCATACAATTAGCTTATAGTAGACACCTTATGTTTATAGTAATGAGTTGAAACTCACTGAGAACATCTTTCCAAACTTATTGACAGGTTTGTCAGAGTTGCTGTTTAGTTTGTTTTGTTTTATGACACAGAGAATATTTAGAACCAGAGCCTGTAAAGGAAGTGAGCAGACTCCAGGTAACCAAATCCTGTCAACTAACGTGAGCAATGCAGATAGGATTATGGCACCATAGCCTTGCACTACCTTAAATCCTCCCATTTTGAAATCACCTGATACACTTGAAGGATATGAATATTTGTGATAATCAAATCAGAATCACAATTCCTGGAACTCCCTGCTGTCAGCTATTGTGTAAATTAAATGCAATCAACTACTTCAAGAGAAAAAATATTTATCAGCCCAGTTATTATAAGAGGGAAGTAAGATGGGTAGTTGAATAGAAGTGAGAATACATGAGAAAATACACAATGCCTACACAGAAAAATTCCTACAGCTGGATGCAAGGGTGTTCATGGAAGATGCTTTTCACATGACAACCCTCCCTTCCCTCACACTGAACTTGCAATGAAAACCTTGTCATCAAACAACTTATTTTCATGAGAAATTCCAAAGGCTTAGAAAACTCTTCAGACACAGAAAGCTTATTCAAGCTGACTGGTGTTCCCTACTCTTATATGGAGCAGGTCACTGGATTTCCTGAGTATTGCATTTAAGTACAATTTATTTAAAGCTAAGCCATATTTTTTATTGCGTATTTAATCATGGTGATAAGCTGTCCTCTCTCTGTCACATCTTTTCACTGAGGAGGAGGCTTTAAAGATCACCTTTCTTTAGCAATTCTTGATAATCAGGCGGTTTACAGAAAGCACCTGGCCTTGGGAATCCATGCAGCCTGTGGCCTCACAATGCAGGCCCCCTCACTCTCCTGCTCCTGGCTAGTCAGCCCCTAACAGGTCAGCCTAGCAGACTTGTGTCTTCTTTTTCTAAGGTGACCTCTTCATGCCTTTATGGACTTGCACCACAGCCTCTGTGCTCTCCTGTCAGCCACAGGGCAGGCACCAAAAAGTTTGGTGTGACAAGTGGTGCTACAGGGACAGAAGGAAGCAGAGTTGTTTCAAGGCAGCTGCTGATTGACTGGCAGGATCTCCTGGAAATCATCTTCTCTAGCACACATCCCCATCCTGCCAGGTGGATCAGGAAAAAAGCTTGAGAGGTATGTACCTGTGCTTGTGTTTGGGTCTTACTATCAGCATGGCTATAGAAGCATAAAACAGAGCCATACCCACAAAAAGGCAGTGTGGAAGTCGTACTGAGCAGTGCCTGCTGTGGCTGCAGTGCTGCTGGTGCAGGGATTAGCTGGTTAGTGCCACAGCAGCTGCTGCCACTCACAGAACACACACAAACTTCCAGCTGGGTCCCTCCATGTGCCTGGAATGAATGCCCTGTGCTAGAGCTCATCAGCTCTGCTCACCAGCTTGTTTCCTAGGAAATGGCTTGTGGTGCACAAATATGTGCAGGGAACCCTAGAATAAACCATAACTTATAATGACTGACCTTTTAAAAATCTGGAGACATCCTGAAGCTGAGGGATGTTATCCTCTCTGTAGCCGCAGTGCTTCTCGAGCTGCTGGAAAGCATCCAGGTACTGGGAACAGGCGTGAGTAGGGTAAAGGCTCCTCAGCTTCCTGTAGACTTCTCTCCTGAAAATCCAAAACTGGATAGAGTGAGACACCTCAATAAAGCAGTGCTCACCTGTACCATCTACAGACCACAGGGAGATGTAGAGCCCCAGCATGGGGGTCATGGTCTAAAAATCTGAGCTCGGGATTTGAAAGCTGGTGCTTGAAAGCTGGTCCTGGTTGGATGTAGCAAACCACAAGGGCTTTTTGTCTCACTTTTCCTTCAGAAGGTGTCCTTCAATATTACAGAACTCTAATTCAGATACAGAAGTGTTTCTTGGTGAGGCACCTTCTTGCTAAGTGTGTTGGAGGCAGGGAAATCCCAGGAAGAGAGCTGAGTCTGGAATACTCTGTTGCTCAGTTTAGGAAAGGAATGAATCAGGTATTCCCCTCCTTTCTATGTTTGGGTACAACTTGAAGTGCTGCTCCCTCTTTTTCCACCCTGAAGCCTAGCCTAGATTTGTCTCTTAAAAGCCTCTGGGGAAAACACCTTTTCTGATACTGACTGGTAATATCAGCACAGGTGAAGAGGTTTGTATTTTTGAAGTTCAAAATGCCTGGCACAGGCTATGTATTTGAAAGATATGCCAGCTTCTTGAAGCATTTATCCCACTATACAAAAAGAGACCAGCTGGAAATAATATATGTTACCTGATTTGGACACAGGCTTTAATATTCTCACAAACTTGATGGTACTTGGATTTCGAGTTGTGGTTTGAAATATATTTAGCTGTTGCAAAATAAGCAAGTAGTAATAGGATGGCAAAGAACCTTATAGAAATGGTTATTTTTGTTCAGACATGGCCCTAGGGTCTCAACAACTTTATAAACATTGTTTTATGAAAATTGAGATCATTCTTGGAAATGCTGGGTACAGGAAATGACCTTTTATTGGTTTGGTAATTTTTTTTACCATTATTATTATTATTCTCCTTTTTGTGATGCTATTGTTGCTATGGAGGTGATAGCCAGTCCCTGGTAATGGCTCTTTATTTGTACAAATGTCTTACGCAGTGTGGGAGTAATAATGAACCAGAATGAAGCGGGGGAGGAAAACCTTAGGAGAAAAAAAAATTAAAAGAACAGAGGGAAACAGTGGCTGCTGTCACTATTGCAAAAGCCACAGGAGACTGGGCCATTTCCATGGAGGAATTAGGAAAAAATGAGGAGGACTAGAGTTCAAGCATTGCCCTGGCTTATTTCCTCGTAGAATACTACTGACTCCAGTGGGGTTGTGTGGGATTTGAACCAGTGCAGGGTTCATGCCCAGACTGGAGACTAGAGAGAGCAGGCTTGTTTACACTTGTGCACATATGGTCTCTTTTATCAGTGTCACTCTGCTGTGTGTCCAAACATTAGCTACCACAGAAATGCAGGCAGTCCCAGGGACCAGGGATGAATTACCCAAAGACAATCATCCAAGGGAACTCTCCAAAGTCAAGACAGGAGCAGGTACGCTGCTGACACTGCTGGAAGACAACGTTATTAAAAACTCTAGAAAGGAGCATCCTAACAAAAGATGAAGCCAGATGCTTGAAAGACTTTAAAGATAACAACCTAATTTTACATAAATTTCCTTATTTTTCAGGGGAGAAAAAAAAAAGTCACTAGTCAGCTTCATTATGAGGATGCAACAGGTGCATCCCCATAATTTTCCCCTGAATTCTCCATTTTTCTTACACAGCTTTTACCCATATGGCATCTCTGACTGCTTAGTTTCAGGGCCTTCCAAGAAGTTGCTTTGAAAACAAAAGCTCAGATCATCTGTACCCTCTGTTTTCTGAAAGTCATATTTCTTCTCTGGCTTGGTTTTCATTTTTATAACCACGTTGCTACAAACTGAAGGCATCCAGCAACTCCTCAGAGTGACACCAAGGGAATTTAGTTTGTGCTATGAATTTCCCCTGCAATTGCACAGCTCAATTAAGCTGTGCTGTAATGCAGCTGACCTCAGGGCACAGCCTCAGGGGGCTGTGATAACAATTGGGAGGGCTAATTTTGGAGACAGCTTTACATAACAAGACAACCTGGGTTGCTGGGGTTGGCTGTTTAAGGAAATGGGCAGATACTCCTTTAAAAGTGTATTCTGTTGCCACAATGGGTCTAATTCTAGGTGGAGAAGAGCTGGAATGACGAAGGTTGGCAATAAAAGAGAAAAACAGGAAAGAACACAAAATTAAATTTTCTTAAATACGACATTCCCACACACCATCCCATGCCAAGATTGTTGGCTGGTGGTAGTAATCACGAGCATGACACTGATCATCAATCTTTGACTATTGAAAGATGCTATAAAAACCTATTTGAGCTTAATAACAGCATGTCCTCCTGGATGAGCTGGACGCAAGGTTTTTATGTGGTTGTGGCTTTCTGTGGCAAACTAGATTTTACTTGAAGTATTAAAAGAGATGGGATGCCAGAGAGGTTCTGGCATGAGACATCTAATTCTATGGGTTTAAATCCTGGCATTGGAATAAACTTTGATGATGTGATTTAGGGCAAATTACTTAAGTTCCAGGGCTTTCTGTAGCACAGTTAGAAAATGTGGTTTCATTCTTCCTTTCCCCCACCTTTAGGCCTTCTTTTCATTTAAATTTCTGAACAAAGACTGTCTCTTATGTGCACATGTGGCACCTTGCACAATCCCAGGACTCTACTCTTACTTGAGACTTTTGGACATATTAATGTTTTGTAGTATCACACAAATATGGAATTTCTGCTGCTTACTGATATATCTTCAAGTTAGTGGCAGAAAGTGGAAACAGAGGGATTTGAAAGAAGAGCTCTGCTCCCTTTCAAATCTGCCACATATTTCACATAGTGCTTTAAAAAATACTTTGAATTGAATTAATTTTGTTTAATTCATTGGTTGTGTTTTGGGCACTTTTTTTTTTTTTTTTTTTTTTTTTTTTTTTTTTTTTTTTTGGGTTTTTTTTTTGGGTTTTTTTTTTTTTTTTTTTTTTTTTTTTTTTTTTTTTTTGAGTGGCAGACCTTCAGGAGCAACAAAGCCCCAGTGAAGGAATGCTGCACCCTTGTAACAGTAACTTACTATAATTTCATATGATATCTACATGTTATCTAAGGCCCTTTTACAGTGTAAATAATGTGTATTAGAAAGGTATTTCAAAATTTCCTCTACTTTCAGTTTGGAAAATGCTACATATTCATGTTAAAAACAATGAATACTTGAAGGAGAACAAGCAAGGTTGCTCTGTCCTGTGAATATTGAATTAGCTGTGTCCTCTGAGTGAATTTCTGTCCTGTGAGTGGGCGTATTCTCCTGACAAGAAGTTTGAGAAATGTGATATTTCTGCCAGCACCATAGCTATGGTGAGTTAGAGGCCTGTCTGTTATTCTATAGGGTCCAGATGTTTTCTGGCTTCTGATATCCTGATGGGATCTGTAGGCAGGGAGATAGTCAGGAAAATGCCTTTTGCTCTAGAAAGTGAATAGTTAAGACCAGCCCCGAGAATGTTTTGCAGAAAGCCAAATGACCAAAAGATGACATTTAACCAAAGAGTAAAATGTGGGGTGGATGAAGAACATTTTAAAAAGGTTATAGCTGTGTCACATTGCCAGCCTTTCCTGGGACTGCTATGGAATGGCCCAAAAGTACCAAACTCACCACGTTGCTGTTTCCTGTGCTGTGTACTCAATGTGAGGTAAAGGGTCTCCTCTGTAATGAAGAGAAGAAATATGACACATGTTTTGAGATTTCAAGTTCAGTTTCCAGGCTTTTTTTTGCCTGCACCATGAATTTTTGCCATAATGAAAATAGAAACAGAGAAATAGTAAATAATGAACCATCCATTTGTCTTGGTCAGCTCTAATGTGGGTGTTCTCTCTTCTGTTACAATGTGGGGAGGAAACAGAGGGATATGTGAGAAAGGGAACTGTGTTCTGGTTCACAGATGGAATTAGAGACCTCCAGGCTTGCCATCACCTCTGCTGAAGGCAATCTAGGAAGCAAAACACAGTGTGTGCCTGGAGGAGCCCTCCCTGGAGGATGTGACCAGCTCAGCACCATCACAGAGAAGCTTTCGGAAACCCATGAGCAGAGGGCTGCCCAGGAGCTCACTGTGGGCTAGCACTGATTCTCTGATGAGTGGTCTTTTCTCCTCTTCCTCACTGTTGCTTCTTCTGTAGCTCTGAGTCAGTCCAGCTCTGCTTTTGGGCTGCTCTGAGCTGTGCTGACTCTGATAATTGATGGAAGAGAGAAAACTGTATTCAGAAGTCTCACAAGACTTCAAAGACTTCACCAGTTCTTGGATACCATGAGGCTGATAATCCATGACCAGTTGTACCTATACCTTTGATTAACCCCATCAGAAAACAGTGTAGTTCTGGTGAAGATAAAGATAGAAACATTTTCCATCACTTACAGGAGAACTGAGAGCTTTTCATGTTTTTAGGTAGTCAGTGTGCATAGACAGAGACATTTTAAAAAGCAAAAAACCAAAAATAGTAAACTACTTTCCACCATCAAAAATATGTTTGTAAATATTGTTCCTCAAATTTCCTAGAAAAACATTAGCCTCAGCTCAGGACTGAGTCCTAAAAGGAACTTAAAATTTGAAATAAAGGATCATATTGCAATCACATCTGCTAAAACAAAATCCAGCACTGGAATGGGATATGTGAATGCAATCTTAAGATTTTGTCTTAAAATGTATTTGCTATGTCATGACAAAAGTCTATTTCATATGGAGTGAGAGCTTTTGTGGCTGAATTTTGTTGTCTCAAAAGTGATCTGATGGACAGAATATGACATCTCTGACATGTCTTGGACATGAAGTCTGGCAGTGTGGAGCACTGCACTTCCCCTCAGCAGCCTCGTACTTACGCTCTGTAGTTAAAGGCCAGGTCAGCAAAGAACGCCCTCCGCTTGCTGTACTCCAGGTCAGAGTATCCCTGCGTTAGAAAATAATTACGAAAAAAAGTTTTACATTATGAGAGAGCTGTGGGCATAAGTAGAAATCATCAGAACTACCATCAGATCTGTGGGAAGTGGAGGCTCCCCCCCACCCAGTTCTCACTGCCCATTTATTACTATGTTGTGATAAAGACAGACTCAGTGGTGTCTGTTTAAAGGGGAAGTTTACCTACTGAATACCAGCATTTTCCTTCTACTCCTTCTGTGTTTACTAGAATTGAAACTTCAAGCAGTCTTTGCCAGATATTGAATATGCATGCAGGCATGGAATCACATTCCTTTTAATTTTACATCATTCATACTAGGAATTAAAACTTAAATCTGGGACTGTGTGCTAATGTAACTTATGAAACAGCGTTGATCAGCATCACTGTACAAATATTTATTATTCTAAAATATTCAGCATTTACTGGAACCACTTTGTGTACTGCAAGCCAAATTTGTCCCTTAGGTTTATTCACATAATTTTTAATGTAGCAATGATACCAGTAACCCTGCAGTTAATGAGTGTTGTAGGCATGAATCTGAGGAAAGGGTTGGATCCTGAGAGCATGTCAGGATGTCGTGTGTCATGGATAGTATGTTCATTCAGCTGCCTGTCAGTGGCTGTAACAAGTCCATGTAAAACACATGGAAAGCTGTTGGGCCAGACTCACAGAGATGCTGTGACTTCCCAGCTTTGTCCCATGGGCTCTGTATCCAACCTCTGGGCAGCAGGAGCCTCCCTGGGGGACCTGCAGCCAGTGACAGGGTGGCCCAGAAATCGGTGTCACAGCGATGTCAGTTTGATTGCTTTGGCCAGTAAAGAACAAACTGAAGGTGGGGAGAGAAACAACCCAAACTGTCTATTTGGTAGGAAACGTGTATACAAAATCTTTGCTGAGCTCCCTGTACATCAGCTTCTTTTGTGCCTTCCTCCAGCCTCTCCGTTTTTGAGCCCTGCTCAGAAGCCTGGTAAATCAGCCCATCTGTCACAGACAAGTGATGTTCAGTGCCTGAGGTAACTTGTTTTCAAATTGTTAGGTGTTTCTAAATTGCACTACATTCTGCAATTTAGATTTATCCTCACTCAATACTTCAGTAACTCAGCACCACTGCTGCTTTCTCCCAACCTCTTCAGTGCTCACACCTTCTATTTGGCAAAGGATGAGGGAACTTAGTCCAGTTCAAAGAATTCCCTATGTGTGTTCATTTATCTAATGAGAAACAGCCTAAGAGTTAGCTCAGGAAAATTACAAACACTTGGACTGTTTGCCCAGAAAGAAATAAGGAAGAATGAAAGATGTCCTGGTTAAGGAGGACATGAAGCTCTCCTAAAGCATTATAGTGAATAAGTGATTCTCAAAAATAGACTATAGACTTGGAAAGGTCTGTTTCATATTACACAGGACTGCACACAGCTCTCAACAAAACCTGGTGTAGGTTAGTAAAAGGGACTAAATGGAATTCAGACATGTAGAGAAGGGAATTACAAAAACTTCCTTGTAGATTCTGTGGACACACATCTACATCTTCACTACTTTTCTCACTGCAAAATATCTCTTCTTTTTGTCCTTTCCATAGCTTCTCTATGATGCTTGACAGAATAAAATGCTTCTGTGACCTGACTTGCCAAGTGACAAATGGCCTTTTGGGGTCCCTTTTGTGTCTGTGCCTCACTCGCATCTCATCTGTACTAAAGCTGGAAAACTTTGATGAGAAATAAGTGTGAGATTGCTTGTTTGTTTGTTCCCAGTAATTTGCCTTACTATCATCACTAGAGCAGGACTCTACAGTGCATTTTTCTTTCCGTCTCCTAGAGTTTGTGCTCAGGGTGTGGATAAGAGGGCACACATAAAGCTGTTACAGTAAAACCCTTTTGAGGTCCATTCCTGCAGGGACACATGCAGCCGCTAATTCCAATGAAGATGAGCTTTTATCTGCCCCTGTGATTTTTTTCTCTTCTTTCATTAGTATTTCTTTACTCCTGAAGTTTCCCTTACAACAAGCTCCCTACAGAGAGTTTCTCTTTTAAAGATGAAATAACAAAAATGTTAAACTTACGGGGTGACCATGGTCCAAACTGGGGTCATATTTAGGGATCAGATGGTGACACTTGTCCAGATCTTGGATTTTTTTGGGGAACCAGGGCACTGCAGAGAAAGCAGAAAGAGTTAAATGAGAGAGAATCAAATAAATTTTAGAGCAAAATTAAAAGCTGTGCTGAAGATTACAGATTCTTTTCATCAATATCTAAGAATTTTCATATCTACATGTTACCATAATTGTCATACACCTCAGTAGTTGACTTGCTTGCTTGCCAAACTGGCAGATTGGAAGAAAAATTATCTGAAATTAAGTTGCTGTGATAATCTCTCAGTTTTAATTAGTAGAAATAATTTTTGAAGGCAAAAATATTTTTTAGATCAAATGTAGTTTTTGTCTGACACAAGACAAGAAATATATTTCTACATTCTGGATTTAAGAATATATTTTGATCTTGTCTAAAAAGCAGTCTTATGTTTTCATACCTTTAAAAGTTAGAAAACATTTAAAAAGAATACAAGATATTTATAAAATTTCTAGCAACCAAAGAGGTGAAGAATCTTCAAGTTTTTTTCCTTCTGGCTCATTATTTTTTGCAGCAACATAATTCTTTAGCTATATTTCCAAACAGATTCCTTCTCATGAAGTGGGAAGCTTTTACAGTGACTAAAATGCAAATGAAATGTGATAATTTTATTTTAAATGCCAGCATTTATGAGAAATTAATTTAAAAAAAGAATTGCTGGAAAAACACAAAGTTGATATTGCTTTCTGAGGTCAGACTGATGCTGTAATCAGACTTTCTGTGTTACAACTCAGAAAGGTCCATTTGGGGTCACCTTAATCTCATACTAAACAAGACATCAAACATCTTTCTATTGACTGTTAAATTTAAGTTTTGCTGTATTATCTTAGATGCAAGAACATCAAGTTTAGAGAAGTACAAATCTAAAAATACTCATGCATGTTGGGGAAATTATGTAATTTTCATGCATTACAACAAATTCTGTGATAAGTAGGAAGAAATACCAGTATGACAGGTGCCTTATGTGCACCCAGAACTTTTTCCTGAGCCTCTGTCTCTGGCTGTACCAGTGGTTCTGCATGCAGGGAGCCTTTCTTGCCATCTATTGCCATATGCCCTCAAAACCTGGACCTGACCACAGCTGTCCCACTGTGTCCCCATACACATCTTGCCTGTTCCCTACAGAGAAAAAAAAAAAAAAAAACCCATGAGCACACCCTCTTTTAACAATCCCTAGTTTTTAATGTAGTTCTAAGTCCTGGCATGTCTGAAACCTCTCAAATCCCAAGGAAATCCTAAAGAAATTCTTCTCCAGCTCCAAAACCCTCTTTGGCTTTCCAGTTTCCCTGATAATAGTGATGCCCTTCAAGTTAGCCTGGCAGTGAATTTCAAACAACACCCAAAGGTGCCCAAACAGGACTGTGCAAGTTAAAAGTGCTCTGAGAATATCTGTCTGGCCTTGTCAAGAGAGGGGAACCCCAAGGCAATTCTGTACTCAGAGAACTCAGTCTGTGAGCTGGACCCTCAGCCTTCTCATCTGCCACCTCAGGATTGCACTAAAGGTCTCCAACAGCTCTATTCACTCATTCCTGCCTGCAAACAGGAAAAATACCCATCTGCCTCTGTGGTTGTCTAGAAACAATCAGTTCTCTGCACAGCTTTCAGCACAAAATCTTCCTGTCATTGAGGGGTTTCTAGCTTCTCCTCAGCTTTTTGTTCTGCTGTTCTATCCTTCTCACCTCCCTGTTTGCTGGAACATTTCTCACCTCAGTTCCACTGGCTATGATAAGGTGCCTCTCTTTCTGCACCAATGGCAATGGAAAGCTGCCATGCAGAGACAAATAATGAATGTACACTCACTGGCTTTCCAGACAAACTGAATTGCTATTATGAAGCTGAAGCTAAAACAAAAAAAGTTACTCCAAAAGAACTGCACTAAGAGATGCATACATTTCTTACCTTTGTCTTCTCTGCTGGTTTTCACATCCTTTGCTACTCTCTTTAAGGACGTGATAAGGATACCAACATCAGCACTGTGAACTTCACATTCAACAAAAATGTCGAGATCATCCACAGAGTTCTTGGGCTTTTCGGCTCGACGGGATTCAAAGTGATAGATTTGAGTTTCAAACATCTGCAAGAGCCAAGTGTTCATATGATGAAGCTTCTCCAAAGACTGAAAATCCAGGTAAGTTTAGACACACTTCTACAATGTCTTTAAAAGGTGACTAAAAGAGGTATTAACTAGAAGTTTTTGTTAAGCAATGAAGCCCAATAACATCTGATTTACAAAGAGCTAAACTACAGACAGAGCTAAAGATTAAACATTATAGCACTGGGGAGAGAAAGAAGGAGATGAAAGATGAGATACTGTTGACTGTAGAATTTCATCTGTGCAGAAATAGCAAATGAGTGGCTGGGTAACTTAAAACCCTGCCAGAATGAAAGCAGATCTATTGATGGATAATAGCACCATAATCATTAAATAATTGTGAGAAATAAGTAACAAGCACAATACTTTTCTTTAGAGTAATTCATTTTTCCAGATAAGAGTGAGCACCTGGTAGGGGTACTTCAAGTGTCCAGACTACATAATGCCTGTGTGGTTCACAGCTCTTTTAGTCTTTGTATCTCCTGCCAAATATGCAGAGAAAATTCTGTCTTCTAACATCCCCACAGTCTGAGTGCTTGAAATGCCGGCCACCACAACTGCTAGGAAGAAACAACTGATTGGTATCTGCTCTAAACAGCCCTTGCATGAAATGGAAATGGTGATTCTTCTAAAACACTGTGCCCAGATGCTCCCCCCCTCCAGAGCACTCTCCCTCTTCACCATGAGACCAGCCCAGCCCTCTGAGCAGCTGGAGCAAAACCAGGACAGTGGGAAAAGGGGAAGGCAGCACGAGGTGTTAGGCAGGGAGCAGGAGAAGGGTGAGAGAGGGAGAGGTGCAGACTGTGAGACATGAAGGCAGTAGAGACAGAAGAGAGGGCTCAGCAAAGGAAGGGGACATTGAGGTCTGTACCTCAAAGACTTTGGCTGCCTTAGAGAGCTCAATCTTCCTCACATTGTAGAGTGTGAGGGTCAGGATGAGAGATGCTCTGCCATCCTCCCTGTTGGAGTCCAGGCTGCCTTGGCTGTTCAATGACTGTATGCCACACATCTCCTTCTCCTTGTTGGCCTCTTCTTTTGGGCCTGACATCCCCACCAAATCAGTCTTCATCGGGAGATAGGGGAGTGGATTGCAACAGCCAGATATTGAGTGGAAACTGCCTGAGGGTGTGGGAGCAATGGCCAGGGGAATTGGTCAGACTGGAGATGCAGTCTGTCTGTGTGTGGTGAGCTCAGAGCTGCCAGGGGCAGGGACACAAGCTGGCTGCTGTGTGTTAGGTGTGGGGAGGTTTATGTTGGCCGTGCCAGACACATCAAGGGAAGCCGCCTGCGTAGGATGTGCGCAAGAGCCCAAAATGGCCCTCCTCCTCTGGGCAACTTCAAAGTGCAGTCCTCCTGCTCTGTTTGAAGGTGTTTGCAAGCTGTTCAGCCCAGAATACGGGTTCCTTTGTGGAGAGGCAACCAATTAGCCTGAGGTCCATTTACATCTCCCAGTCTGGACTGACCTGCAGGGTGTCTGACACTGTCCCTCACGCCCACTCTGCCTCACCTCACTGGGACTCTCTCTGTGTTGTCTATATCCCCAGTGAACCAATGGGCTCTTCTCCCAAATCATAGCCCATTCTGAGTGTTGGCTCCTCTGCACAGACACAGTTCTGGGAGTGCCAGAGAGACCTCAGCCAGAGTCAGAACCCACTGCCTACTTCTGAGCTTTTCCTACGCACAGGATCTGAACCTGTTCTATCCTACCCCTTAAGAGTGGAGTGCTGCCCCCAGGCTACATTCCTCTTTTGGAACTTGTTTCTGTCATGATTTTATCTCCAGTGAAATAGGCTCTCAGAAAGACCAGGGTCACATCTTTCTTGTGGGTTGCAGGATAAGTTCCAGGGGGATTTATCTCTGCTCCTGACAAGGCAGGCACATCTTCCCTTCCCTTACACTTGACATCAAAATATTGTTTCTGGATATGAGCATCCATATCTTCATACCTCAAATTACAATGTGCAGACCCCCTGTGAAGGTCATCCTGCAGGTCCAGAGATAAGACCACTCCTCTGGCCTCCCTTTGCAGATGGAGCCATTTTTATGTGCTCCTTAGCTTATCCTGGCTCATCCACACCCCTAAGTGTTATTGTGCTCCACCTCTTACCTGGCTGAGGGAGATATACAAAATTTTGTTCTCTAGGGATCACGACAGCACCACATCTTCCCTTGGGTCAAGACAGAGCACTGGGAAGGCCTTGATTTCCTCATCTCTTTCCCTGCTGACAGACAAACCCAAGGGGAATTTCGCAGCACTGTGCCCAGGAGGGAGGTCTCAGCATCCTGGGGAATGTTGGCTCCTCCAGACCTCAGGCACAGTGGGCTTTGCAAGGTGTGGTGAGTGCCAGTGTGGGAGAAGGGATGTCTCAAACATGCCCAACCCAGGCCCAGGGGCCGTGGGGCAGGCCACTGTTTGCCATGCAGCACCCACCCCTGATGCAGAACCCATCTCTGATGCAGAACCCATCCCTCATGCACACTGCAGCACCCTCCAGGCCTGGCTTGTGTCCCAGGTGACTCCAGGAGGGCAAGGGCTCCTCAGAGGTGGTTGAATGGCAGCTGCAACTGAATTAGTTGGGTGGAGAAATGGGCTTTAAGACAAAAAAAAGCTCTTCCCACATTCCCCCAATAGCGGAGGCAAGGTTTGGCACAAGAGAGGAAGGCCATGTCTGATCACCACCAACAGCCTGCCCTTTTTTAAATCTCGTACCATTTCAGGTAGCTTTATCCTGTATGAGAAGAGGGCCACTCATTTGGGATGGATGCAGCATTAATATTTTTAGTTTATTTAGGTTAATTTAGATGGTTACATCTGAACATCAAGATGTCTTCTCTGACAGCACCGTCTGAAGCAGCAGAAGGAGTTGTAAATAGAATGCTTTCCTGTGGACTGCTCCTGTGCTCAATCCCTTTTGCAACCATGTCTGCAGTCTTTGGGACTAAAATGTCCCTTCTGCAAGGCTGCTCTCAGATGTAGGCATCTTCAGACACCCAGAGGAGTCCACCAGTGCTGACTGGCCTCCCTCCATCTCAGTCATTGACCTGGGCCAAGGTCACTGAAAGGAAAGGGCCTCACAAAAAGCTTCTTTGGTCACCTGAAACTGAGCTGGAGATGAGGACACCAAGAAATGTGGTCGTAGTGGGATAAAAGTGAGGAAGGCTACCTGAAAGACTAGCTTGGGGTGGGTTAGTCAGAGTAGCACCCAAAGACTTCTGGAGTATGCAGATGCACAGGAGGCTGGGCTTGGCTGTGCATTTCTAAGTAATGGCACGCATCAGGAAGTCCCAGAATCTTGGCTGGATGAGTGACAGTCAACCAGCCCAAGAGAGCCTTTTTCTGTTCTGGGGAGCACCTCAGATGGGCATTACCTCCTACCTGAGTATTCAATTCTGGTTGACTTGGATGCTTACCACACAAGGAGAATTTACACTGGTCCGATAATGCAAAAAGCATTTTCCTGCAAAGCTGGAACTTTATTTAGGCATGAAAATAAGAAGTCACCCATTAAGGAGTACTATTTAAAATGTGATTTATTTGTAGTATTTAAAGTACTTAGGTACAAGATTATTTGTTCTGCAAGAAAATCTACTTTCCATACATTTCCTCTGCTTTTAAAATGCTGAACATTTAATTTTTTCTCATCTGTCTTGCTGAGCAGCCATGCTATGCTGCTTTGGCTGGAGCTATTGCTTATTTAAACCTGCTTTAAGGGACAGAGAATCAGACATGTGGCATCAATATTCTCTAACTATTCCACTTGCACATAAAAGAAAATCATGAATCCTGAGCTCTCGATTTTGCTATAGAACTACTGCTGCTGTCATTCAAGCCAGAAGCAGAGGAGCTTGGAAAGCTGTCTGAGGATTAGTTTGAAAGACTTTACCCTTGGGATGAAATTGCCTCTTTGTAGTATACAGTTACCTCGTGGGCCCTATTATATTAAGAGAGAAAAATATGGGCTACTTTCACACTGAAAATACATGTCAAGTGGGATTGAAAGATCTAGAGAGACATTGTGATGAGAAAAAAAAAGGAATAAAAAGATACTGAGATAAAAAAGGTTACTTCAAAGCACCGAAATGATACCATTTTGCATAAATATATGTCTATTGAAAAGCATTCCAGCTGGTATCCTTAAATTAATGTTATTACCTACCATATATATAATGAAAAGAACTGTACTTTCTATTTTCCTAAAGGATGATGCTTACATTAAAGCCATATTGATTTTCAAACTATAAATACAAAATTAGTACTATCACAGGTATGAGACTCGTGGCCTTTCAAATCCCTCTCCATCTTTCAATCTTCTAACCGAAATGTGACCCCTGAGCCATGTTAGTGTCATGATGCAGAATTGCTTCAAGCTGGAAATGCAGTTCAGCTTTGCTTTTCTCCCTTCTGCTCCAATGTTCCAATGCTGAGTTCCCTCCTTCAACCAGGGAGCATTATACAACGTGCAGCAGTCCAAGAGGGACTGAGTGATTAGTTGATTGAGTGAAATTTATTGGATAAATACAGAAAGAGCTTCCTGAACAGCAAAACTCTTCTCTCTCCATGCTCAGCCATTGAGTTAAGCTGGAGCCACCTTTGGTTCCCTTTGTTGACACAGTTGAGATATACTCCAGGAAAAATTAAACTGCTTTCACCAAAAAAAAAAAGGAGATTAAAGCTCAGATGGGCAGTGGAGATATAAAAAGATGTCATTACTTAGGACCTGTCTTGAAAGAAAACATGTTTGGGTTTGAATGCAGTTAGACGGGGCACAGCTGACCCAGGCCTTCCATGGCTTTGGTGGGGACTCTAGCCACAGACAGACTGAGTTAGGAGTTGGAAGGCTCCAGCATCTTCAGCTGCATTGTAACAGACACTTCCTCTCCATTTCCAAGCTGCTGGTATCCACCTTCTAGGTTGTGAGACCAGAAAGTTAAGAGACAGCTCTCAGGGAAGGACACACAAAGAATGCAGCCTTCACACACCAGCCATCCACTGTGAGCAGCTGAGTATGCCTGTAAGATAAATCTCCCCTTGTACCCTGAAAAGATCTCCCTGTACACCCTGAAAGGTGTATAGTTCCAGACTCCATGGGAACCTTGGACAACTGGGAGGCCCCGAGTGGAGAGTGACTGTGAGAGGAGGCAAGGTGGATCACTCTGTTCATCATTGACATCCCACCCCTGGTCCCATATCCACACGTGCAGCAGATCATGCTCTGCATGGTAAAGATCTCCTTCTGTTAACCTTTGGCACAAAACATGTACAGACTTCCCACAGGTCCCCAGGAATAAGGTAACTTTTATACATTAGTGAGAAAAAATGGATTGGCGTCTTAACGGCAGAAGAGTTGAGAGTCACATATAGATGTCTATTTTTCTGCTAATCCCTAATAATTAAGATATATAACATAATTATTGATGCAGTTCACTGGAAGATAATAGACTGAGGCTAGATCAAGACTGGCACTTGCACATGATAGCTTCTAGTCACTAGCAAGTTACAGCAAGTCTTCATTTGATCTTCTGGAGGGCATTGCAAAGGATCCCAATCTCACCTGCAAAGGAAATAATCAGAGCAGTTAATTCCAGAACTAGCCCATTTCTAACTCTCCTGTATGTATTTTGCCCTTTATATCCATTCTCTTAAAGAATAAGATAAGCACAGAAGTGCTGAACTGGACATGTGTATTAGGGTCTTACTGGAACTAGGTCATCCCTTTGCCTTCACTAGCCAGGCTGGCTCACAGGACCAGAGGAGCTGGCTCACAGCAGGCCAGCCATTGTGGGGGGAAAATGTGATCAAAGCCATGCTTCTCCTTCTCTTCCTTACTGAAAACAGCTAGGATCCTCCTCAAGGCCATCTGCCATTTCCTAGCATCTCCTCCAAAACTGGGTTTTTCAGATTTAGCAAGTTATAGTCAAGTGGAAATGCTTGTTGAAGCTTGGCTAGAATTGGGAAGTATTTTTTTCATGAGAAAGGGGATATGTGCTGCCTTATCTTGGATAGGCTCAGAGCATAAAATGCAACCAGATGGAATCCGCCTTGTGGTTCCTATTTTGACCCAAGTTTTGAGGAATTCAAGGTAACAAATGTGCAATTCCTTACTGTTGATCGTGTCAGCTAAGTTCTTCAGCTGCTTTGCATTGTCCAAGACTTCAACCCTCTGTGTGTAGGGATTGTACCGAACAGAGAAAGGACGAGGGATTGTTTGAGCAAATTTCCTGAGGGAAAAAACATAAACAAATGTACAGTTTAATTTTTTTTTTTCACCAACTATTTTCTTGGTGTGTGCATTTGTTGATTGTGGGGATAAGAAAATCTATGGGAGGAAATAACTGAAATTCCTGCTGACTGATCTGAGACCTACAATGTTCTGCAACACACTTGAAATTGCATTTGTCCTTATCACCTCTGGGTTTTTTTTCTGAACAGAACTAAGCTATTGGCATGGCAACACTGCTCCTGGTATAGGCCAACTATGTAGCAACTGGGCTCTGCCAAGCTTGCAAACCTCATTTTCCTTTCATTAGTTCATTAGTGCAAAAGGTAGGAAATCTAACCCAAGTCTGAGTTTCTGGGGAATTAAGGTCAAGGATCTATGTCATCCTGGTATGCCAAGGAGCAAGCAGGCACCTAATCTCTGGCATGGTCTAGCTCTTAAATTACCTGGTAGTTTGCAGGTAATTTAAGAGCTAGATGATAGTTAATCCAGTGAAGCAGATTTCTCTTCTGCAAAATAATTAATTCCATGTCAAAAGCATTAAGACTTGGGTTCTTGGGAAAATATTAATTTGCATAACCACAGAACTGCGGAAAGAAGGGCTCTGAATGGGATGAGATGGTCAGAGCTATTGTTCCAGGCTCCTTGTAGACCCCAGCAGGATACTGGCTTATATATCTGCTTTGTATTACTGAAGTTATTGCTGAAAGAGGAAGGGAAGCACGCAGGAGTTGATTATGGAGCCCCACTACACAGACTGTGACTCAGCAGGGTAAATCCCATATGCCCAGAACAGTGGAATATGTTGGATGCCACCCCCAAAAAGCTTCTTCAGTTTAAACCATATTATTAACCTTATTAAGGACATTGTCTCAAACAGAACTCAGAATCAACAGGCCACAAGGTGTGACAGTGAAAAAATATTACGTTGGTTATGATGAATTTAGCAGCATTGGTCTAGTTTTTCTAAGAGGAGAGATCACATTAGAAGATGGCTTTCCTAAATCTCAGATGAAGGCAAGATCCCAATTAGAAGATTAATGTCGTAAGCTGAGATCTTTTAGGTCAGTCTCAGAATAATTTTTCAGAAAGGTATTTTGTTACCCACAAACACACATGTCCAGATGCAAGCCTCTAACACAGGCACCGGACCAAACCCCAGAACTTCTATTTCAATTTAACCACTTTTTTCAATTTGGTCACTGAAGCAAATAAAAAAAAGCTCCAAGATATTTTGTTGCAGCTAAGTGAGGCAGCATTTTCCATGTCCTCAAGGAGCTTGCTGCTCAGGGATACATACAGAGAAGACAGAAGCTCTGTGCAGGGTATTAATAGCCCAGGCCAGAAGAGAAGGCCATCTTTCCCAGCTATTTCCCCAAAGAAAAGGGCACAAGGAAAAGCTGCAGACTTATGACAGCTAAGGAAGCAGCTGGGCAGAGAGCTAGGAAGACCTCAGAGGTGGGGAGTCTGAGGTAGCAGAACATCTTGGGATGCAGAACAATTTATCTTTGAAAGGTAGAAAGATAAGGGACTGCAGGTCTGGGACAAGCCTGTGTGTGGCATTTCCAAGTGAAAAATAAGTTGAGTGTGAACCACGGCCAGCCCCCAGTGGCTTGACTAACACCCAGAAATATGGCAGTGTGTTGGTGTTTTAACAGGAATGGAAACATTGTCAAGGTGAAAACCAAGCTGAACCCCAACACAGGCTGAGCCATTCCTGTTCCAAGAATCAGAACTGAACCTGGAGACAACTTCAGAGGAAAAGGAGCAGATAATATGAGATTTTTTTTTTTTTTTTACAATAACTGTTAATTCTAGTAATGGCAAAGTTACTTGGTTTGCATTAATTAGCCAGATTTGACTTTAAATATTAGTATCACTGCAATTGAACAAATAACCTTTTTTTTTTTTTTTTTTTTTTTTTGTTAGACAGATGAAGCTCTTAGTTACACTAAGCACAAATTCTTGGTTTCATGCATAAGGTATATTCCTGTTACTACTCATTTTTGGTCAAGATTCTGAGGCTATAAAAGGTTTATTATCTTTTAGCATTGCACAGATTTTTCTAATGCCTCTCAAAACATGATTATCAACCCAAGACCTGTTATGGCAATGAGATCCCCTGTATTTGCAGCAGACAAGAAGGAGTTCTTCTCTGGAATGGCTGCAATACCTTAGCTTTTCTTTTGCATCTTTAAAACTTTCAGCAACATAGTAGATAGGCTGGAACTCAGTAACACAGTACTTCTGCACAGAAGTCTTCTCCAGGACAAGAGGCCGAATCTCAGGCTTACTTGATAAACAATACTATGAACAAAAAGGTAAGAAATTAATTTCAGTGTAAGAGTGTTTGAACATGCTGTGAAAGAAATCAAGAGCAACTCCATTTCAGACAAGGAAGAGTTTCTCCTCTGGTAGACAGTGATAATGCCACTTACTGGGAAAGAAGGAGGTGCGAGTTCCTTGTGTATCCATACACCTACACATTTATCAGAGCTCTACAATGAAATACTACATTTCATCCTACTTCTATGCACAAACTATGAAGCAAAACCAAAGATCTGAAGATATTCAGAAAAGAAATTTGAATAATTATAAATGTATTTGAGATATTTTCTAGAACACACCTGCAGCTCCCCAAATGAAGACAGCAGCCCTGCACCGTATGCCTTGAGGGAATCTCCTTCCTTACAAAGTCCGAACTCAACTGTAAACCAATAAACCTGGAAAGAAAATTAGACAGGAACTTATTATTACTACATGAAAAATACACCATTTATATGAGTACATTTAGAGTTTCGATTTCTATATAAGATGATGATGTGTGTCAAGTTCAAGTGTATAAATGCAATAAATGTCCCTTCAGACTGAAATTCTTCTCCTAGGAGAAGCACAGTACTAAATTCTCTGTGCCTGAGAACCAGTTCAGTTCCATGCCAAACAAAGTCGTGTTTTACTGTGCTTATCTTTGTCAGCAGGAGCAATGAAATTACAGCAATAAAGCTTTATTTTGACTGGCCAACCCAGTGGAAGTTTGAACATTATTTTAGAAAAGTTTGAACCTTATTTTAGAAAAGTTTGAGTCCTGCTTCACACAGGGCAGCTGGCTGCAGCAACGGTGTGATCAAGCTGTTGGTGCAATAGGGGAGGAAGATGGTGAGTGGCCTGATTTGACTCCTGGGTCTGTCCTTTTGAAGGATACCTACCCTGGCTCAGAAAAAACTACCCAATCTATCAGAAGTGTAAAAGCCGGTAGAATTCTTTGCCGAGGTGGCCCCCATTTGGCACTGGGGGCACTAATCTCAGAGCAATACCCCCGGTTCTATTCCAAGTTTGCAGCTCTGGGTCTCAGTAGTCTCAGAGTAGCTATCCAGGTGATCTATGTTGACTACAGAGGATAGTGCCTGCCTGGCAAAGTGGAAGAGATGCTTGAAGGTGAAATAACTACAGAAGCTGCCTCTTGAAATTTCCTGTGGGGATGTAGCAACATATAATCTTTTCTTGCCCAATATGTTTGTGCTGGAGGAAATCTCGTTTGGGCTTCTGTGTTTAATCACAAATGTCACTTTGAATAAGGGGTGACAAAGCTATTTTCCTTTAGTGCAACTGTTTCAGGGTAGGGTTTTCCAATCATGATCTTCACTCTGATCCCATTCAGCTCTATGGGAGTTCTATCAGTGACTTCAGTGGCAGCAGAATTAAGACAACACAGGGCGCTTTGGAAAATTGAGCCCTCATTTATTAAATTACCGTAGCAAGTTTCTCGATGAAATCATCTGGAGCTCCCAGAGATGCCAGTCCAATTTCCTGTAACAATAAACCATTATTCTTCAAGCTGTTTATTGCAAACATTCTTCCTGCCCTGTCTTATGTAATTGCTCACATTTTAAATGTTACCATTGCTTACTACCACACACAAATGTTTACAGGACATGTTCCTATCATGCAAGATCAATTTTAAACCAGAAATCTCTCCAAAAATGAACAAAGGGTCTTGTCCAAATGCCATTTGCAAGGCATGATCCTTTGTGCCTGATACAAAGCACATTGAGGTCAAATAAAATTTTCTTCTTGTTTTGGCAGGCTTTTGATCAAGTCTACAATGAACATCTGAGAGAATGATAGGGACAAAAGGAGGCAAATCAATCACACCTACACACCTTATATATTTCTCTTTCTTTTGATGGGTCCTGATTAAAGGAGTTTTCCTGGAGCCTTGAATGAGCTTTTTTTTTTTTTTGAATGACAGGGCATGGTTTGAAAGAGCTTATTCATACCTTGGGAGCTAATGAAGATTTTTCCAGGAGGCATGAAATAGTTGGATTCAAAAGACAGACACATGAGACTACATATAGCCAGGTTCCTTTCTTGATTTGCTCTAGTGAGGACTGCATAGTGCAAAAATCAGAGGGCTCCCCCCACACACAGCAAAGGCATTAGAACAGCTTATCACCATGTCAAATCCAAGGAAGCCAAGGTACAGTATGGCTCATCTGGAAGGAAACACCAGTTCTGGAAAGGGCAAAGCCTAAAGGCAATACTGAAAACTTACTAACAAGATCAAACTGACTTTTGAGATGTTACATCAAGCCAGCCTGCCTTCCTTCCTTCCTTCCTTCCTTCCTTCCTTCCTTCCTTCCTTCCTTCCTTCCCTTTTCCTCTCTCCCTCCCCTTTTTCTTTATCAGTCTTTATGCCTTTCTATCTTTGTGTATTTCCATGTTTTCTGATAGGATGTAGACACAACTTTACTGCTTCACCAGGGTTTGGCTTCTTTTCCAGAGACGTTAACACTACCAAAAAGAAATTTCCTCTCCAGCCTTCTCCCATGCTTACAGCTGAGACAGTTCCTCACTTTACTCAGCCTCCAATGTCACTTCAACAGAAAACAAAACAAAATTTCCATTTTCCCTAACATTTGAATATCATCATGAGGTAATAATCCATCTGACTCATGAGCTCTGTGACTTCACTCAGAAGGGTCAACATCTGCAGGAAGGTTTTAAAATGATGGCTTCTGTCAGAAAGCAATTCACACAAGATCATGTCTGGAGTTGGACTTTATGTTTTCACCTATGTGAATTGTGTCCAGATTTCAACCAATAAATAAACACCTCAACCACTCTTATACAGTATGCTTAAAGGTGAATCTGCACCATCCTTCACAGCTCTTGGACCATCCTCTGAATTACTGTGTGTTTAATTATATACATAATATAACCACTGAATAACTTACCTGGGAAAACTGAGCAAAACTGGGATCAGCAAAAAGAGGCACGTGTCCTAGCAGCTCATGACAAATGTCACTGCAGGAAAACATGACATCTGAATAACTGTGATTCAGGAAAAGTCCAGCAATGCTGGAAGAATGCCCTAGAACCAGCACACAGTCAAGAGCTCAGTGCATTTGCTCCTACCAGCAGATACCGTTCACAGGAAAACATTTTGCACTGAAATTATTCTCGTGGTGGAAATGCTTGCAAACCCCAGGGTTTTCTGTGCTTTTGCATCATACATCCCCTCAGCAGCAGGGACTATTAGATTTTTCAAATACAGAGAAGTGATCTGGTGAGATGGAAAGGGGAAGGGAATAAGATGTCCAAAAAATTCTGGAAGACCTTTTTAGAAGAAAAAAAGGTAGAAAAAAGAATTTCAGCCTGGCATGATGACAATGGGGTAAACAAAACCAGGAAATAAAATCAGAATAATTAATAAAAACTAAAAGAAAGGAAAAAGAGTTTGTGGAAAGTAGGAAGCAAAAAACAAAACAAAACAAAACAAAACCAAGGAAGAATTGCAACTATATGAAACAGAATAAGAAATCTGTTTTTAAAATGGCAAGTGGAAAAGGACAATTGACAGAGAGAAACACTCCAAAATGAAAAAGATATGGGTTCAGTGGTCTGGGTTTCTGCTGTCTTACTGCCAGTAGCTTGCTTGCAGCAGGTTATGTCCTTGCTGCGCTACTTGGGTGCTAATGGCTTAGCTAAGTGCCCTTGTACACTGCTCTCTTGCATCCCAGCCCCTGCACAAGCAGGCCTTCAGTAGCAAAACTGTCTCGTCTGCCCCAGGAGAACTTGCAGAAGCGGCTGCAGACTGTTAAACACACTAGAAAGGTTCCATAAACGTTTCCAGAAGAGAGCAGTCCCTTGGCTGCTCTCCCCCAGCCCTGCTCCCAGGAGCGCTGCACAGTGCCAGGCAGTTATTCCCAGCTGGGCTGACCCTGCTGCTGGTGTGCTGCAGCTCGACACCCTTTGTGTGCCAGAGTACTCACGGCTCCGGGGTGTACATGGGCTTGGAGGCGTGGCGGATGTACTGCGTGGAGTGGAACACGCGGAACGCCAGCCCAGCCAGGAAATCCCGAGAGGAGAGCAAGCCTGCAACGGGACGCAGCCGAAAGCCAGTGCAGCCTGAAGGGACAGAAAGACAGCACCTTAAAAACAGCTGATGTGTTTGATTTAGCCTCATCCAGACTCCTTACAGTGAGAAAAGTTTGCTGATGGTTGATGTTTTGGTTTTTTTCTTGAATCTCTGTCGGAACCCAGGACATTTCTCTGGCTGCCATGGATGGCTCAAGACCCTGGCAGGAGGCTCAGAGACCTTGGCACGGAGTCAAAGACACCTGTGCCTTCGATTTTAACCCATGGAAAAAATTACCAGCTGTGTATGAAGATGCAAAAGCCACAAGAGTTAAAGTAGAATGATAGTTAATTTGTCACAGGGTGAAAAAGTAGAATTTTGGGGTTTTAGAATGGGGGTTCAAGAGGCAAGATGGAGGAATTTGGGTGTGTTCTGTCCTTCCTCCTCCCTGTCCTCCATCTTCTGCTGTGATGGTGGCACTTTTGGATTGGTTTAGAGTAAAGACAGACTGTCTAACATAGGTGATAGGTATTGGAAAATAATTGTAAATAAAGTACCCGTAGCTCTTAGTATAAAATGTTAACACCCCCCCAAGGATGGGAAGTGTGCCACAAACCGACCGGCCAGACAGACCTCAGCAGGCTGGAGAAAGAATGTATTAGATAAGAGAAAATAAACAACCTTGAAAAGCAGAGCCGAGGAATCTCGGCTTCCTCTGCGGTCCCAGGGCTGGGAAAAAGAGACTTTAATACCTTGTGAGCCATTTCAGCAACACAAAACCCAAGAAATCTCCTTATGTTAAATAGAGTTTAATTGCAGGCAATTTTCTGCCCAGGAATACCACCAGCACAGCATCTGAGCATTTGTCCCATTGTATCCCCAGAAGCTTTAGAGCAAGACCTGGGACACAGGCTAAGTGATGTGCCCAAACATCATAGGGAACCTTCGATGAATCAGGGATTGTTTTTCCCTGGAAGCACCACCCCCACTGACAGCTGAGGCCTTTCACTTAATTTGGTTCTTTTAGGTGCTTCAAACTTACTCTGCAAGAAATTTGAAATATCTTCAAGCTGGGGAATATTGTCCTCCCTGTAGCCACAGTACTTCTCCAGCAGTGGGAACACGTGGTTGTGTTCATAGCAAGCATGAGTTGGATACAGACTCTTCAGCTCTCTGAAGACAGTGCCCCAAGTTTTCTTTTCTTCTTCCGTATAGGTGACACGAGGAATAGGTTGGCCACTAGAAAGAAAATGGACGTCCTCAATAGCGGCCACAGAAAATGTCCTATGCCATCAACATGCTCTTTGTCCTTTCCCACCTGCCATTTTCAAAACAGTTTTCTTACTCTGCTTCATGTTGCAGCTTTACTAGGACTGGCCAGGAGCTGCTGGTGCAGGAGAGGAGATGTTTTTGGGCCGACACACAAGTGCAAAAGGAGCCTCACTTGTCCCTAGGCAGTGTCTGGAAAGGACTCTACTGACCTTGGCTAAGATAATGGCCTTCAGACAGCTCCTTGCATTATTGTGTTAAAAATAAATCAGTGCTTATTTGTGTTTTAAAGGTGTTCTTGTAAAAATACTTGCTTGCTGTTGAATTTATTTTTTCTTTCTTGATACAAAGGAGCTGTTTTACTTCTTGCTCTAGTGAGCATTATATTAATGGTTTTTGTAAAACCATGAAACCATCAGATCCATAAAAATCTGTTGCAGTGGCAGAGAAATTCTGATCTGTGCTCTGTGTCATAACAGATCAGACTCCAGCCCGTTTGACTTTTTCTAATTGTAAGGAGCAATTATCAGTTAAATCCCACCCTCAGGCCTCCACGTGCTTAGCTCATGTTGAAGGTAACAGGAGTTATACATCACAAGCAATTCAGTTTGGTCTCCTGTGAATAACCAATTCCTTAGCAATAATGTTAAGGCCATAGGTGAATCCAGCAGCTTTGAAAAATCAAAGGGGTTTAAGTAACTTAATAGGTTTAACAACACTGCTGGAACAATGCTGAAGCTTTCCAAACCCCAGAGACCCATTGTTAAACCCTTGATGACACCCCACCATCTCCCACTTTCTCTTTTTTTTTTTCTTGAGCCTCAGGGCAGCTCCTCTGGAGAACCATCACCTTCTGTCTCTCTGTATCAGCTCTCCTTGATCTGTGGAGCTTTAAACATCATGTTGAATTATGAGGATTGCTGGGTGATTTTTGTTCCTATAGCACTCCTAAATAATCCTCAACCACCTTCCAGGGCTACTGGGGGAAGCTATGGCTTTAAAACCTTTCAAATTTCAATTAAAAAACTGTTCTAGGGATCAATGGAGCCAGAAGCAAAGTAAAGCAGAGGGAAGAGGCAAGCTGAAAGCAAAGAAAAGAGAAATCAGGGAAACTGAGCATTTAACAAAAACAGTGGGCAAATCTATCATGAGAGGAGGCAAAAAAACCAAAGACAAAGTAGGGGCAAACAGCACAAACAAAGAGGACAGAGCAGATGCAAAAGAAGGGATACAGAAGAGGATTAAATTAATGTTAGGAAGAATACAAGGCAAGCAACCACTGACCCATCTCATTGTTGCAGCTGTGTAGCACCTTCACAACTTAAGAGCCCTTTCCTTTTCAGTGAAGCCTGCAACTTTAGTTGTGCCCCTCCTCCTGTCCACTTCTCTGTATCTTCTGTGGGATATCTAAGAATGTGCATTAGAACTGTTCACATCTGGGCACAAAAATCTTATCCAAATTTTCTAGCTATAAACTGTCTTTCTGACTTTTTTCACCTGACATTTTGTACTTTCCATCAACCAGTCCAATTTTGTTTCTCCTTTTGTGATTACATTATTAGCTCTTTGGCTCAGGGGCTATATTTTGATCCTGTGCAAATTGTAGCCCAAAATTTACAATATATATGTTATTTACAGTCCCAGCAAGAATCAGGCCCAGTAGTACTGATCTATACATGTGAGTGTCTCTGGGAACAGAGTTTCCAGAGAATTTCCTCCAGATCTGATCATTGAAAGCAATCAAATACGCCTGTTCTAACTGAATTTATCATCTCTATTAACTTATTTTTCTTGGGAAATTAAAGACTAAATTGCTGATTGCAGCTGGATTAGACATGATCAAAGTAGAGTAGCAGACACTGGATTAGCATCAGAACCATATGTTATTCATTATTTTAATAGTGTATGCAGATCCTGCTTTAATGTTAATGATAGGGACGCCTCCCCCAGCCCTGGTTAAATGGGGAATACCAGATTTATTCAATGCTCAGGTCTTTGTAGCAGCAAAGTCTGCTGCTCAATTAGACAACAAAGCTGGGAAAGAGGGGTGTTGGGGGGAGAGAAGGGAGATGATGTCTCTTCTGAACAAGTGCCTGGAACAATTTACCTTTGTTTTGCTGTGATTTGGGGATAAATGCATGAACAGGAAGATTTAAACACATGGCAGAGAAAAACCAACAGCAGGAGGATGCTTTTGGAAAAGCAGGGATAGGCAGCAGGGTGAGAACCCTAGGAGAGGGCAGGAGATGAGGGCTTGCTTTGCTCCCATGCCGTGGGTACTCACTGTCTGTAGTTGTAGGCAATATCCGCAAACTCCTTCCTGCGGGCCCGGTACACGGGATCTTTGAACCCCTGAAGAGAAACAGTGATGGTCAGTCCATGCAAAATGGTCAGTAAGTGCAAAAGGTGAAGAGCCTTCCTCCCAGTGAGCACCCTCAGGCATGGCTGGTGCATCCAAGAAGTGCAGCAAGGTCGGTGGGAAAGCTGCCTCCGTTCAGCCAGGGCAGCGCTCCTTCCTGGGCTGCAGAGCCGCTGAGCAGCCACAGTCTCTCACCACCCCCGCCCCCCAAGTCTTTTCTTTTTCTCATTTCCACTTCCTATAAGATATGGAAACTTGTTCCTTTACAGCAACAGCAAGGTGCTCCTGGCAAGAGCAACCCAGAATTATCAGTACTGGGATAACCATGCCCTTCTGGTTTCCCTTGAAGCTTGTTGCTGTCCCTGGCACAGCTGGGCTGCCCTAGAGAAGCAGAATCAAAACACATTCCAAACACATTCATCAACTCAATCGGACCTTTTAGGCAGATTTTCAGCAGGAACCACACTTAAAACTGCTCATTTTCAAACTGCTGGAGGATCAGTAGCCACTTAGCAGGCCAAAACCCCCTATTTGTAGTACAAATTCAACAATTTGAAGGCAATTAATGACTACAAAGAATGTCTCATAGACCTTGCGGCTGGGAGCTTGACCTTTGCAGCTAATTAGCAATAAAACCAAGGATAAGAAATAAAACCTCTAAATCTTCATCTGGGATAACCGTTCTCCCACCCCAGTGTGCCTGCTGTTTAGACTAAAAGATCCTCAGGACCAGGAGTGCCTTCACCACCTGGAGTGCAGGAACATCTTCTTTCCAAGCTAGGATGCTCTTCAGCAGGGAAAATAGGAACAGCTCCCTGGGCACCGCAGCAGTCCATAAATGCATCTCTCAGTGGTCAACGGCACAACTGGACTGAGGGGCCACAAAACACAGCCAAGTACAGGAGGCAGCTGAAGTGGAGTGTAAATTCATGAGTGTGAATAAAAAAGGGGTAGCCAATTATTAGTAAACAAGCCATGACATCGCACTGCAACAGCCAGTGGCCAAAAAAATGCACTGTCCAAGGTTAAGCTGTCATGGAGATCATTGTGATTAAATTCCATGCATCACTTTACTAAAAACACAGGCTCCTTTAGTTTCTGTTTTTCTGCACTCTATGGACTGTCACCTATTTACCCCAGCAGCTGGCTTTCTTTTTTAAAGCACAAGTGCTCACTAACTAATTCTAGGAACTGGAGGAGAGACGCTTCATTCCTTTTTATAGATTTTTCTTTTCTTTTTTTTTCTTGGTTCTTTTTTCAAAAACGATCTTGGTCTATTCCCACATGACACACAAGGGGGCCATTGGCTCAGTGTATCTCTTTTCATTCTGCTTCTCATATGACCACAGTGAACATCATGAATCATTGTACATGGTACATAACACGTCTTGAATTAAGCAATAGGTAGTGAATGACTAATCACCCCATCTCAATTAAACTAATAGCAGCAATTTTTGGTGCACTGCATGTAATTTATTTATAATCACCCTATCTCAATTAAACTAATAGCAGCAATTTCTAGTGCACTGCATGGAACTCAGTGTGTTTTGACAAATGAAAGTAAGTTGTTGTTTGCTTGGAGAGGGAATAGGGGCAGAAAATATTCTTGTATCTGAACAAAACTGAAAAACCGCAAAACAATTTTTTTTATCAGCTAAGTCAATGAACAAAACTTTCTGATGCTTCCATTTAAACCATAAACTTTTTGAACCAAGAACATTTTCTTTTGTCATGTCTCACTGTAAAAGTACCATGTCAGATTTAGTATCCACATAACAATACACTGAGCTAAATCCTGTGTACGTAATCAAGAATGAAAAAAGTCTTTCTCTGGGCTATGCCATGTTGCTTCTTCTTGTTGGAGATACACAAAGTGAGCCTGAAATCACTGCATCAGAGCCTCCTGGGAAGAGTATGTGTGAGATGTGTCTTTGTGGTGGTCTTGTGCTCTGAAAACCACTACAATTTTTAAGATCTCTTGGCATTTGCTCAATTATAGCAACTTTTGGTTTGATTTACTCCATAACCAGGGATTGGGCTGATTGTAACCCTAGAAATGTGGTAGCCTTCTTGTCCTGTACCATGTGAAATTTAGTCTACTGGATCTGTACTAAAAAAGAGCAAATTTAACTGAGATAAACATCAGTGCCAATAACTAGAAAAATCACTAAAAATAATTCTTACAGGATGATCAGCATCCAATTCTGCTCCGTAGCTTAGGATCTGATTGGCAAACCTGTCCAGCTCCTGGATACTTCTTGGGAACCACGGTACTGCAAAACAGAAAAGAAATAGAGACTGGTATCCTTCTTTGTTATTTGATTTTTTTTCTTCTTCTGATATTTTCATCTTTTGATCATATATACATATAAAACATATTCAAAGGGCTAAATTATTTCTTTTCCCCATAGTAGGAAACAAGAACAAACCAAGCAAGTTGTCTTGAATTTGTGATCGTTTCAGACTGTTGGAAGAATACAGAACATCAAGAGCATCTGAACCTTGGTGCTGGCTTGTAACATTTATGATTTTCTGTTTATTACTTCTGGTGTCTTGGCTTATCAAAATGCAGAAAATTTTCACAATAAGCCAGAATCATCCCCTTCAAAGGAATCACAAGAAACTCCATAACAAGGATAAATAATTTTTCGACTGTCTGAAACACTTTATAAGACGTACTTGGTGACCCACTTGAGCTAGGATTCTGAAACAAAATGACAAATGGCATCCTAATACCTCAGATCAGCACCATAACACTGCAGTCATTACACAATAATACATTAACTTAATTAACTTTCTTGGTCTATTTCTCTATTGCCTTGTAACTCACATGCTATACACACTGTTTCAGGCACAGCCAGCATGTGAGAAGGGACCTTGTTGGCCACACAGAGCGTACTGTCCATGTGACCCTCTTGTTACAGAAGGACATAAGGTGAGAAGGTGCTGCCACATTCTCTTCATAGAGAAAAGCAAGGCACAATTCTTCCTAAGAATATGTCTGAGATTCACATTCTCTGAACCTCAGAGAAAGGGAAAACACAATTCTTATCACTTGCTGTGCCTGTGTTGTGCCAGAGTAGAATGCAATATGGAGCTTGTTTACCCACAGTGAGGATGTTTTGTTCCCTTGGCCTGTTAGGGCCAAGAGTGTGTGTTGGACTGTCTGCTGACAGTCACGAGAGAATGGGAGATGAGCGCAGTTCTGTGCAGTTGTGTGCACGGCAGATTCAGTTTAGATGCAATGTCTGTAATATAGTTTAATAAAGTAATTAATTAGCCATCTGATATCCATGGAGTCAGATGCATCATTCTCTGTCCTTCACCAACGTCAGAGTAGCCATTGATTTTCAATAAGAGACAACAGGATTTCCAGATGTGATGTGTTGAGTTAAAAAAAGAGTAAGTCAAGCACCTTCATGGCAATTGAATACAGGGGATTGAATCAGTAAAAAGTTTGCAATTGATCGAGAGATTTTCTTGTGCAAATGGGTGTTTCTTGCTCAGCCAGTGCTTGGAAAACAGCTGATTCCCTTCTGTGGCTTTCAGCTCAGCTGGGAGCTCTGCTGCTGGGCCATACCTCCCCATCTTATTTTGGGGGCTGTGCCAAGTGAACCTGATCCTCGGCCAGCAGCTCCTGAATGAGTTCCCTGCAGTGCCTTGGTGATGGGGCTCATCCCAGACCTGATGGACCACCTGCAGGATAAGAGGATCCCTGTCTCCAGGGCTATTCAGCCATGCCTTGTGCCGAGCCTCACGGCACGGAGGGCGCTTGTGGCACTGGATTTCTGCGAGGCACCTGCACAGAGGCGCTGGAGAAGCAACAGCAGCTTTACAGGGCTCGATTTGGGGCCCCAGGCAGAGAGCACCCACAGCCCGGACTGCTGTCCCATCGCCAGCCTGGCTCCGTGCTGGGAGCCTTCACATTTGTTTGCAGCTGGCCAGGAAGATCCGGGATGCCTGAGCCTCCCGGGATGCGGGGAGCCGCTGAGCGGTTCCCGCGGCGGTGCCTCCCCTTCCCCCGCACGGCAGAAGGGGGATTCGGTCCGCCCCTCTCCAGGACGCGCACGCTTCTCCTTGCCCTAAAAACCAGAGCTGAGCCAGTCACTAGATGGCAGCAGCAGACCCAGGAAGGTCCCCAGATGGGTTTCATTGCCGCTGGATGCACCGCTGGTTCTCCTAGCTGCTAAGGAAACACTCTCCTCTCGCTGTCAGAAAGTTTCCTGCACCCCAACCCCTTCACTGGAACTAGTCACAGAGGGGGAATAGAAAAAGGTGCGTTTGATCCGTAGAGAGTGGTCACTACTTACATCCATTTTCTATCTGGGTTTGTCTCCTGGCTGTAGCACTGAGCTTTGTGTGATGGTGGGGAATTGCTTCACTGTTTTGTGCTTCAGACTCCCCACTACCAGCCTGGGGTGTGGCACACTGGTGAATGGTTTTGTGTTAGGCACTGGGGAAGAAAGGCTGCCTGGCAGCCCCACAGCAAAGGATTTGTCAGTGTTAGAGAGAAAACCACTCTTCTCAGGGATGCACCATGACCTGAAGGGGCCAAGCTGTGTAGAAATATTGGTGGGGGCTGAAGTCTGCACTGGATTTTGGCAGTGATGTCTGTAGGGCTTTGCTGGCCTGAATCAAAAAGGACTTGCCTGGCAGGGTTTGAACTATTGCTGACTTACTTTCCATACAGACTTACTTTCATTAAATATATTATTCTCAAGATTGCCTTAATACTTGGTGCAGGCCTCATTAAAGACTCGAGGAAAAACTGACTCCAGGCTGATGGTGTCAGTCCTGGGTGTGCAGATGGGTGATTTTCTTTTTCCCTAAAGAGGAGAAGCAACTCATCTTCCTGGCACTAAGTCCTGATCCTGCCTACCCAAACACCAGCAGTAGCTAAATGAGAGCAGCTCTGAGCTTGCAGAGTTGGATGGACGTGGCAGGCTGTAGAAGGGAAATCCCAAGGAGACTTAGTGCTGCTTGCACCAGCATAAGTTGTTGTGTCCTTGAAAGTGTTGAGCTTTCTCAGCTCTCATGGAAACAAGAATCCAAGACTCTGAGCACAGTTCTGGGGCAAAGACTGCTTTAAGTCCATACAGCCCTCACATCAAGGGCCAGGGTGAAAAAAGGCTACTGGTGGGTCTTCTGCCTAGATGCAATGTGCCAGGCCGCTGTCCCCAGCCCTCCCAGAAACTATTCAAAAGATCAAATCAAATTACCCCCTGGCTGAATCTATCCCATATTTTGTTTGCAACATCCTCCTGCAGCCCGTTCTCCAGACTCGCTGTCTGTCTGCACAGCCATTAATGAAGTGCCAGGGCGAGCTCTTCCAACACTGGGCCTCTGTGAGGGTCTGAGCAGCAAACGTGGGCTGATCAGTAATAAATATTGATTTGTCTGTAAGTGAAACAGCAGCATTTATGGGATGGTGCTGGACACCCAAGTGGTGACCAAATTACCGTGGGGTCAAATGCTGAGCAGAATGCTAATAAGCCATTTATATGAGAGGCAGCAAAGCAGGGCCAGCGAGGACTTCTGCAGAATCCTCCACTTGGACCATTGTGAGGAGGGTCAAAGACAGGTCTATGCAATTTATAGCAGTTCAAGGCCCAGGTTTAGCCCTTTTTTAAACACTCTCAAGTGCTCTGGCTAGCCTCAGGGTCTAGCAAACAAGGGCCCTACAGATCCTCAGCTCCCAGCTTTTTTCAGAAATGCAATAAATTGTCTGCATTTCCCTAATTCTGCAACAGAATAATATTTAATTCTTTTTATTCATGGGCTCCAAGTGGACTGCAGCTACCATCTTGTTTCCAAAAAGGCCCACTAGGAGATGTGCTGTGTTTTTACAACAAATCTTTCCACATACACAAAGAGCTTTTGGCTCAGCAGCTGCCAGCCCTTCTCATCTGAAGCTCCAAAGCTACATTTGGATTTAGAACACTTTGCTGGCCTGCTCTCACCTAAAATTACACTGTTGATCAAGTCTGATATTTGTAACTATTGGAATGTGTCAATTAAATGTTGCATTTAGTTAAGAAAAGACATTAAAAGCAGTTAAAAGGAAAAAGGACCAAAAAAAAAAAAAGCCATTCACTTATCCCTTGCCCAATAAATCACATACACACAGTGTTTAAACTGAGCTATACAGAAGGGACAGAATATAGAAATTTCCTCTGAGTGCCAACAAAGCAGTGCCCCAAGAATGGGACTGTGTGCATTCCACAGGAAACAGAAAAAGAAGGTTTTTTCTTTTTCAAATCATGATCGGGAACAAAATGAATCCTTTGCGGGGAAGAAAGGACAGCATCCTAGGCTGCAGCAAAAGAATCAGTCCCATGGGATCCCAGATTGCCTCTGGAAGAAAACCTTCCCAGCCTTTACCTGCCCACTGAGACAAGTGTGGCAACATCCCCATAAACCATCTGTCTGAGATTTTGCTCCTGGAGGCACAGTGCTCTCGTTCTGTGTTTTGGGAATAAGATTTCACACAGGCACATCTGTGGACTGTGACCAGATTTGCCAGGAGGATACATTTGACAGACAAGCTGGCCTAAAAGGCACCACAAGGCCTGCTATTTGTTAATGCCATCCCTGATAAAGGACAGCATCTCACCACACTTCCTACAGCTCAGGCTGTTCCCATCTCACTCTGCCCTTGCAGTGCCTCTGCCCAGGATTTGCCACCCACAGTTCATCCCCTAAGCAGGGCTTGTCTGACCTTTCAAAATATGGTCCTTGGAGGATTTCAGTTTGACTGGACCCTTATTGCTCATGAGAGGAGTTGAAATTGAAAAAAAAAATGAGAAAGGGCAAGAAGAAATATCAACCTTCCCCCTCTCTCCTTGGCAATAAATTGTTCTCATTTTATAATATTTCTGAATTGCTGAAACTAACAAACACAAGTTATCCCCTCAGACAGAAGAGGATCAAGTCCCTTTTTGAAGCACTGACAGGATAATCTAGCTCAAAAACTCCTTTGATCAACACAGCAACATGCAGTGAAATCCTAATCCTACAGCTGACCACAGGAGTTTTGACTTCTGTGAGGTCAGAATTTCACATGCAAGACTTTCCTGGATGATATTTAGAGCTGCATCTCTGTCTGACTCTGGCATATGTTTATAGACAACTTTATTATTTCATAAAATTCTTTATTACCTTCTTCACAGTAACTAGAAAAGTGAATGTTAAACCCTGGTAGGTCCTGTAGCTTTCTTCTGGAAATAAAAAAGCCCCCAAAAGTGAACCTCTTCGATCTGACATGATCATAAATCACCTAATCAACCTTTTGTCCCTTTGTCTATGAATGGAGAAAAGTGACTCCAAAGAGAATCTGCCTTCTTCTTTTTCATCTTCAAATATAATGTCATGGGTAGGAGACAAAGGAAACGGTAAAAGGATTACCAGTACTGATCTCAAGAAGGTATTAATGTCCTTTCATGTTGTTCCTAGGAAGGAAGAGGAAGATCCAGGCCTAAAGTATTTAAAGTCTGAAATCCTATTAAAATCACATCTGTTATCTGAAGAGGCATTTAAGTCTGTCTCAGACTATCTGCTAGGCAGCCACCACTTCACCAAGCAGCCTCAACTCCAGCAAATCTCTGAGAAACAGGAGCAGGAACAACTCAAAAAAAGCTTTCCTTATTTTCCTCCGAAGGCAAAACTGCAACTGACCTCCCTGGGATTTCTTACAGTAATGGAGAGTTAGTCCTGTTCCCACCAAAGTGGGTGGCTGAGCCTCTCTAGTTTCCCAGGAGACCTAGTCAGAATCATGGCAAAAATTTACTCCAAATTAAAAAGTTTACAGTACAGGAAAAATAGAGACACAGAGAGAGAAATGTAGCCATAAAGACCCAAGTGGATCTCCTTTACTACAGGAAAAATAAGTAATTTCAGTATGTGACATAAACAGTCCATGTCAATGTTAACCTTGTCAGCATATCCTTACCAGTGTCCTTCTTCTTTGTTCGTGAGAGCTCATGGACTGTTGCTCCAATATCACTTCTCAAGGACTTGATGATCTTGTCCAGTGCTGGGACATTCTTGCCTTCCAAGTTAATGAAGAATTCATACTCATCTTTGTTGAGACGGGAAGGTCGGGACTCAATGTGGGTCAAGTTTATACCTTTTTCCTATGAGAAAGAGAAATTATGGTCCCACAGTTTTTGGGGGAAGGAATATGACATAAAGACTGGATAAATACATATGTCAGTCAACAAACCATACTGTACCATCCAAATAACTCAAAAGCTGCCACTGGACTCGAGGACTTTCACAACAGAGAGAGAAACAGAAAGGAAGAATGATAAATGTACAAGGGATTCACCCTTGTACAGAGCTCCATCACGAGGACTAGGCTCTACTGAAAGCTTAGAGAAAAGTGGGAGCAGGATACAAGTTGTAAACAGGCTTTGTATTGTGAATGGCAACTCCAGTCCCTCAAGCACATAATGAGAGCTCGTCTGTGTTGACAGAGACGTTTCCCCAGCATCGACACAGGAAGAAGGCATTCCACCTGTGGAGTACCCTCTCATGGGAAACTGAATGCTGTCTTGATGAGCATCTTGAGAGAAGACTGGATGAGCAGGCAGCTGGGCACCTTGCGAGATAAGCACTGCCAAACCTCTGCGCAGTCACCTGCAAAGCCACCTGCACAGATTCCAGGATTGTGAGCAGCTGCTGGGCAAAGATCCAAAGGGAAACATGGATCTGCTAAAAAAGGCAGCCCAGGTTTGTGCAAATAAAAAGATGGGTGTTTAAAATCACAGGATCACAGAGTTGGTGAGGTAGAATGGGACTTCTGGAGATCAGCAAGTACAATAATCTGCTCAGGTTGCCTGAGCAGATTGCCCAGGACTATGTCCAGTCAAGTTTGGAGACTCCTCAGTTTCTCTGGGCAACTGCTCCCAAGTCTAGTCACCCTCACAGAGAAGGATTATTTTCTTTAGCACAGAAATTCAAGTTCTGTCTCACCAAATATCTTTGCTGACCATCAGCAGTGTCTCCTAGCTCTGAAGAAAGTGATCATTGGCAGCTGTAGCATTGATGACTATAGCCAGTGGGAATCTGACCTCAGACATGCTGCCATGTTGATGTGTAAGCAACAAGTAGCTAAAAATCCTATTTTTCCAACAAAAAGCAAATAAAAAGTCCAGGAAACAAAAAATGTTTAGGAAAAAAAAAAATCCAGAAAGTCCAAAAGAAAAGTCCATGAACATTTACTCCTGTTAACTGAACTCAGATGTTTTCTTGAGCACTATAACTTGAATATGAAAACACTGCTTTCTTTCCTAGGTTTGTTTTTTTTTGTTGTTGTTGGGTTGTTTTTTTGTTTTTTGTTTGTTTGTTTGTTTGTTTGTTTTTTTGGGGTTTTTTTTGAGAAAATCTTTTTAACAGGTTTCCATGGGCATTGACTTTGCCCCTTGGCCATCTTATCAGGCTCACACTGGTGCTGCAGACACAGCGTGCCATGGCCAGGTCTGGGCTTCTGTCCCCTGGGACGAATATAGAAATCCCTGGAGGAAATTTGGGCCTGAAGATCACAGAATCATAGAATCATTACCCTCAGAAGAGTCTGAGGGGCTGACATGTGGTGATCAGCATCCCTGGAGAAACTGTTGCTTTTTGTCTTTCAAGCTGAAGAAGACTCCAAACTACATGTGGTGAAGTGCTGGCCCTGCTGGTGTCAATGTCAAACCCCCTGCTACAGTGGAGTCAGGATTTCATCCACAAAGTAATGCCATTAGGATCTACTTTTGACCTACAAGGAAGAAAAATAGAAGATTTTTAAACTGTACATCCTTCTTTCTGAGCCTCTTTAGGGTTTTCTTTGCTCCCCTCAGTGCTTGCATAGCGCAGGAGGGCATCTGGCCATCAGCAGCAAAGGCCTGATTTACTCCTCCACAAAAGGCAGCTTATTCCTTGGTAGGAAACATATATGTCATTACTCTGTTTCCTGAGCATTGCACACTACAGATGAACTCAAATTGTTTGGCTAGATACCAATACAATAAGTTGAAAAGGTCAAAAGCTCATTCACCAACTGCTGCTCTCAAGAGATGCCGTCCTCACAGGGCTGTCTGTCCAGGGAGAGAATGGCCAGCACTGTCCTTGGCCCTGGGGACAGTTTGTTTTAGGCCTCCAAAGCCCTGCTTCCCAAACAGACTGCCTATTGTCCTGTCCATGTGGTGAGGCACTGGGAGCTCCTGACAGAGAGCAGGCACAGAGAGCTGCTGTGCCTTTGCTGTGTCTCACCATCCTCATCCTAAAAGTTTTCTTCCTTATGCCTACTCTGGATCCACACTCTTTTAGCTTAAAACCATCACCCCATGTGCCATCGCAAACAGCCTTGCTAAAATTCTGTCCCCATCTTTCTTTCTTATAGGACCCCTCTGAGTACTGGAGGGCCACAATAAGATCCCCCCAGCACCTTCTCTTCTCTGGGCTGAAGGCTCCTTAAACTGCATCCCTTTGTTTTGTGATCAGGTGACTCTTCTACTGTACCAGCTCTCCAGTCAGGCTCAGTGAGCAGCTGGACAGACAGCAATGCCCCCCCTATAACGGGATGATGCAAGGGTTGGGAATGAAGAGCTGCAGGGTGGGCACGAGACACACTTATGGCAGCAGGAGTATCAATATCCCTCAAACTATCACAACCTAAGACAGTGAGAAAAAGGGGAGAAAAAAGAAGATGGAGGAAGGAGCCCATGGAAGAAGGAGCCCATGGAGAGAGTTACCTCCTTTCTCTCACCTGAGAGAAGCAGAATACGTTCCCACAGAATGTCAAGCTGCTTTGCTGTTTATTTGAGGGATATCTGCCACTCAGCAACGTCCAGAGCCAGCCTGTTACCTCTTTCTGCTGAGATTTCAGGACCCCACAACAGAGAAGCTGAAGGGAGAACCCTTCTGGTGACTGTCTATAGAGCAAGAATCCAGCAGCATATGTCCAACTCCCTGAACTGGCACTCCTGGAGAAGTGTGTTCTCATTTGCTGTGCCTTGCTACTAAGCCCTTGATTTCAAAATATTTACAGTGGCTCTGTTACTAGAGTTGCTTTATAAATCTCAATTTCATTCTAGTCCTACTACTCCATCTAGTGTTTAATCTTCATAGTTTCACACTGTTCAGAACTTTTTTGTATCCTTGATGTTGCCAAATCTTGCTATTGCATCACATTTCTCCCAATAGATGAAGTTTTCTTTAAAGCACCAACTTCTGGAGACAAATGGTTACCTGAGAAAGGAGAATGGGGGCATTTTTTTTTGGTTTAGTTGTACATTTTAAGCAGTTTTAATGTCTATCTGCTTTTTAGTAGAGATTGACATCTTGAAAATGTATGCCTTCAAAAGTCAGCTAAAAAAAGTTATTCCAGTTTTATGAGGTCTTTTTTGTTGATGGAACCTAACTCTTAACCTAACACCTTTGGAAGATCTCAACTGTCACACGTTTGTGGCTGGGTTCCCATCCAAGCTATTAACATGGATCTCTTCTGTCCTTCCTATTTTAGAGGTGGTAGGGATCAGATGGGCCCGTGGAGTGAGATTAGATGTGTCTTTGATGAATCCACCCCACCACCCACTGCAGCTGCAAGGAACTTGGAGAGGAGGTTGGTACTTCTTTCTTTCTCCTCAGGTTTATGACCAGGGGAGAGGTTGAGTCCCTCAGTCCCTCCCCTATAGACATAAAACCATGTGCCTGCTGTAGGTTTCTTTTTTCTTAATCCTTTCTTAAAATCCACACTCCGAGGGGTGGAAAAACTCAGCTTTTGTTATTTTAATACCCAAGTCAACGGATCCAGTATCCAATATCACTGCCCATTAGAGAAGGAAGTCTCAAGACACATTCTCAGAGCTCAAAGATCAAGCTAGAATTAGTTCTAACAGTGCTTGAAGGGGGTAGCAAGACAAATATATATTTAAAACAGAGACAATGGTGGATGCAGGGAGGAGATTGCCCATGTCCCTCCCTGCCTTACCTCACAGTGCTGGATCTCAGCCTTGGCTCCCTCTCAGAGTCTGTGAAGCAGCTCCAGCCCCTTGCCCAGGTTGTTCCAGGTTTTCCATCCTAATTGAGCACCACCTATGCTGCAGTTGCCTCACACGAGCAGGAGAAAACCAGACTGGTGTTGCACTACACCAGCAGTCTTGCTGAGGTCACTACCAAGAGAATTTAGTCCCACCCTCTGTTTAATGGCCTGGTCACTGGAAAAGGAAAGTTGTGTGTTCATGGCTACACAGGGAAGCTTTCAGTAGGGATGGATCCTTTCTGAAATTGTTATGGGTTACTACTTCCCATGACTCTCACACATCCTTCTGTTCACTAATTACTAAATGCTCCTATATATGGTTCTAAAACTAAGTACAGCTGTGAAATCCAGCTGCAGCTTCTTTTCATGACTGCTGCCATTAATGAAATCTGGCTTCATCAGGAGACCCCACACTGTTACCAGATGAAGAACTTTCAATAACACTATGATGCCACTAATCAACACTAAGTGAGAATTTGGGTAAAGTCTCCCAAAAGGAGGATTTTACTTGCACTTTCTGGTACCAAAAAAAAAAAAGATGAGATTTTTTTTAACCCTAGTCATGTTATAGTGCAGGGTTTCCTGAAGGACGACACTTCCAGAAGCACAAGTATAGGCTCAGTGCTTAATTTTCATAGGTCAGAGGACTTAGGTAATTACAGCAATGCTTTCAGCCATGGATTCCCAAAACAAAGGCAAAGGCAGCCATCTGATTCAACTCGACTGTCCAAGGGCCTGTTTCTCAGCTGGAGACAGAGAGAATATTCTCCTTCACAACTGCTAGGGCTTCCCTTCCAAGCCCATGGAGAAAAAGTGTCTCAGAGCAGGTCCCTGCCAACGGAGTGCCAGAGGGCAGCTGGCCCTGGAGCAGCCCCTGGTGTCCATCACTCTGCTCCAACCCTGACATTTGGCACAAGGCTTGCAACAGAATCTGGCTACAAATCACGTGGAGCAGGACAATCCAAAAACGTGACAGCGTGGGGCATTGCATAAGTAGCTGTGAAGAGTGCACTCCTCTCTTCAAACCCATGGTGATCAATTAGATCCAGAAATCCTGCTCTTGTGGCCAGAGGAAGAGGAGGGATAAGACCAAGGATGTGGATTTGGAGCAGTGTAATGAAATGATCACTTCTGTGCACATGTACAGTATAATGAAAAAACTGTCTTGTGCCAGAGGCAAGGCAGTTCACCCATCACTGCAGACACTTCCAGCATACCCCCTGCCCTAAGTGACTGCTTTCTCCCCCTGATTTGGAAACAACCCCAGCCATTGCAGAGCCAGTGCCTTCCCAGGGCACAAAGAGATAACAGTCACATAGGACCTTCTGTGGAATGAAGGAAGCTCCTAAACAGAAACAGAAAAGAGTTACCTCTGCTGACTCTGAAAGTGGCAGGTCTCATTTAGAACAGCTTGTTACTCCCATCCCATCTTTCTATGGAACAGTAACTTACCCCCATGGGACAGTAACCTACACTGGGAGCATGACTACTTGGTGCAAATCAACTTTTTTCTTTTTTTTGCTTTTGAGCTACAGCCCTACTCACTGATGGCTGCACCTTGCACTGAAGTCCTGCTCTGTATCTGAGGAGGTCCCATCACTGAGGAAAAGACAGAAGGTTCCTCTCTCACAATGGATAGAGCAAACTCGTGATGTATTCCAACATTTGCCACTTAAAACAGCTGACAATTTACTACTTGTAAATCCATCAGGAAAAGAACTTCAGAGAAGATTCATGTATTCACAAATTAATGTGGAAAATCTGCAATTAAAACTGAAGGCAATCCTTTTTGTATATAGAAATTCTTATTTCCGATATTTTTAATTATGTATTTAACTACAGAAAAGGCAATCTTTGAGGGGGAAAAATGTGGGGTTTTCTTCACTTTTTTTTTTTTCAGAATGAACTTTGTTGTTTAAAAAAGCTTCCTTAGATTTTTATCACTACAGAGAAACAAATATTTCTACCAAGTGTAACACTTGGGTCAACCCAAAGTGCTCAGTTTTGATAAGAAACTTGGAAGATTTCTCTCTTTTTTTTGGCCTCAACTTATACTCTGAACATTTTTGATATATCCAGTGAATCAAAAAAGAAACACAATTCCATGATGACTGTTCTGTCTTCCTGAATGTAAGCATGGTACTTTACTCATGTGTGAATAAACAGCACAGGGCTACACTAAGGAGTACCTCAGCACTTTACTCATGTGTGCTGTTCCGTTTCAGATGAAGGTATTTATTCAAGTTTTGGCTGCCTAGCTGTCATCTTCTACAACACAAATAAACAGCACAGGGCTACACTAAGGAGTACCTCAGTGTACAGCAGATCCCATTAAAATTAAGTCGGTGTAAAGACCCTGCTGGTGGATTTGTGCTGCCCCTACAGCCACCCTCAAGCCTGCAATGAGGACAGAGGTGACAAAGGGGCTTTTCAAGTGCAAAACAATTGGGTTTGACAAGCAAAAAGTGAATGTCTGCCACATCCCAACATACAAACAGAGCAGCTAGTGTGGAAGCAAAGTGGATTCAGCTTTAGCAATCTGCTTATTGCTGAGCATGACTGAGCTGCTAACACTTCACAGCACACCAGAGTGTGAATCTGGCCCTGCAGACAGGACAGTGAAGAAGGGGCTGCAGGGGCTGTACTGCCAGCAGTGGCATAGCTCTATGCTGTGCCAGTCCAGGAGGAACAGATTCGTGCAGTCAGGCAAGGATTTGCAAACCAGAGAGAAGGGGCAAGAGCCAGCGATCAGAAAAGCTTAGAACCCTGCCGAGGTCAGGTGTTTAGATGGGTCTTCCTGAGCAAACATAAGAAAAAAGTGGAAATAATCAAGTATGTTTTGGACCTAAAGCCAGCAGACAAAAAGAGCCAAGTTCGTTGAGAATATTACTCAGGAAAAAGCCCTTCAAGCTACATAGGAAAAACAAAACTTGTCACTGTCACCACATACTTGTGTGCAACTGGAACCTGAACAGAAAACTAGAGTTTGGGTCTTTGAGAAAAAAAACAAATGTGAGCATGCAGTACTCTGCCAACTGCATGAGCAACCCTGAGGGATGTCTGAGTAGGACAAACATTACTCTTTCCACAAAACACATTGAAATTCTCTTAAACTTGGGGTCTCAGTTAGAGGACATAATTTTGTGCCATGAGCACTCTGTAGCTCTTAGCCTTGAGCCTCCCCCTGCCTGGAGGAGGCTCCCCTAACTTCAGTCCATCGTGGCTCCCATAATGGGGGCTTACCCCTTCCATCTGGGCTGTGTTTGGACACTAATTCCTTTCCTGGGTGGTTTGCTCTGTGGGTGACTAGTGATTCTACTTGCCATGATGCTTGATGAGCCAGAAGTCTTGGGCCTCATGATATCCAGGGGCAGGCCTTTTATATCAGAGCACCCCTTTTGGTGTCCCTTTGTCCTGCTGCCCATGGAGAACAAGGTGTGACAGGGGCTAAAGTCTGGACAGTTTCACCCCAGCACAGGAGTGGGACATGGGCAGGGTGTGAACCTGGGAGTGCATCCCAGGAAGGGACTCAAGTGTGGCTGAACAATGCTCCCACAGAGTAAAAATTTTTTTTTCCAGTTCTTAAACAAAGGAGAGGATGAGCCTTCCCAGGTCCGTGCAGAAACCTCCTCTACAGAAAGACATCCTGTGTGCTGATGGCTCCTCAAGATTTCTCCTTTCTTTAGGTATCCCCTCAATTCCCTATGACTCAGTCTGGATCTTGCTTCCATGTTTCCTTTCCTGGGAAAGAGGGCAAATTTCCAAGTCTTTCATATTTACAGCTCATTCAACCCTCCTCCTCTCCCTTTCATGTCCCAGATTAGTTTTACAGACTGTCTAGAAAAGAGGCAAAATCCTCAAAGGCAGTGCTGGAGGCACTGTCCCTTGATCACTCCCAAATCTGGGCTGGGAGGAGAGGGTTGGGCTGCATTGCCATGCATGAGTGCCCAGAGAGATGCCAGCAGTCTGGGCACCCCCACCTCAGCGAGGAGCAGAAGCTTTACAGACACGCAACACATGGCCAGCAGCTCCGGCAGATGCACAAGGTGTGGACCCCCTCCATGAAGTGAACAATTGCAGCACCACATCTGCTCCGGGAAACAGCCTGATCCTATTTGTGGCTTGTCAGTTTTCTCTTTTCCTCCTGCATGTGGCTGCATGAGGCAATGACAGCTGGAGCAGCCACCCTCAAATCTCCTCTTGGGAGGCCCCTCTGAGACAAATCCACCACATTTCCACAGGCCAGCAGCAAGCTGGTGACACAAACCAGGGGACAAGGCTGGGTGTCTCCCTGCCCAAGGAGCCCACCCACAGAGAGACTGAACTAATTCCAGTAGCATCTCTCAGCTAGTGCTATTAGGCAGTGAAGGAGTACAAGACAAAAAAAAAAAAAAAAATCCCTCAAGGTCTTCCTGTTTGTTTCCGCTCCTTACGTGCCTATCACCACTTTCCCTGTCTGTGCTGTGGATGCCAGTGAGCACAGTCTGTTTGTCTGAGGCACCATAGCTATGGCCCAGATGGAAAAGGGGGAAGGTTTTCCCAGCTGTGCATGGATGTAAAACTTACACCTCTGTGGAGTTCTTGGAATGGAGTTACAACAGCCCACAGGCTTCTCTGGTTTACACCAGGAATTCACCAACAGCCCTGAGGAGCTGTCCTTGTACCATTAAATGCCATCCATCCATCCATCCATCCATCCATCCATCCATCCATCCATCCATCACAATGCCAAATGTAAAACTGATATAAGAGCACCTATGGCAGGTGTCTTGTCCAGCCTTGGTGCTGGAGGAGGCTGGGAGTTAGCACAGAAAGAATTGGCTTTGTTGGGTGGAAAACCACCCGAGTCCCAACCTCTCAGCTGCAATCAGGGACACTGGGAAAAGTGACTCTGTTGGTCTATTTTGGGTATCTGCTTTGGGGCAAGAAAAGTCACGTCCAAGAAGTGGTTACTTCTCTCTTTCCTGTACTAGCTCCTCTACAAACTTTTCTTTAGAGCTGACAGCAATTTACTTAATAGACATCAATGCATTTAATAAGAGAATATCAACAGTCTCATTAATTAATTTACAAACATGCACATCACTGACATATGGACATTTTGCAGGATTTTACTAGTCAATTCACAGATTTAGACTTGCTCTTCTGTTGTTGGTGAATTTCCTTTTATCTTAATGAATCAAACATGTCCTAAAATTTATAATTACTTTTCTTTTGTATCCATAACACACAACCTCTCATTTCCTAGTAAATTCAATTTACGAATGGAAAATATGCAGGCCACAACTTCTTAGAGTGTTCTAAAGAAATTGCTGTTTTCAGGCACAGCTATTGCATTAAAAAAAAAAAAAAAAGCCACAGAACTAATATAAAAGTGTATTTGCTTGGGAGCACAGAGTACACAGCTGTGTGTTGCAACACAACCATCCTGAACCACAAGGATTTTGTGCTTTTCAAACAACATTCATGACGTCTGGGAAATATTTCTGCTAGAATAAATATGCACACAATGTCCTGAAAGGTAAATGGCTCTGTGTTTCCCCAAAAATTTTCCAAATCACTCAGCATAAGTTACTGAATCCCTTTGGTGTAAAAAAAAGTGCTGTCATTTTTGTGCTGTTCTGTAGGCACCCTCTACCCACTCTCTAGAAGTACTGCAGGTGGGAGATGGTAGAATCTTTTATATCAGATTTTTTTGGGTGGACAAGATGTGCATTGTGAGTCACGTGGCTCACCTGCAGGTTATATTTGCCTTACAAATTATAAGGCAAATTACTTGGTTATAAGTCAATCTTAGGTCACAGCCCAACTCACCTCTACCTCTTAGTACAGCAGTTATGATTAAATATTTCCCTCTTAAGTGGAAAAAATGCATTTTTCTCACCCTCATGTCAGTTAAAGGTCGAGGTTTTAGTTTAAAAAAGCTACTTCTGCCCCAAAACTTTAAGGGATTTTAAGCCCAGAAAGGAAATGGAGGCTGTTTTCCCCTGTAATAGCAATGAAATAGAATCACAGACACAACCTCCAAGACCCTAAGAAGGTGTGGCTACAATATAAAATTGTAAAGACCTGAAGGAAAATATTTACCTCAAATGTGCGCAGGACTTTAGCCAATGCCCCTACTTCTTCTTTCAGGGAGAAAATCAAAGAAATCACACCATTTTTACTGGGGGAGTCTTCAATGTAGCTAGATTCCTGAAAGGAAAGAAAAATTACACAAACGAAAATTACTCCCATTCACCCTAGGAGTCAGTATTGCCTTTCTGTCTGTCCCTTTTGCACAGCACCGGCGATGTAAAGAAGGTATGAAACAGCTCTGAGTGGGAATCAAGGCAGATTCCCTGCTTCTGTGAGGAGCAGAGCAGCTCTGGGGCTGCTCTGATTCACCATGGTAGAGACACAAACCCCTTCTCTCAAACTAGAGCCCTTGTGAGAGCAAGGTAGCCAAAAAGGGCATGCAAATAAACCTAACACCATCCTTGCCTCACGTTCCCCCTCAGGGATGACTGGAGACATTGCTGCACTTTGGTTTCAGCTCCAGTGCAAAGTCCTTCCCTCAGGCTTCCTTTCCATCAGCACTCAGGGTTAAGCAGAGCAATGTAGATGAGCTCTGTGCAGAGATGCAGACCACGGTCTGTGTTTCCCTTCAGTTCTGCTTGTACCTGCCAGGTATCCCCAGGACAGAGGTAGTATTCATAGGAAGGATATGGAAGGTGATTTTAAAAAAAACTACAACATCAAACAAAGAAAATCAAAGAAAAAAAAAAGGAAAAATGTTGGAGCAAACATTTAGATCTTCCCTAAATCCTATAATGAGTAAAGACTGAGGGCAAGATGTGCTTTCATTTATGTTTGTTCCCTTTCTCTTATTGATTTTCTACACTGCAAATTCCAAAAGGCAATTTCCAGTACTCTCAAAGGTTTATTTTCATTATTTTCACAGTTCTCATTACTATAATGCCTTTGCATGTCTCTACATGTGTTTAGTTTCACAAAAGCCCTGTTAAGAAGGGAAGAGCTATTTCACCCCTTCTGAAAGAGGAAACTGAGACCTGGAGTTGAGGCAGATCTTGAAAGCTGGGTACTTGGCATGGCAGGTAAATTCCTGCTGAGATATCAACCACCTAATTTTTATGATATCAGACTAAATTAGATGTATACAACCATCACAAACTTTTGGAGGCCACATTAATGTCTTATTTGCGTGTTTATTCCATTTTTTTAACATCTACTGGCCATGGACAAATTGCCTGTGGCTGTTATTTCAAAGATCACACCAGACATCTGCAACACAGAGGAGTTCTGGTGTAACAAGTCCTGGGTTAAAGCTTGATTCAAGGTACCCATTCAAATATTTCTTATAAAGATCTGTATTTTTGGGCAGAGCTTGCTCTCATTATGGCTGTTGCTCAACTGAACATATAAATCAGAGTAAAAAGAGTCCCAGTTCCCAAATATTGTCCTCAGTAAAGATAGCCTTTGTAGAAGACAAATTAACAATCAAAGCCAGCTGCCCTGAAGCCATAAAGCTCTTGGTGGGTCTACATTTCCTGAGGCAGAGCTATGAAGAGCTGCTTTCTTTTGTAAAGTAAATAATTGCTGATTCTTCAAGCCATCTCTGAGGCTGCCTCCAAGGTTGCTGCTAACAAATTGGCCACACAGTCTGTTTTTCTGTCTGGCTTTGTTTCCAGAGGCTGCAAAGGTTTCCCAAAAACCAGCTGTATGAGGGACCTCTAGTGCAAATTGTAGTAGAAGTGCTGCCCCAGAAGGAAGAGTGCCACCTGTTCAGTTGTGACACTTCCTGCAGCATCTCTGTGTCTCCTGAGTCCCCATGCAGCCAGGGAGTCAGCCCAGCTCTCACATGGGGACGACCAAGAGGAAAAGCAGCTGGAAGTGCTGGATGTGTCAGCTGGCTAATGAAGCCCATTTACACCTCAAAAACCACAAGGGAAAACGATGACAGGAGTCTGGCAAAAGCCAAAACAAATGTCTGTAGTACTGAAATTTTATGGTAGTGTGACCAAAACTGTCATCTTAAATACTATCCATGCATTGCTTTTTTCCTTCTGTTTTCACCCACCACACCCACCACATCTCAAGGATGGAAGTGGCTCCACCATTGTCCGTCCAACGGATCGAGATTTTGGTTTTCACTGTCTGCAATGAAACTGCTCTAAAAGACATGCAGCTATATATTCAAAATATTCTTGCCAAGTCATGCTGTGAGAACCAACTTATATGACAGATTGACTTGAATGTGTGTGACAAACAATTCGTGGTTTGCATACTTGCAGGGGATATAGTGCAAAGTTGAAGTCCTGCAAGGTAATCCTGATGATAACAATCGATCTCTTTGTACAATGAGATTAGACAAAAAAGTCTTAAAAAACCTTTCCAAACTCATTGGTCACTAGCTTTGATTTGTTGAGATCAGCTGCTTTCAATCTGTCCTCAGTCATTTTCCCACTCTTGTAAGTTGATTTATATTGGTGCTTAAGAGAAAGACACGTTGCAGTAGGGAGCAGGCACTAGTGCTGTAAACAGACTCATACTTGCTTAACTTCTTGCACATCTGCACCTCAGCTCCCTGGAAGGTCTTTTAACAAGCAGCAGTCCATGCCTGAGCCTGTCACAGAGGTAACATCTTTAATTGCAAAGGGAGAGAAGACTGAAATGATTGTTTTGCTGGTACCCAGTTCTTATCAGGATAATGGAGGCAGCCTGCATCAATGCACACTGCAGATAATAAACCTCAACACGTGCACTGGAGGTGACAGCAAGCAAAAACAGAGGCACTCACATTGTTGCTGAGCTTTTTGTACTTATGCATAGCTTTAACTGTTGATCAGTTTTTTCCATTCTCATTTTGGACTTTGACTTCTAGTCCCTCAACATACATGGAGGAATTGCAGCTTTGGGGTAGTTTGACTGTTGTGTTACTATTGTGATTATGATTCAGAGTTGAAGAAACAATTTTATTTTGTTGAAATATTGTCTCTGTGATATGTATATGTGATTTACACTGTGCATAAATTCAGCTCCAATTTTCTTCCAGATCTGTTTTTTTTCCAGGAAATAAAATAAGAACCAGTTGAAGGGGATGAACAGCCATCCTGGACCTTGCACTATATCCCCTGCAAGTATGCAATCTCAAACAAAATGTTATGTAGATGCAAGGATAGGTTTACCTGAGCACAAACCTGCATTTTTAGTTAGCCACACTGCACATAGATTGGTATTGCCATTCTGACACAGGTGGCAGCCTTAGGGTCAATAACACAATCCTGTCAGCCTTCTAATCCATTGCTGAGGCATTTAGCTAAAGCCCTTCAGAGTGAATTCCAACACTGGTAAAGCCAGGTAAAGTTTTTCTTGCAATTTCAGAGATATAAAATTTTCACTTCACTGCTGTAATGTTCAAATTCACTAGATATGCAAAATGGAATTAGTTTCCAAGTCAGATTTCTTAAGGCATTTAAATGCTCATCATGGCAGTCATCATTGGAACAAAGCAATTACACAACTTGGATAAGCAGCAAGGTGAGACTCTAGAGAAATACTGTGGGAGTTCAGCCTCAGCACACCAAGTAGGAATAGAGGCTTCCTTGGCTTCTCTGCTCTTATGAAAAATAGAAGCCCCTTTTTTTGCACATCTGATGCAGCTTGTCTCTGGCTTCAGCATCATTGCATAGGACAGAGAAGTGCAGAATTTTGTCCTAATAATTAACCATGCTGGCCTCAGGTTACATCACTTGCCCCTGCAGTAACATCAGTGCCTGTATTTAAAAGGCATGAACTTCAGGTCCTTCCTGTATTTCCCAAAGCAAAGAGTTCAAAGTCAGTCAGTCAGTAAACATTAAAAAAAGAGAACAAGAGAGCCCCAAATTTAACAAAAAGCTGCACACATAATTTCATCTGTTTTCCTTTAACAAAAGAAGACAGCTTTTTTTCATCACACACATTTAAGACTTCCAATAAGCTTCTGGTCTTTTCTGATTCTTTGTCTTTTTGCCATGTACACAAGGATACTTTTACAATATTTGTTTGCGTTCTCGCTGTGTTTTTTGTGAGTACAATTAAGAGCAGACAAATACAGGAGCTGCCAAAATTGCTCAGGTACTGCTAAGCATCATGACAGGCCACCTTGATTCTTCCCCTCTTGGGTCACACTGCCTCTCAGAGAGTGGAGGACAAGCATAGCAGCGCAGGAGTGAGGCAGGACACCCCTCCACCTCTGCAAAAGGCAGGCACAGACCGCATCACTTACCTGGAAAGAGTCACCATTCATTTTGCAGTGCTGGGAGTCCATGTTGCAGAGGCAGCAATGCCCACACAGGGAGGCTCCTCCACTACAGCAGGTGAAGCCTTCTGGCTTAACTGCAGTGGCCAGAGATCTGTGCAAAGGTATTTAAAGTGGAGCAGCCAAGGCAAAGCCATTCCCTTCCCCAGCTCCCTCCCCTGGACAGCATGCCAAGGGGGCGTTCTCCCTGCACGCCCCCCCCACCCACCCCTGGCACACCAAGCTCCACGCCGGCCATCCCCTGTGAGTCCCACGCCTGCGTGGAGCAGCTCTCCAGCAGATTGTTTCTGTCTGCACCCAACGTGGAGGAGCAGCACGCTCTGAATTAACAGCCTTCCTCCTCCTGATCAACATCAGCTGTTTTCATTTTTTCAAGTCAACACATGGTTTTCAGTTCAGCCTGCAGCCTGTTCCTTCCCAATGCAGCTGCATGTTCAGCCGCAGGTGGGTTTCACCTCGGGGTCACTCCCCTTGGACAGATATCAGACATTCTCCAGGATGTGTTCTTTGGATGTCAAACGTGAGGCACGGAAGGCTCTGGCAAGGCACAGCAGCTGAGGGATTTGTCCTTTAGCAGGACCTCTGGGGCTGTTGCCAAAGAGCTCAGAGAGCAGGAGACACCACTGTGCTCACTGGACACTGGAGAGAGACAGCCAGTACAGGGGAAGCATGAGACAGGAGTTAGCAGCATGAACCTCACACTGAGATGTGAGCCTGAGCATGGGGAAAGGGAAGAAGGTAAAGGAAGAAAAGGAGCAGGAAAGAGTAGGTCAGAGCTCCAGGGCAGGAAGATGTAGAACTGCAGATGATGTACGTGTGCTTGCATGTGGTGTCAGCCATGGAAAGCACAGGGGGAACAGGGTGGGACACATAAATGATTTCAGGAAAGGTTAGTAAAGTACTGATATGAGAGAGCCCAAATTTGGCTTAATAAGAGTCACCTAAAGCGGTAAAGGAGATTGGAAAGCTGTAACACAATATCAGAGAGCAGGTGAAAAAATGAAGGAACTTGACAAGTATCTATCTTGCTATTTGGGAAAATGAAGTCTTACAAAGACAAATTGTGTCAAGCCAGGTGATCTTGCTATATTTTCATGATGAAATGAATTCTGTTTACAGTTATTTTGTCCTTGAAGGAAGCTCTACTGCGCACACCTGTGCAAACTCATATTGGCGAACACTAGAAAAGACTTATTGTAAATTTTTCATACCTACAAAACCCAGCAGCCTTACAGTGGGGAAACTGAGTGGAACAATTTTCTTAGTTCTTACTGTGGAGTCAGAATCCATCCCACTAAAATTATCAATTATATAACACGCATCTGAAGTGACTCTGTGCTTTGGGTGCAAATACGAACCTTTTTCAGAAGAGCTGCTTCTTTGTGTATCCTGAAACTGCCTGTAGGGTAGAAAGTTATTTCTGAAGTGATCAGCAAGCCTGTGGTATGGGCTGGCGGGTTAATGTAGCCAAATGCACATTAAACACACTGGATTCTGCTCACATGGCAGGAGGATGGGGCAAGGAAAGGCAGAGCAGTGGGGGAAAGTATCCCCAGTAACTGACAGCAGTAGAAAAACTACTGGGTTTTTAACTACTCAGCCAGTAAATTCATTATGGTAGCCAGTATTTTGTATCCTGTGTTTGTGCAGCACAAGGCACAGCCCTATCCATGATAGGGAGACTGAAGGCCACCTTGGAAAAAAATAACAGTGAGATGAAGATGGTGACAACTCTGATTATAGCCCCTGTGCAGGACAAGACAGACCCCAGAAACTAGTCTTGTTTACTTTCCCCATACACCATGCCTTTGCCACCTGGTATATTTTTCAGTGAGATAAAATATTCTCTCCTCTGTTTGTGCCTTCCTCTTTCTTTCCCCATCCCTTCTCTTGTCACTAATCTTTAATCTCTCTTTTACTTCTTTATGTCTTTTACATGCTTTTTATGTCTTTGATATGTTTTGGTCTTTATTTCTTCCTTTTCTCCATCCCCTTTCTTACATGTGTCCACTCTGCCCAATGGTAATGGCAAGACAAGGCAAAATATCAAATACCTAAAATACTGCTCATGCCAAATCTTTATAATCATCTATTTTGCCTCCTACCCCCTGCTTTTTTGTATTTATTTTGCAAGATTATCTTTCACCCTTGTTGTTACACAATCATAACAATATCACCAGTGTATTACCACCAGTTCACTCTTTGATCAGTCTGCACTGTCAGAGGTTGCCTGGTAGCAAAAGGCACTGGCTGAATGAAAAACAATTCTATCCTGCTAGGAGGAATTCCCAATGTCTCTTGTTTTGGAGCAAAGTGGTGTGTGGGGGTGTGTGAGTGAGTATGTGTGTGCCCAGTGATGTTACTCTTGGAATGTGCAGTTGCATCAGCATCTGATACCTTGGGCCATTTCAGAGTCCAAACTGCTGGATTTTCCCTGTCCTCTCTGAAGTACTACTTCAGCGTACCAAGCATGGGTTCATCCCCCTGCAGTGACACTGCCAACCAGATTTTCCCACTTGGGTTTCAAGCTTCCTCATGTGCCTGATTCCCTGGCTGGTGTGAGCACCTGGGCTTTAAATCTGTTAGTCCTGCTTTGGGCTTTTGCTTCTGCACCAAGCACCCCCTCTCCTTTCAAGGATATGCAGATCTGCACTAACGTCCCACCTTGCCTTTGCCTAAAAACACGTGTTCTCCCTCCAAAACACGCTTTCTTTGGGTACACACACACACATGCACACACCACATGTAGTCCTTTCTGGCTGTGCTCTCAGCCACAGCTCACAGGGCTCTTTGCACTGAAGCTGGCAAGCTCCCCTGGCCGGCACGATGCAAGTTCAAGGGGCCATGGACTTTGGCTGCTTTTCAGACTGCTCTTTGCCACCCATTTGCAGAGTGGCAGCTTCCCTGGAGCTCTCAGTCTTTGTGTCTGGGCAGAGATGTCCCTTCCTGTGCCAGGACACTGGGCCTATCCTCGGCCTGCAGCTCCCTGCTTCCCTGCTGGTTTGGGATGTCCCAGCTCATGTGAGGGTGCAGTAAGCAGCGGGAGGGGAATTTTCTAATTAAGACAGAAGCTGGTGGAAAAAATTCCCAGATGAGGATTCCACAAGTGTCTTAGGTGGTTTGTGTGTGTGTGCATGGGAGGGGGGCATCCCCCTTACCAGCATCGTGTATGCATTTACCGGAGATCGCAGGGTGCTGTAGCTCTCCCTTACACCCCAGACAGACAGACAGCATTTCCTCGCAGGTCCCTCTGCATCGTGCTAGCAAAGCACCAGCCGTGCCCGCTCTCACTGCAGAACCCGCTCCCCGAGGCCTCAGGGCTGCACCCCATCCCTCTCCGCCGGATTTCCCCGGCTCCTTCCCTCCCGGGTGGCCGGGAGGTGGCACTGTGTCCTCACGGCAGAGGCGGCTGGCGGCGGTGGGGACACCGGCTGTCCCCTCTGCCTGCCCTCCCCGGGAACAGCGGGGGATCCGCTTCCCATCCTGCGCAGGCATCGCCCAAACCTCTGCTACCCCTCCTGCCAGGGGACCACCGCCTCGGAGGAGCCGAGAACAACCCACCCCCCACCCCCCACCCAAAATATTCAGCTCTCCAAAAAGTGGCGCTGGGGGTATGCGGGAGGGCAGCCCGGTGTGATTCATCCCCCGGGGCTCTGACAGACGCACAGCTCGTGGCTGCACAATGGGGCCACCCGGCAGAGCCGGCAGCGCAGGGCTCCGCTCCGCGGGCGCGGAGGGCAGGGGAGAAGCGCCGGCAGCGCCCGGCGGGACCCGCGGAGCTGCGGAGGGGCGAGCGGGACGGGGCCGCGGGGAAAAGCTGCTCCGGCGGCTGGTTTGGGTTTGGGGTTTGTTTGGTTTTTTGTTTTTTGTTGGTGTGGTTTTTTTTGGTTTTTTTTTTTTTTTTTTTGTTTTTTTTTTTTTTTTGGTGGGGTTTTTTTTTTTTTTTTTTTTTGTTATTTTTTGGTTTTTTTTTTTTTTCAGCCCTATATGCAAACTGTCACTTCAGGTTAGCACAAGACCTGATGTAGCTCATTAGCATGAGCTGTATCTAATACGCTTAAAACCTCTAATTATTTATTATGCCCTAATTGGCAGCCCAAGAAATGTCTGCAAAGTGATGAGAGTTCATCCCAAGACGCCTTTCGAGGAGAATTCAGCAGTGTCCCTGGTCAAACGTCATTTTTAATTCTTCACTGAGGCACAGGCTTTATTCCTCTTGTAGATGATACAACCCCAAGAAAACTCGAACTTACTACCCCGATAACCCACCTTCTCCACCCTGGGCAGGGTGGTCAACAATTAATCAAGAATAAGGTTTCATGGTTAAGTTATTTCCAAAAGGGACGCTTAGGAAGAGGCATTAAACTTTATCAACTATGCAAAAGTGCAAACACGGTCCGTAAAAATTACTTACCCAAGGGACCATCTTGCCTTTTCAAGAGAAAATCTCTTTTCTGACTTCTGAAAGTAGCAAATGTTGAAAATTATATTCACATGGAAACTGTTTCAAAATAAGTTTAACTCTCCGGAGTTAACCCCCCTCCCTCCACTCCATTCAAAGTGCCTTTTTTTTTTTTTTTTTTCCTTCCAAGTCTGTATTATGTTTCTTCAGGCCACACCAACTATTTATTTATCTTTATTCTTTCTCTCTTTCTTTTCATTCATTATTCTCTCTCCCTCTCTTTTTTTCCCCCCCTTCCTTGTGTGTGTGGCTTCTCGGTCTGATCTGTAGCTTGTTACCACCCACTGCACGCTCTCTCCTGCAGCCGAGGTGTTTCTATACAAACTTCAGCGTCCAGTTGTCATATTAATTATTACACTGAGTAATGACTGAAATAGTCAAAATAAGGGGAGACTCAAGAGAGCTTTTTCTTGCTGCTCAAAGATTCAGCAAAGAAGCCTTGCAACAAAGCACTAATTGGTCCCCAGAAATACTCTGACAAGGCATGGAAGATAGGTTTCATAAAGCCCAGCAATTGTGAAGGGGGAAAAGATCCTTGAATAGACCCCACGCTTCTTTTCTAAACTCTCTTGCTGAGCAAAAAATGGACTGCTTCTTGAATACTGGACTGATCTTGAATGCTATACCCAGCAGAGAAAAAAATGCACCATTTATTGTAAGTTTTTTTTCCAGCTATTCATGTGTTCTATGTGGAGAATAAGCTGGTTTTGTTTACCATGAAAGACCTTTTACTTTATTTTCACTCTTGGGGGGGAAGCTGGAAAGGCGAGGGGGAGGGCGAGGGGAGGGAGAAAAACACATGTGCCCAAATCCAGACGAGCTGCCTACTGTAACAAAATGGAGTGTAACAAATCCTACAGAAGTCCCGAATGTATCGATTCTTTGAAGATCTATATAGATTAACGACTTTCGTTCTGCTTTTCCAAGACAGCATTTAATCATAACGCAAATGGCCTTTAAAAAAGAAAAGAAGTGGCAAGATAAAAAAAAAAAAAAAAAAAGCATACCAGAGCTGGGTTTTTTTTTTTTTTGTTGTTTTTTTTTTTTTAAAAAGGCGGCTCCTTCAAAAGGCCTCATGAGTATGGCTACAATTTAGGTACACAAAAAAGTCACTAAAAAATAATGACAGTTCAAGATTTAAAAATAAAAAAATAAAAAATAAAAAAAATAAATGGAGACTGAAGTAAAAGTGCCAAATGAAAAGGGCAAGGGCTATTTGTCATTCTATTAGAATTAAGAATTTCAAGGCGCAGGTGCAGGACTGTGCATAGGAGTGAGTGAAGGCAGGGGACCTTGGAACAATATTTATTATCTAGGAACCTGGTCCCTTACTCTGCGCAGTGAGCACACAGAGGAGCTGGTGAGATTGGAATTACCTCAGGCATAACGGGTGAGTTCAGTCCCCGGGGGCAGTGAGAGGAAAGAGAAAAGGGAGGAAAAGACTCTGCCCCCCTCATCCATCCCTCACACAAACACATACCATGACCCAGGGTAGCCAAATGGGTACAGGGCCACAGAGGCACAATTACATGAGTTACACTTGGTGACCTCTGGGACTCACAGTTTTTGCCTTTTTAAGAGCCCTCTGAGACTGGAGTAGGGACCCAGAAACTCCAGTCTTATTCTGCCGCTTCTAGGAAAAAGGGCAGGAATGTCCCTATGTGGTACTTCTGCACCAGTTCTGGAAGCAGGCTGATCCAGAAGAATTAGTCTATTTAAATATATATATAGTTTACAGGGCTGCAATTACTTTGATATTTCTGTTAGCACTTCCCAAAGTCATAATGCAGAGCTGGTGGTGCAACAACTGCTTCCAGTGCAGTCTCTTCTGACATCAGACAAGGGATGTTGAACAAACCACCCAGGAGACCTGGAACTGAAGGAGGAGAGCTCACCAAACAGGAAACACAAGCAAACATTTTATCCTGATAAAGTCTGGCTGTCCTTGCCCAAGAGTGGATAAAATAAGTTAAAACATTTCCCACGTGATGAGACAGTAGGCTAGAAGTCAGAAACTGGTCAGTGATCACTGAAGAGGTCCCAAAATAAATATGACCACACAGAACTACTTCACATTTTTCATCACGTGTGCTGAAAAGCTGACACGTTTAACATGACATAGCATTAAAAGCTGACATGCTAAAAAATTATACAATTACCAGCTAGCAGGTGCACATTGAGGTTCTCCTCTGCTGTTTCTGCATAGCACTTTTTTAACTCACACACACAGCCACGGTCAGAGATCCAGTGGCAGATGAGAAGAACTGATTTCTACAGCTCCAGACTGCTGTAATTGAGATCAACAACAGTATAGGGCTTACTTTTGCAGTCATTTCCACTGAAACCTTAACATGGACTCTGCAGGTCCCCTCCTTCCACGCTTTGGAGCTGGTGTGAGTACCAGGGATTAAAGCCACCTACCAGGGACTTCCTAGAGCCATAATATCACCATGGCAAGGCTGACATACCATGGCTATGCTCTTTTTAGTGGGTTAGAAAGCACACATATCTGAGTTTACAGAGTGGAAAGGTGCAGAGAGAAGTAGAAATGAGACAGAGTAGAAGGTAGAAAATGTGCTACAGATTTCAGAAATACATGGATATGTGAAAGGCAGGAGTGCAGGGCGAGAATGCCAAGATTATCATTCTCCGGTGCTGGACCTGGTCATGCCTCTGCCTACACCTCTGCAGCCCCAAGGGTCAGTGTGACCCCCAAAGCACACCAGCCTCAAACTCTCAGCACCTCAGAGCTGCTTTGCCTCATTTGGTCCTGAGCACAAGTGAGACTTCACCTGAGAGCAGTGATAATTTCCCCTGCATAGGCCAGGTCCATCCTGACTCCCCAGTTACAAGCCAATGCCACTGCCCGCTTGGAAAGCTGGTGCCCCGCTTCCACTTTGCAGGATGCCACGGGAGTAGCCGGGGGTCACTGGCTTCCCTGGGCCCAGCAAGCAGACCGTGTGGGCTGGGAAATGGGATCTGGCAGTGAAGGGTGGGCTGGCTGGCTCCACACCTGCCAGCTCTGCCCAACACACCCTTACTTTATGAGCCAAACCTCCTCCCTTCCCGTGCTGGACCGCCCGCGTGGGACGTGCCCGGGAGTGGTTAGTTCTTTCTCTCCTGACAGGCTGACCCCGTGGTGATCAGCATTCCAGAGGGGTAATTCGAGGTGACTTCTCCCGAGAACTCTACCCTGCTCTGCTCTCAGCTGCCCTCCTCCTGTCACCCAGCCCGGCTCGCCCCGGTTGTCGCTGGCTAATAGAGCCATCAGGCGGCCCGTTGGGCGTGCGCGGTGCCGGGCACACGCGGCTCCGGCCGCTGCAAGCGGGAGCGGACGGCAGCCCCGGCCGGTGGGGCTCGGACACTCACGGAGTGAGCATGACAGCGCTCGCTGAGCGAAGGGAGCGACACCAGGCTCCCGGTGCTCTCTAGGGACAAGGAGGAGCCGAGGTCCCGCACACGAAGTTTCCCCGAACGCGTCGCGTCCCGCAATGGCAAGGGCGCTTCTCTCGCGGGCTCGCACCGCCTCGCCCGCCCGCGCCGCGGAGCGCCTCCGTGCCTACACATCCCGCACCGCGGCTCTCCCGCCCCAAACCCCGGCAGGCGCCGCTGAGGTGGCCCCAGCAGGGGATGCCCCGCACACCCTGGGACTTCGCCGGGAGTCACCCGCTGCCTCTCCCTCAGCGGGATCCGCACGCCGTCTCGGACGCCCCTCGGCGGGCAGGGCTCCCCCCTTTCCCCTTCCCTTTCCCCCTCACGCTTTCCCGCCCCCGCGCCGGTGTGTGTGTGTGTGTGTGTGTGTGTGTGCGTGTGTGCCCCGCGCTGAAAAGGCCACAGCGCTCCGTGCATCGCGGCCGGCAAAGCCGGGGAGTGTGGAAGGCGCAAGGTGCAGGGTGTGCGTGTGTGAGCGCGGGGGGTGGCGGGGGGAGGTTTGCCTGTGTGTGTGTGTGTGTGTGTGTGTGTGTGTGTGCGGGAGAAGGGGGGGACGAGCCCCGTCCGCCCCTTATAAGAGACACAATCCTCAGCCACTTTTTTGCAAAAGGGGCTTTGCAAAGCAGCCTGCGCACACGCGAGCGCCACGAGCCTCCCCGCGGCCGCCGCACGGAGGGCGAGAGGGAGGGGGGCGGGCAGAGCCGCCCGCCGTCCCCGCCGCCCGCCCGGCTCCGCCGTCCGCTCCCGTCGGTCGCCTAGCTCTTTTTATTTTTCTTTTTTTTTTTTTTTTTTTTTTTAATTTTAGATTGAACGTCGCAAGTTTTTCCTTTTTCTCTTTTCGAATTTTTTGATTCTTTTTCTTTTTCTTTTTTTTTTTTGTGGTGGTGGGGGGACGGGGACCGACCGTCACTCGGGCGCCCCCGCCTCGCAGGACGCCCCCTCGCCTATGGCCAGCGGCAGCCCCGCCAGGATGTCCAGCGCCGCCGGGCAGCCGCCCTTCCTGCAGCCGGCGTGCTTCTTCGCCGCTGCTGTGGCCGCCGCCGCCGCCGCCGGCCCTCCGGGGCCGCCCCCGGGGGCGCCGCCGCCGCAGCTCAGCCCGGCGGGCGGGCAGCCCTCCCCGGGCGGCAAGCCCTCGGCGCCGCGGGCGGCCAAGCGGCAGCGCTCGGCCTCGCCGGAGCTGATGCGCTGCAAGAGGAGGCTCAACTTCAGCGGCTTCGGGTACAGCCTGCCGCAGCAGCAGCCGGCGGCCGTGGCGCGGCGCAACGAGCGGGAGCGCAACCGGGTGAAGCTGGTGAACCTGGGCTTCGCCACGCTGCGGGAGCACGTCCCCAACGGCGCTGCCAACAAGAAGATGAGCAAGGTGGAGACGCTCCGCTCCGCCGTCGAGTACATCCGCGCCCTGCAGCAGCTGCTCGACGAGCATGACGCCGTCAGCGCCGCCTTCCAAGCAGGCGTCCTCTCGCCCACCATCTCGCCCAGCTACTCCCACGACATGAACTCCATGGCGGGCTCCCCCGTCTCCTCCTACTCCTCCGACGAGGGCTCCTACGACCCGCTCAGCCCCGAGGAGCAGGAGCTTCTCGACTTCACAAGCTGGTTCTGAGCGCCGGCCGCCCTCCCGGCAGGTGGGTAGGCGCCCGCGGAGGGCTGGGGGATAGCGGGGGGATAGCGGGGGCACGGACGCGGGGGAAGGGGCGCAGCCGGGGCTGCCCCTCGGGCGGGCGCCGCGTGTCCCGCGGAACTTGCGAGCGGCTCTGCGGCCCGACGCTGCGCTGGTCGCGGCGTGGCTCTGATCGCCTCTTTCTTTTATTGTTACAGGACAGTCGCAAAAGGGGAAAAAAAAAAAAAAACACAAAACCAAAAAAAAACAAAAAAAAAAAAAAAAACAACCACACAAAAGCAGATCACACACAGAGAGACAAAAATCCACGCAGAAAAAGAACCTGTTGCGTTTCCCGTTCCCCTGCCGTCGGAGGGCGGTGCGGGCACGTCTCTCGGCGGGCGGGCACAGCGCTGCGCGCCGCGGGGGCGGTCGGGGCGGTCGCCCCCAGCCCCGGAGACCGGCCGGCCTTCGCGCTCCGTCGCACTGCCACGGACTGCGCCCCGGCGGAGAGGCTGTCCGGCGGGGGAGCCCCGGCCGCGGAAAGGGCGCTGCGCCCCTCGGCCGGCGGAGGAGCTCTTCTTCCTCCTCCTCCTCCTCCTCAGCAAAAAGGCGGCCCATCTCCGCACCTCGCCGCCGCCGCGGCCCTTCAGAGACTGGCGTTCATCACCTGTGGACAAAGTTAGTTTCCCCATGTCTGTGGAGATGCTGAAGTTAAGCTATGCTGTACTCAAAGAAGTCCCTGGAGCCCCATCTACCTTCCGTCTCCCCGTACCTCTTCCTCCCCTCGATCCAAGCTTTTCCTCTTGTTTCCATCATAGAATGCTTCCAATCTTTTTTTTTTCTTCTTCTTTTTTTTTTTTTTTTTTTTTTTTTTTTTTTTTTTTTTGTGAATTTTTTTATGATAAGAAAATCTATTTGTATCTATCCTAACCCGGTTGGGGATATATTAAGCTATTTTTGTACATAAGAGAGAGAGATTTATAGAGGTTTTGTACAAATGGTTTAAAATGTGTATATCTTGATACTTTTTTTAATATGTAATGCTTATTACCTCTTCATGTTTAGACTCGTAGTCAACGTTACCTTACAACTGCCATTTTTGTATGTGGTTTTGTAAAGGACTTGGATTTCCTCCAGATGTACTTTAGCACCAATGTGTCTTACTTTATAGAAATTTTGTTAATGTATTAATAATGTCATTAAACAATGTTCAGAATGAACAAAGTTTATGCAGCTATTGTCCAAACACAAAACGGTAGCCGTTTGTTCTCATATGCTGCCTTTTGGGAAAAAGAAAAAAAAAAAAAAAAAAAAAGAAAAAAAAAGAAAAACCAGACAAGCAAACAAACAACCCCCCCCACCACCACTGCCTTTTCTTACTGTTTTATTACAAACTGACAAAGGTCCTGTATAACCCTATTTTATACAAACTAGTTTTGTAATAAAACTTTTTTTTAATTAAAATGATCAGCTGCCTACCGCATGCATTTTTTTTTCTTTCTGTCATTGACAACGATGAATGTAAGGACAGAATGTCAATCGATGTTATACCGGAGCTAAGTTGCATATGAAGTGTTTGTACCTGATGGATGTAACATATATATCTTTATCTCTATATAAATATGCAAAGATCTAGCGCTATCAACATTGTTTTCTTGCCCTGTGTTGCAAATGGTATCCAAATGAAAAGGAGAGGGGATGATTAATGATTGCATTGTCCTTCCTGAAATCACTGCACATTACAGAATTCCTCCTAAAGCCCGAGTCTTAAAAAAAGAGGGCGCTCCATCCCGCGTTTCGGGATGTGGTGTGACCCCGTCCTCCTCCGCGGCTCTGACCCAGCGGGGCAGGAAAACACGGAGGATGGCACAGCCGCCGCCACCCAAAACACGGGGCGCTGTGTTGCCTTTGCGAACACTGGCTGGGTAAATAAAACCGGGGAAGACGGGAGGCGAGAGGAGAAGGGAGATAAAATTAAATAAATAAATGAAGTAGTAGAAATTGGTGGCAGCGTAGAGCTATTGGTCTTTCCAAACTTGTTATTCTGCCCAAATAGCGTGATCTGCCTGTAAAAGTACCCAATTACCAAGACTCAAAAAGAAATTGGACTCTTCCCCCTATTCCCTGCCTTTTTTTTTTTTTTTTTTTTGGCTAGCCTGCTTGTTGTCAGTTAGCAAGGACGTGACCAGAATTCGCCTTCTTTTCGCCTGGCTCCTGCATCACTTGCAAATTCAGTTTGCGTGCACCAATCCAAGCGGAAAGCAAAGCTCAAAATGCATCTTACAAAAAAAAAAAAAAAAAAAAAAAAAAAAAAAAAAAAAAAAAAAAAAAAAAACAAAAAAAAAAAAAAAAAAAAAAAAGAAAACCCAACAAAGATTGGGGAGAGCCAGTGTGTCGTACGGAGTTAAAAAAAAAAAAAAAAAAATCCGCCCCGCTACAAATGTGCCGTCGAGTTGCGAGGGATGCGCTATTTTTAAAAAAGAAGAGGGAAAAACTTTGGTGGAGGAGCCCGGAATTTTCCCTGTGTGTGTGTGTATGTGTAACTATGGATAGATAGATATAGATATATATTCATATGCAAGGACGCATATGCACACATGGGCGCTTACACGTGTGTATTCCTGCATTGCTTTTAAAGTATACACGCGTTTGCTCCTTCAGGCCTCCTCCCCCCACGCCCTGAAATGATCAAAATGATCAATACGTGATTTAATCGAGGGGGGGGGGGGGGGGGGGGGGGGGGCGGGGGGCCCCCGCCGCAGCTGGCGGGACGGGAGGACGGGACACGGTGGGGTCACGAAATCCCTCATTACTTTAGCACAAACACTCATTGTTTTAACCGCTCGTGGAACTAATGTTTAGTTATGAAAATAATAACCGTTATGTGCCGCCATCCGTTCTCCCTTTACAGCATCTCCCTTTTTATTTACCCACTTTTGCAAGTGTACAGATAAGGTATGCAAAGAAAGTGTAGCGAGTAATTTATAGCTATGAATATAACATTAGGATAATGTTTCATTCTGTTACAAAGGCGAAATTTCTCTTCCTTGTGTAGACAGGTGTTCTTTTTTGCTCACTTCTGAATAGTAAATATCCAGACTCATTAAACTAAAGGCAAAGTTACGCTGTTGTTCGCTACAATGTATAAGACAGGCTCAGAAATTCACCACCTCCTCCCTCCCTTTTCCCCTCAGCCCCCTCCAGAAAGAAAGAAAGAAAGAAAGAAAACACACACACACAATTTTACTGAAGATAGGGAAAGGGCAAAGCAGGATTGGGGTAAATCTCATTACATCTGCTCTAATCGCTTAGCAACACAAAGCCTTTTCTTGTATTAGCGCGGAGAGCCTTTCAGCGCTGCCTGACAGACAGTATTCAGTTAGCATTAGTAAACTCCATAAATCAGGGACTTCTTTGGGCGCAGTATAAGTTTTAGAACTACTCAGGATTTGCTTGGGGGTGTGGGAAGAGGAGCGGAGAGGGGATATGCGTGCAGATGAAGGTTGCTTGGCCACGGATTTATTAATTTATCTACCTGTGTGTTTATTTATGGTAATGCACGAGAACTGTCCCGTCAACAAATGCTTCTCCCAGAGTGAGTGTCCTCCCCCAAGCCAAGACCCTCGGGCAGCGGGGCAGCCCGGCGATGCCAGCAGCTTTGGGCAGCGCTGCCCCCGCCTCCCCACACCACGGCCGCGGGATCCGCGCCCGCGGAGCCGGGCGGGAGCCGGGGGGAGCCTCCCCGCGGCGTGGGGTTTACCCGCACTCCCCATTCCTGCTCCCCACAGCCCCCCCGTGATGCCATCCTATGCACAAACTTTTCTCCGCACGCGGGAGCAGCGCCGGCCCCGCGGAGCCTCCGCCCCTCCCGCACAGGTAAGAATGGAGGGGGAAGCCCCCCAGGCCCCGTCCTCGGGAAGGGCTGCGGGCACCCCTTGGAGCCTCCTATTGCGCCCAGCCCTCCTCTCACCTTTCCCTCAGGGAGGCGCCGACCCGCACCCAGCCCCGCACCCAGCCCCGCACCCAGCTCCGCTAGTACTGACTTTTGGGGAGCCCGGGGGGTTCATTCCCTATTCTAAAAACCTTTTTTTTTCCCTCTCTTTTTCCTTTTTTTTTTTTTTTTAATTTGTTTATTTGTTCCTCCTCCTTCTTCCTTTTCCTTTCCTGCCCCTCCCCGCGGCGCAGGTCCTGCCTTTTGTGTGCGGGCTCGCAGGGGCAGGCGGGGGGGCGGCGGGGGCCGGGCAGGCAGCGGGCAGCGCTGTCCCCGCGCGTGTCGTGCCTCAGCCTTTATCCCGGCGGCGGCGGCGCGGCGGGGGCC